>NC_045127.1:16671364-17003031 GCF_007655135.1 Punica granatum | reverse complement strand
GGGACTTAGACAAGGAAACCTACATAGAACTACCTCTGGATTTCTCCACTTCAAAGAATGGGAATGTGTGTAGGCTCCGCAAATCTCTATATGGTCTACGTCAAGCATCGAGGAATTGGTTCTCGAAGTTCGCTGATGCACTTCGACAATATGAGTTCATTCAATCCGGTGCGGACCATTCTCTTTTTACCATGGCTTGAGGTAATATCTTTCTTGGCGTATTAGTCTATATTGATGATTTGATCATAGTAGGCAACAATCTTAGTCATTGTGATTCCTTCAAGAGTTATCTGGATAAGTGCTTTCGCATAAAGGACTTGAGACCCCTAAAATATTTTCTTGGCATTGAAGTCACTAAAATGGACTCTGGACTTTTTCTAAATCAACGGAAGTATGTACTTGATATTTTGACTGAGTGCGGTATGTTGGCATCATGACTATCACAGTTCCCATGGAACAGTATCATTGACTGTCCACGAGTTCTAGTGACTTATTATCAGATCCTACTAAGTACAGATGTCTAATTGGGAGGCTCATTTATCTGACCATCACGAGATTAGAGATCAGTTATTCTCTCCATATCTTGGCACAATTTATGCAGGAACCACGCCAGGATCATTGAGGTGCCGCCATGCGGGTTCTTCGATACTTGAAGTAATCTCCCGGTCAAGGAATTTACTGCGGCCTACTTCTCTCAAGCTAGAAGCCTTTTGTGATTCAAATTGGGCAAGTTTTCCTTTGACCCGCCGCTTTATTATGGGTTATTTCATTATGCTTGGAGGCTACCCAGTCTCATGGAAAACGAAGAAACAAACAACAGTCTCACGCTCCTCTACTGAGCAGAATATCGCACAATGGCAGCAACTGCAAGTGAGGTGATTTGGTTGCGAAGTGTTCTTTCTTCCCTTTGAGTATAAATGACCGCACCTACTCGCCTATTCTGCAACAACCAGGCGGCGCTACACATTGCAACTAATCGTGTATTTCTCGAGCGAACAGAGCATATTGAGATCAACTGTCATTTCATTCGTAAACATCTCAAATCTGGTGTCGTGACTACCGACTATTTGCCTACGATGCTTTAATTGGCAGATATCTTTACGAAGGCATTGAGTCGAGATCGCTTCCGCTTCATTCTATCCAAGTTGGGCATTTGAGATCCTCATGCTCCAACTTGAGGGGGAGTATTAGGGATAATTTGGATTGTATAATTGTATTAAGGGAATTTGTAAATTTATCGGTCGATATACTTGGTAGTCGTAGATATTAGCCTAGAATGTTTTTCGCTTTCCTTTATTGTGTAACACTAAACAACTATTTATCCGTTCAACATAATGGAAAATAAGTTGGATCGTTCCAAATTTCACAAGAAGGAACACTGGAATTGCGACGTTGTCGTATAGTTGTTGGAGTCATCGTCCTCGAGCTTCTCACTGTGGCTGCACAAGAGCATGTGGTGCATGAGGTCTAGGGAGCCACTCTTATAGTGACTCCAATAAGTGACCGAGAAAGGCGGAGGAGGAAGAGGAAAAGGGAGGAGGGGGAGGGAGATAGAGAGTGGTAGGAGGGAGGCGACCAAGGTCATCAGACGACAGCCTAATATCGAAGCTGGACAAGCGACCATGAGAGGTAAAAGCAATAAAGAGAAATTGGAAAGGAGTGAAAATGAAACAAGAAAAATAGATAAAATTGCCTCACATGGACAAAATTGATGTTAACACGCATTTTCGTCCAAGACTAACTATTGACTAAATGGTCGGACTGAATGGATATAGCACAGGAGCTAATTGATGTAATAAAGGACTCAATTGATATAACAAATGACTCGATTGATGTAAATCGTTGCTCCCATGGACCAAAGTATTGTACTTTTCGTTTAAGGAACCCTAACTTGTCCATCTTAGGGATGAATTTGCCATTTAACTCCATATTCTTGAATATTACAATAAGAAATTCCATTAGAAAATTGTCGCGATTAAAAGAACAAAAACAAAAACAGTGTCATACTCGTACACCACAGCAAAGCATGACAGCATTCTTTTTTTTTTTCCTCCTATTTTATTATTTATTAATTTTTTAAACTTTTTATCTTATGAATTTCTTAAGAAAATTAACAGAAAACTAAATGTAAAGCTGGATGGAAAGTAAAATTACTATCTGGAAAATATAACAGATAACATAATATTAAGAGTATATATATTTCTAATAATTTTGGATTTTTATTATATTTATTGCAAAGATGAGTTCTTTTTCAAAAAATTAACACAAAGGGGAAGGGAGGAAGGGGGTTCCAATGCCAAATGGGGAGGGAGGGATTAAGAACCGGTGGCTGAGAGCAGACAACAAACGAAAACTGCCCAAATCATCAAAAAAAAAAAAAAAAGGGCACACAAAGGGCTCTCTGTCTCTGGTCTGTGTCTGCTTTTTCTCTGGTTCTCAAAATTCCTTCTCAAATAATTTTAAAAGGAATTTGATCGGTTAGATTCATTTTAATGGACAAAATTCCTCTCTTTTGCTCCCTCTCATCGACATTAGTAAGTTCACTGCTGCTGCCATGGGCATGGGCTTCAGGCTCAGTCTTCAGTGGGATTTCCCCTTTCGTCACCATAGCACTCCCTCCAGGCTCTCTTCTTGTCCTTCGCCCTCTTCCTCAACCTCTTGCAGTGGTGAGTCTTCACTTCCTTTGTTCTGCTTACTTACTTTTCCTGAACGATCGATCGTACATTACTGGTGGCTTCGGTGGTCGGAAAGTAAAAATAAATAAATAAATTCTTCAAAAAGGTTGGGTTGGCTGCCTCTGGTTATTGGGTCATCAAGAAGGGGAGAAAGAACGGATTCTTTCAGCAAATAAAAGATGCAAATGAAAGAAAGATTTGCCCTCTTGGTTTATTTTGGGTGTGCAGTTGGGAGTTCTGTATAAAGAGTCCATATTTGCGCGCAGTGGCGAAAACCCAACTGGGAGATTGAATCTTTTCCTAGGAGTTGAGATGAGACCCCATGAGTTTATCCTATATGTCAGATGATGGTTGTTTATTTGCATCAATGTGCTTTTGTAATACTTCAAGAACTCTTGGAAGTGTCAGAGCACTGGATTGAATCCTAGTCTTTAGCGGGACTTCCCAATCAGAAAAGAGGCAACCGTAAGCTCATCGAGGTGTACTCCTCGGCTGTAAAAGAGATCGCGCTTCTCAGCTAGCACATGCCATACTGGGGGGTCTTTTTGTCCCCACTGTTGTCATTGTTAACGAGATTGAAATTCCATTTTCGAATGTCAGTTTTAGGTTTGGGAAGTGTAGTAGCGTTCTTGGTATGCTTACCTCGATAATATTACCTTCTGTAAGAGCTAAGCATTTACGATTATCTGCTGGAACTGATACCATAAGATAAACCCCCTGCATAAAACCTAATACTATCTATTGTACAGCTAATTATGTGAGTTGGATCATCTAGGCTGCCAGTAGAACTTCACGTTGAAGTTCACCTGACTTGTCCTATATAGGCTAAAGTTATGCTTCTGACACTTGATTCTGTGTCTTGAATTATCTAGGTAGAGGCAGGGAGACTTCTTTTGAACCTACGAGGTTATCATTCCTGTCAAATATTGTGGAGGAGGGCGACACTCTCCACAAGGATGCGCTAAGAGCATATACTTGTTCATCCGCATCTCTCCCGACTCTAGAATATGATACCACGGTATTGGAGAGGATGAAGTTTTATCATTGTAACAACATCCATTTTTGCTGAATTCAGTTTTTGCACTTGAAGCTCTATTTTTTTGTTCTTTGTTGCAGGTAAGCATCGGAAAGAGATCGTGCAGTAGTCTAAGTAATAGTGATGGTGACTCGAATATCTATTCTGGAGGAAACAAATCTGCATCTGCAAAGGGCTTACAACCAGTTTCGGCTTCTCACTTTTCATTGTTAATGGAGAATCTCAATGCATTAGAAGCGACCATTTCTGCTGCCGATATATTGAATCTGGAGAGAGATATTCTGCTGCAGTTAGGAAGGCTCGGAGCTCTAAAGTTATTTCAGACATGTCTCTCTAAGGCTCTTAGTGCCTCCATGCCCGAACCTTTTGACTTGTCTTTTGCCATGATTGAACAAAAAGAGGAACAAAAAGGAAGAGAAGAAATAGAAAAAATTGCTGAAACAATCATTCGGTCGGGGAAAGGGGGACTAAGAAAATCTAAACGAGAAGGAGACTCTAAAAAAGCCAACCAAATGTTGAAGAGTTCATTGCTTCCGTCTACTGATGTTCAACCCGTGAATTCTTCTGCAAGACAAACGTCGAACTCCAAGAGAAGAAAATCAACGATTGCCAAAAATGAAGCTGAAATGTCAAAAGGAGTCAAGGTGACTTCTAACTTCTATGATGTGATATGTAACAGGAAAATATCCCATGTTTTCATTTTCATCATGTATGAAGACAAGAACCTTTCCTTTACTCTTCAGTTTTCCAAAATAGAAGCCTCTTGTTTAGCCATATTTCATTATTTTTTGTATTTCAGAAGAAAGAAAGAGCAAAAACAGAAAATTTTCCTCAATGATACAGGTGATTGCACACTTGGAGAGGATAAGGACAATCTTAGAAGAGGAGACGGGGCAAGTGGTGAGCTTGGCCTGCTGGGCAGAAGCAGCTGGAGTTGATGAGAAAGATCTGCAGCGGTCTCTGCATTTTGGGTGGTTTTGCAGGGACGAGATTCTGAGGAGTACTCGCTCCTTAGTTCTGTTCCTTGCAAGGAACTATAGGGGTCTTGGGATTGCACTTGAAGATCTAGTTCAGGTAATTTTCACTCTTTGCTAACTTCGTTCATCCAACTTTATTACTTATCTTCTCACGCACTGACTCTGGATTCTGATGATATCACTGGTGCTGGGTAGAACGAAAAATTGTACTAAGATAATTTACTTGATTTAAGTTATGCATTGGCACTTCTGATCTGAGCTTGCGCATGACTGTGTAGGATAACAGTACCTAAGAGTGAAATTTCCAAAAACTTCTGGCTTGTTTGATTTCAAAGTGTGATTTTAAAATCAAACTTTAACTTAATTCTACCCACAATAAAACAAAATAACTCATACAAAGTCAAAGGGTGGGCCCCATTTATACCACTCTTTTTTCCACAACAAAACAAAATAACTCATACAAAGTCAAAGGGTGAGCCCCATACATAACAATTTATACCACTCTTTTTCAAAATCAAAATCTGATTTTAAAATCCTACTTTGAAACCAAGCGCAGCATTCGTGTTCTCCATGTATTTCTCTTTGATCCCAATAAGAGTGAACTTTGTCTAGTGCCTTCAGTACTGTCGCAGGGCCATGATTGGCGGCAGTCTGTTTTACATCTTTGCTCAATAGGGTAAAACATAGTTCTTCTTTACATGGATTGAGGATATCTGGGCATCACGGTCAACCAATATCTGGAGAATTCATGATTCTCCCGTTGAATAAAAGAACCAACTGGTTCAGACCAGTCCTGTGGGTAAAGCAATTGGTCTGTGCCTGTTTTTACATTTCCATCCTCGCCCAAGAACCAGACTACAAGATATGGTCAGTTTGAAATCTGCTCTGCTCACATGTCACCCAAATATGGTATGACCTTGCAATTAATTAATGAGGCACATTGTGTTCCTTGTCCTGCAAAAAGTAGAATATGGTGGGGACCCAATGGATATTATTGACTGCCTAAGCGCACTTGCGACTTAGGCAACCCCTTGGATTCCAAGCTATATATATAGGTTGAACCTCTGTCCATAAGAATGGTTTGCACGTCTTCTCCACTTCTCCTTGCAGATGTGCACCAAACCTAAAAGCTTTTGGAGAGCAGTTTATGCTCTACCTTTAGTTGAAAATGCTTACAAATAACTTTACAATGGCAGTGACATAGTCTTCTGCTGTCAACCTGTTTTAACTTCATTATCAGGACCTACTCAAAATTCACCTTTGAGAAAATTTGAAAGAGCTAAGTGGGACCTGTTCATTTCTAACCTCTGGTGCTTTCCTTATCTGTAGATTTCTAAACTATAAGTATCTTCTAAAATATGCGAACAGGCTGGAAATATGGGAGTCATCATTGGGGCAGAGAGGTTTGATCACACGAGAGGCTGCAGATTCTCAACTTATGTCCAATACTGGATCAGGAAATCAATGTCAAGAATGGTTTCTCGACACGCCAGAGGAATAAGAGTTCCTGTAAGTAAAACTTTTTACTTTGTAGTCTGTTGGCTGGGAAGTTCTAACCAAACATCCAGTGTAGAAAATATTTCTTCAGACAGGTTGATTGCTACTGTTGATTGCGAGGAGTCTTAGTGGTTTGTGACTGTCTTGGTCTTAAGGAATCTTTTCTAGACAGTACTGGCCAGCAATCTCTATATCGGAACAATTTCACTCTTCCTTATTTTTTCTCGTTGTTCTATCTGTCCTATTTCTCAGTACACCTTGAGCAGTGCGATAAATCAAATACAAAAGGCCCGGAAGAGCCTCAACTATCACAATGGGAAATACCCAGATGATGAGGAGATTGCGAAATTCTCAGGTTTATCTGTGGCAAAGATTAAATCAGCTAGCAAATGCCTCAGAGTTGTTGGCTCAATCAATCAGAAAGTGGGAGATTGTATCAGTGCAAAGTACATGGTATGAAAGACTTCTTTCACCATCGTTATTTTTTAAGCCATCAAAGTTTCGGTGATAAGCGAGCTTCTCATGCTCTTTCTGATTTTTGCTTCATTAGTATCATATCTGGGTTTGTGGTTTGAGAATTTTTTGTTAAGGTTTTCGGTATTGAGCTATTCTTCGAAAGAGATGATCTATGTAGTCAGTGAAGCAGGATTCACAGAAATGGTATAGAAGATCTTTCAAAAGAATATATATCATGAATTCATGGAAAAATTGGATTCTTTGAAAACAAGAATTCGCCAGTTCACGGAAAGTCTGGACTTAACCGGCTCATCCTAAGTGAGAATCAACCAGCAGTTTTCTTTTTCAAAACTTGAGGGAGTTTTGCATTAGAAATATGAAGACATTTCTTTGGAGATGGCGTGGACGAGGGTTAGAGTAGATTTTACAGAAATTCTGAGCGTTGGTGACTAAAATGGAATTGCATTCCATGACGTAATTCCTAATCCATTGCATGATGTAACAGATGAGCCCATACCAAAAGAAGGATAGAAGTCTATTTTAGGTCAAATAGGAACGGAAAGAATTTGACAGATCTGTGTTTCCTTCTTTTACATAGTATTTTAATTGGTATTCTGTTGTTCGATTCGATTGATAGAACAAACGAATAGAATAGAGCATCAACCTCTTTTCGCTTAATTTCTGATGTTTTGAACTTCCTAGGGATGTCTTCCAATAGCAGTGTTGGGATCATTAATTGTTATGCAGGAACTTGCACCTGACCTTGCAATAAAGAGCCCGGAGAAAACTGTGATGAGGCAACACCTGAGGAGTGAGATCTACGAGCTCTTAAATGGCTTGGACGTGAGAGAGAAGCAAGTCCTAATGTTACGATACGGGCTTAGAGACCATCGACCCAGGTCTCTTGAAGAGATTGGGAGGATATTCCGGGTCAGCAAGGAGTGGATCAGAAAGATCGAGAAGAAAGCCCTGAAGAAGCTCAGAGACTTGGAAACCTGTCAAAGTCTGAGCCATTACTTGAATCTCTAGTCCAAGCAATGGAAGTTTCTTTTTGAGATTCTCGGCATATCAGGCGAAGTGTTGCCGAGAATTGAATCAGAGATCCGTGAAAAAGAAAAAAGGAAAAAAAAGAAAAATGAAATGAATGCCATGGAATGCTTGATTGTTGGAGCTCATAATCCCGAAAGATGCATGGAGTTGGGTTTTGATTTGCCGAGCACATGAAGTCCAACATGGAGAAACCTTCTCTTTTGAGTTCCTTCAGTTAGAAGAAAAAGATATGATTCAACTGGACTGGGTCGTGGACCCGGCAAATCAGGTGACAACAGAGTTGAAGGTGTTCATGCTATTATCTTTTCGTCTATGAGTAGGTAAGATTTTTAGATTGAAAAACATTACATTATACTTTACATTATAGTGTTATAGAATAAGTTCAACACAGCCATAACAATGGTTAGAGAAAACAAGATCAGCCCCTAGCTTGCCTAGCCGAAACCTGTTCTGATCCCTCTGACCATCAGATTTAGCTTCAGTCATTGGCTTCCACGGACTATGGCCATCAAATTTGGTTTCAGTCATTGTCTTCCACGGCCTAATCCTCCCGGCAGAGAATATCCTATGTGACAAGCGACCCACTGATGCAGAATACAGCTAATGGTGCTGCGCCTTTAAGGATGGATAGAATTCGATGATGATTTTTCCTCAACTTTTGGACATAGGATTGTCAGGCAGGCTGGGTGGAAAATGATTGTGTTTATAGTAATTTAATCACGTAATTATACCAAAAAGGTGTCATTAATGTGTTGATGACTTCGTTGTTTGAATTATGAAGTGAACGACCTAGAAGTTGTACCTTTCGGACTCATGTGCCTCTTTATATATGACGGGTTGGACTTATACACTTGAAAAACTCAAAACCGATTACAAGCCTGAATCACCACATATGGACAGATACCGCAACTCTGCTCTGAAAAATATGAACTTGGACTTCTGCAGAAAGGCTATCAATTGCTATGTTTTGGTCACTGAAATGATGCTACAACCACCATGGTTAACTCCAGACAAATGCACATCACACATTCTTTTATCCTCTGTACAGAAAACCATTTAAATTAGAAGGACGATAAGGTTATCGAACGGTGTAAAAACAGGCAGACGCGTTGCAGAACAATAGTTCAGAATTTTCAGCAAGGGGAAGTTTCAGCTCCATCATGAAGCGCGCAACATGTCGTGGCTTTATGATGCCCCTGATAGACCTTTATTTCTTCTCCACTTGCCATGGACCACAACCTGGCAGTCGTGTCAGATGAAGCTGCGCACGAGAAAAAGTGATTGGGTTATTCGGTTACAATAGGTTCTACATCTGCACCATCTTTCTTTCAAGAGATGAGGGCATGCCTGTAATAAGATAGGCGCCATCAACTGAGAAAACGCAGTCCCACACCCAGCGTTGATGACCTTGAAATCACATAGAAGCATGCCCACTTAGTTTTCTTTAATAGTAGCTTCAAATGGAAACCATTGATGAATGATCATTGGGAACACAAATGGGAAGCATGAGGGAAGACAAGTTCCTGAATTTACCAACCAAAGTCTTCTCCAATGTGAAGCCATCGACGTTCCAGATCTTGACAGTATGATCAGAAGAAGCAGTTGCCAGGTATCTGCAACATAATATGCAATCCTAATCATGCAACCAAACAATTGATTTGCCATCGCTTGTAGAACGGGACCAAGGAACGAGTCGCACTTCAAAACTGGCTGCAAAAACCCTTTTCTTCTTTTTCCTTTTCCCCCTTTATTTTAAGTTTTCCAGATACACACACGAAAAGGAGCAAGTTAGTCTTCATTGTGGCATCCTTTTGAAACTTTCTAGCTTCTCAAAAGAAATTTTAGATTTGGAGTTTCACCACTATGTATTGATCTGCTGCAACTTTCCACTGGCCAAAATAAACTAATATCTTGACTCTTATATCTTGCAAGTTTTAGGAAAACAGTTCGACCACTCAGGATTGAGCTGACCAGCTCATCTAATTCTCTCACTGGTTTAAAAACCAGACCGAACATGTCCGTCACTAAGAAATATGTTAAGACTAAAATAAAACACTAAGAAATACGAACGTGTTCAGAGGCTAAAAGAAACTACAGACTTTGAAAAAGAGAAACCTATGGGGTTCACAGAACTCAGGCGAAAGAAGACACTTGAGGATGTATCCATTATGTGCCTGAAGCTTATGAAGTGGCTCAAAGTTGGTCATTGTCTGCAAGAGAGAGTCACTCTCAGTAATGAAGGAATAGGAAAACAAACATCAGTTGAAGAAACAATGTTGCTTTGACACAGCAGGAATATATTTACCTGGTTTCCTCTTAACAAACGCCAAACATAACAAGTCCCATGATTATTTGCAGCAACCACCAAGCTTCCATCCCACATTACAGTCAGAGATCTCACTGCTGTATCCACCTCTGGAACCTGAGTTTTGTTCACTAGTGGGTTCAATAAAAATCATACCATGGTTCGCTCACAAAGAAGTGAGACATTGAGTTTGGAACCAATATTAGGGGATATCATTCATCAAATTTATATGTAGTAGTACAAAGTACTAGCTTGAGCAAGAAGCCCATGCAGAAAAAAGGGCAATGAGGGTATGAAGCTTGTCCCTGTGTTCGTAAAAGAGTGCTGCTTCGCCAAATTTAACATCTAATGCAATTTCGGGCTCATATATGCCCCTAATGTCCACAAAACTCACATCTTCCAACAGAAACGGGAAAATGGACAATATCTGAGCACGGATAAACATAGATATAAGGAGATCAGGACATACGAGCTCGCAGCTGCATGAGTTTGCTGTCAAATCCCACACGCGAATATTTCCATTTTGGTCGCCAGATATCAGCTCAGTCTGGAGAAAAATCAAACATGAGCAATACAAATCCCAGGAATCTTGTTGCATTCATAGTCCTCATGAAATATGCATGTGCCCCCATGTGTGAGCACGTGCAAACACGTGTTTTCTTGTTTGACTTTCTAAGCATTAATATGATACTGAATCAATTTCCAAATAGCTTAACAGAAGTCACATATGCATCAATGATTTAGCAGGCCTATCAAATAAACAAATTGACCTGATTAGGGTGAAGAACGACCGTATTCACAGCGGCCCGGCTTTCATATTCTCTCTGACAACCCCCAGGAGCCCTGTGTTTGAAATTTGAATCAAGATGAGACAACAGTTTTGCTTTTGGCGAGTACAATGAACCCACATGTACCTGTTCGCCAAACATGAAAACCATTCGATAAATCAAGGAAACTTGAACTACCTCAGATCCCAAATCTTTACAGTGCCATCTTCAGAGCCTGAATACATCCAATTTCCATCACACTGAAACCCCACAGCCATGACATTATTGGTATGAGAATCGAAACTTCTCACCTGCCAATTAGTGTGAATGAATAAATTAGTATGGACAAATCCTGGCAACTGAAAACCTAAAAAATATGACAGTGCAGGCTGTAGAGACATACTGGTTGCGGACTGTTTGAGTTGATATCGAACAGTCTAATATGGGGATTTCCAGCAGCAGCAAGGTGGCGTTTGTCTGGAGTTATCTCAAGCCGATTAACTTGCTGGAATCATTATCCACAACAAATCAATTTGCAAATGAAAATATCAAACTTTATGACATTTCTTGTTATTCAAAATTGTAGGATGTGAACACATGAGGCACAGCATTTTCTCTTCAAATCCACTCGGTAACAACTGTATTGTCAACCTTCCCTTTATCTTCACTATTCAAACAATAATAAAGCATGTAAAGAAAGCACAAATTACAAAGTCAAGATTTCCACCGTACCCAAGAATCACTGCAGAAAGATCAGAACTATGGCTATTTCTAACAATATATTGGAGAAAAAGAATCATCATCCAGCTAGGATTCCTACCAGCCTACTGGAAGAGTCACATTGAAGGTCCTATCATACTAGCAGGCCACCAGCAAAGGGAACCCGATAACTAAAACCCCAAGAAATGTAATCCAACTCTATGTAGATTCACACTAGATTAAGCAAATACACTATCAGCTCAAAGTTGGCAAAATTGTCGATGGTGAGAGATCAATTTACTAGATTCAAGCACAAAAAATGACATATTTTTAAAAAATTAAACCACATAATTATTCACAAAGAATGACTCATCGAGAATCAACAATCCATACCGAATCTGGGTACTGGATCGTGCGGTAGCAACGTCCGCTTTTGGCTTCCCAAAACTTAATCGCGTGATCATAGCTAGCAGTCGCGAGGATCACCGACGGCTGTTGGCTCATCCTCCAATCCCTTACACCTAATCACATTGAAAGAAATGGATTAGTAGATTAAACTTGATGCCACATGTTAAATCCCACAAGAAAACTTCTATACAATTAATCAGAACAGAGTGAAAATTAAAGAGAAAATCACCCCTTTAATTGGATCAAGGCCGAATTTTCATCAGTGGATTAGAGTTTTTAAGGGGTTTTTGGCTGATGCTGAAATAAAAATCCTTTTTTTTTTTTTGGGAAACAGTTTCCTTCCCTAGTGCTATTGTTCATGAGTTCATGCCATTAAGTTTGAGGACAGTGCATTTTGGGGTAATTTTTTTAATGATATGATACAAATTCAGACCTCAAAATAATTTTTTTGCAGTAGCAGTACGACAGCAACATAGCAGCAAGCAACAACTCAAAATTACAGAGATTCAAGAGAAAAAATTTGCTAATTGCCAACTGGTCGAGAGAAGGCTCAAAATCACAGATTATTGTTATACATTCAGACCTCAACAGAGGCTCGGCTTGTTGAGGGCCACGGCAGCGGCAGCAGCAGCTCGCGCTGGGGCAGGACGTCGAAAGAAGGAACAGCTCGTAGCTCAAGCAGCAGCAGGTGGTCGCAGCTCGAGCAGAGGAGCTGGAGCAGAGCAAATGGTTGGTCACGGGCCTCGAGAGGGTTGCTGATTGGAGTAGAGGAGGTGGTACAGGAGCAGAGCAGCAGAGGAGGCCATGAAGAGCAGCGGAGAAGGCCACGAGTGGCAGAGAAGGCCACGAGCTGGTCTCATCGGAAGTCAGTTGGGGGAAGAAAAGCCGAAGGGGAAGAGGGAGAGCAGAACAGACGTGGTAGAAAAGAAGAGAAGACGATTTAGGGTTTATTATAGGTTTCTGAGATTGATATAAAAGCTAACAAGGTCCATTTATTAACACTACATAAACTACAGGGGCCATTTAAGAAAGAAGCAAAATCCAGGAGGCAAACTGTAACGGGACATTTTATAATTTACAATTGGGAAAGAGCCTTTTTTGGTCATCAACCTTTACCTACTTGTTAGTTTCCATCCTAAACCTATTTCTTCGTTCAATTCTATCTTAACGTTACATAATTTGTTTGTTTTAGTCGTATCGTTAATGTTTCTCTCAAAATACTACTTTTCCATCCAAAATATTTTTAAATATATTATTTGGTTAAAAGCAAATTTCGAAAATACAAAAAAAAAAAAAGAAGAAGGGAAAATTCAGGAGATCCACCAGCAGCTCAAAGTTGGCAAAATTGTCGATGGTGGAGAGATCAAGATACTAGATTTAAGCACAAATGCCACAAACAATGACAGATTTCCTTAAAAAATTAAACCACTTGACGAGAATGACTCATCCAACATCAACAAAAGGTACCTTATCAGGGTACTGGATCATGTGGTAGCAGCATTCGCTTTTGGCTTCCCAAAATTTAATCGTGTGATTGTAGCTAGCAGTCGCGAGGATCACCTATGGCTGTTGACTCATTCTTCAATCCCTTACACCTAATCAAAGTGAATAAAATGGATTAGTAGATGAAACTTGATGCCGCCAGATGTTAAATCTCATCACAAAACTTACATACAATTAATCAAAACAGAGTGAAAATTCGAGAAACAATCGCCCCTTTAATTGGATAGAGGTCGAATTTTCATCAGCGGATTAGGGTTTCTAAAGGATTTTTGGTTGATGCTGAAACAAAATTCATTTTTTTAGGGAAAAGGTTCCTCTCCTTAGTGTTTTCGTTAAAGACAGCTCGTGCCATTACGTTTTGTAACTCTTTCAGGATACTGCAAAACTTCTTTTTCTTCTTTTGGGGTTAATTCTTTTCATGATTAGGGGTTTTCTTTTTTCTTTTTTTTCAGGGTGAACTCTTTTATTAATTATTATCCAGGACAAGTTTAAAAGAGAAAATAGGATCTATATATTAATGTATAGTAAAATTGGTGCAATAATGCCATTCATAATACTCTAACTAGCCAAACACCCCCAATTACTTAGAAAAGTTAAAGACATTTATAATACTCTAACTAGCCCATTCATTAATTCTAATTACTCAGAAGAATTAATGATCAATCTTTCAAAAATTATAAAAATAAATATATAAATAAAAGAATTAAAGGTAGGTTTACAAATTAGTTTAGAAACACCCAAATGGCTGTGAGATAAAACGATTATCAGAGATTAATATAACACATAATTTTACATAGTATTAGTAGGTCTTAGTACATTGATAATTCATTCATCTATATAAAATCAGTGGAACTGAAATACTAGTCTTACTTAACAGCCAACAAATAATCTAACAAGATTGAAAAAATTTGTGAGAATTGTAGATATACATTTCTAAGTATGTTGATAAGCTGTAAATTTCCCTTTCTATAATCAGTTTTGAAAGGAGGGACAAAAAGAGTCTCGGTCATATTAATATTTATCGACAAGGGTTACCAAAGGAATTTGCAAAGAGAGTCGTTTTTTTTGTTTTCTTTAGGGGAACGCAAAGATAGTCTCTTAAAAGTAATGAAATTACGAAAATACTTAAAAGAAAAGGCATAGCTGAGATACCGATATTTAACTAATTTAGCTTTAAAAGGTTGTAACTTCAATTCAAAAGTTAGGAAATTAGGCAACAATCCAATGTTCATAGGCCGATATCACAATGCCATTTGAAATTCGATATTACAACTAAATTCAATCTGAAAATGTTACAAACTTGATTTAAACAATTTGCTAAAGGTGCAATTTATTTTGCGTGCCATCATCGTCTTAAAGTAAATGGCCTTTGTCTGTTCAGTGCGTCAAGACTCCCAACACATGGGGGCAGGAAAACCATATGCCACACTTCCACAATTATATGTAAATATGTCCCTACTTTTAAATACTGTATGTATATCCATTTCACCTAAACCAGTCGACTCGCTTCCTCATAGACCAGAAAAAAGAATAAGTGTCATTTTCTATAATTAAACTCATGTTTGTCTTTGTTTTATGATCAGATTAACTTTGAGCACACATTTAAAAGGACGGGTCCCAGGGCAATTGCATAAACTACTAAGAAGTATCTCTGAACCAATTCTTTTATCCTGTACCAGAATATAGGTTATCACGTAGAAAGTCTTTCCATTTATCGCTTATTCTGTGTTTTTTCCGGTCATGGTCTAATAGACTCACGCACGGGAAGTGTTCATCGCGCCATCTATGCAGAGCATACTACATTTACACGGAGGAGATCGAATCGATCGCTTCCTGCAGACGAATTCAAGGCTGTGAAAAGGATGAGCAACTTACTGTTGAACGGAGACCCTAAGATGGCGGACATGCCTTGCAGTCCCAGCTCCAAAGTCAGCTCCTGCCAATGCCAATGGTAAAGTCGTTTCCCTTCATTCATATGGTATAGAACAGAAGGCAATTATCACAGACCCCAAAGATCGAGGGCAATCGTCAGCTCAATGACCGAAAGAGAGTACACATGTTACATTACATCTCTCTATCTCTAACTCTCTGATCAGCAATCAAACTATCAGAAGCTCTTGACGAAATCATCGGTTTGATCACTCACGAGGAATAAAGATTGATCTTTCTCATGCTATGACAATCGAATCAACCCAAAGAGGGGTAAAGAAATGAAGCATCACAGATGAGAGTAATAGCAGACCACATGCGAACCGGCTGGTAATCGAGGGCCGTGGGTAGCGGTGGCGCAATACAGAAGGCCACGCGTGGAGTCGGAGGGACGGAGAAAGTGGACGCGGGGGAGAGGTGGCTGTCGGAGACGGAGGGATCGCCGGTCACTGTGCGTAAACGAGGGAGGCAGGCAGAGGTCGGTCAATGTCAGTCAGTGAGGTTTATTAGCGATTTTTTTTATCTTTTTTTATTGACCAAGACACAATTTCAGCGGAAGAAATTGATGATTGATATGGCCGGGCTCAGAGGAACTGTGGATGGGCTGGGCCGTGGGACTAAAAGGCCCAAATGTAAATTTCACCGAGGTGATTGGTGAGGCCGATGAAGTACTTTTTTTCCGGTGTACTTAGAAGCTTAATTCGCCCCGGCTAATTCAGATTCAGAACCTCAATGCGCCTGGCTCATCCAGGTTCGAGTTGGGTCTGCTTTCGAGGGGGTGAAACTCTCCCTATCGTAGAATTTTCTCATTCACAAAACTAAAGTCGGATATTTTGCTCAAGGGAAAGAGGTGCAAAGCAACTTGAACCAACTCATACTAGTGATGAAGTATTTAAGAGATGCACATTAGTAAGATCACCGAAGTTCGTTTTAGGGCGTTGATGATAAATTTACACACGAGCCACCACAAACGTCTTGTTAATGCATATAGCACATGATATTTTTAAAAATTTCACGGATGTTGTAGGAAAAAAAAAAGCACGCAATATTTTTTTTTTAGTAGCATATAGCACATTGTTAAGGGGATGTGGCAGATTTAATACATACTTTTAAAATTGCATAAAAGTGCCTATCATTTAGATTTCAAGCCAACTTTAGTACCCGTGAAAATTTCATGCGAATATGACGGAATTGCCAAGGTGACATACATTTTGATAGAGCCGACGACCTTGAGACGACGGACACAGCGGTGATCTGAACACTGAGACGGTGGAGATGGTGAATTCCGGACGATTAGAGAGAGAAAGTGAGCTATCTAGAGAAAGAAGGCTTGGGCGGGAAAAAAGAATTGTCCTCCTTCCAATTGGAGCAGGTTGCTTTTCATAGTAGTGAGGCCCGGTGTTGTTTTCCATTACTGGGTTTTTTGCCCGAACAGAACAAGCTCATGGGCCGACTGTTATGGGCTTAAGCCCATGTGTGAGCCCCGTTCATATCATATCAATAGCTTTTGATAATGAAATTAAGTTTGATTTAATTTAATTTTAAAAAAAAGTAATTGGAAAAAGTACGTAAGAGAATTTTAAAAATAAATAAATAATTATTGTGTTGTTAAATTGAGGAAAAATGTTAAATAGTTAAGAGAATGTAGTATTAAAAAATTAATTGTAATAATATATAGGAAAAAGTATGAGATATACTTTGAAGAAAAAGATAATAAAGTAATAATTATGCTATTGAATTGAGAAAAAAATAAAATTAAGTTGAGTTAAGTAAAATTAGATTTTGTTACCAATCCTCTCCTAAGCCTTTTATGACTTTGTTCTCTAGGCCAACTTCGGAAGTTCGGTTATAGTCAAGCAAGGATGCTCATGTGGTAGGCTCCAAATGTCTAGTCAAGTGAGGAGTAATGGTTGTTAGGTCTTCATCTTACTAGAAGCAATTCTGGTAAAGATACTTTTATATCTTTCGAGAAGTTATTGGATGATCCTATTTCGCCACGCGGCGTGAGGAAGCATCAATCAAAATGTATGAAATTAGAGACTTAATACTAATCACTCGGATAATTGCTATAATTCTTATTCATTAAATAATTCTTATTGGTTTTTCCTCACCACGTCATTTGAGATAGGATCATCTAAAATTTTCTCATATATTTCATTTCCAATCCATCGTAGCCATGCATTTTTCTTTTTCCATTCCGTTTGACATTAAATAAATGGAGTTAACTTTTTATACAAAATGTGATTATTAAAGGATAATCTATATCTATATTCTATACTATAGTAGAGAAGAATTTTCGATGTAACTTTCAGTCTTCGGTTTCTATCCATATAGTTATGAACTTGATTAATTATCCACCATTCAATCAAGGATATGATCATAAAATTAACAAAATAACCATCCAATCTCAATTTTTTTCTTCCATCCCCCCTCCCTCTTTTCTCTCTCTTTTCTTCCTTCCCTCCCCTAAAACAACCGTTTTAAATTTTGTTTGAAAAAAAAAATATATATCTATTAGTTTGGACGAATTTTTAACTTTGTTACTATTGAAAAGCCAATACTTTCAATTAATAGTTAGGAAAAATAAATAAAGGAATCTGTCAACAATTTTTTTAGAGCGTTTTGGTTTGAAGTTTTAACAAAACCCGCTTTAGCACGGTATGTGATCTAATAATATTTATAATGAAACCGAAAATAATAAAGAATATGACCTTTCATTATCATGGCCTATTATTGTATGAGAATAATTTTAAAAAATTACAGAGAAGAGGACAGTTCTCTATCGCGATCTCATAGTTTGAATCGACTTCTCTCTAAGGGTTCTATACAGTTAGATAAAATAATTATAACCACATATAAAAGAATATTGTAATTTAAATTAAATAATGGAATTTAAAAGGAAGCGACCAACCTCAACGTGAAAGGTGAAAATGAAATAAGTAAAATAAACAAACCAAATACCCCAAGAAAAAAAAAAGTAATTAAGGGCCAATTGAAAAGCCTTCCCGAGTCACCATTGATTGACAAATCGCCCTAAATTTTTTTGCCTTTAATGGTGGATTCGCAAAACTTTTGTAATAGGATTAAATTTACTCATTTCATTTGGTCCTCAACGTACCAGCCAAAATCTTTTTGTTGTTTTCTCTAAGTAAGGTATAACAGGAGGAAGTTTAGTCCTTCGACTACCTGATTAACTTATAATAATTCGTGTTACATTTCAGAAATTATTGGTGGGAATATATTGGAAAGTCAAAGAAACTTCGTTTTCCTAGGTTATCTGATGGCTCTAATCGCATAGGGGTGCCAAAGACTATTTAATAAACTTTAGGCCCATACGTTAGGAGTGGTGCAGGTGTTGTTGACGTAGAAACGTCGAGAGAGAATTATTTAAATTAATGGTTGATTTTTGTAATAATATATTTCGTAAATTTCTGAAACTTGAAATATCAAGTGACGTTTTGTGCAATAATATATTTCGTAATTTACAAGTAAAAAATTAAAGTATGATTAATTTAATTATTTACGTGATAAGTTTGTTTTATTATTTCGATAGAGTACGTGGCAAGTTTTTGGATTATGGAATATGATCAACGTAGTAGAGTGAGAGACATTATTATATATAAAATAATGCATGAGATGAAAATGGCTCTGACTACAAAAATGAAAATATAATTATGATGGTCGGTGTTCAGTACTCGAAATTCCTTAACTCATAGTTCACTAGTAAGTCATTTTGACCTATGAGATACATACATTTCTCCCATGCATAGTATAAACATGTACATATACAAAAAAAAAATTATTACAAAAGAGGTCCGTGAATCAAATATAAATTTAAATTTTATGAGATTACAAAGATTCAACCATGTTTTCCTTATATATACTTGCCACTACGACAGAGAGGTCCAAGGACGACCAAAAATAGACCTGGGGCAAACCATCTTTGTGGTCGTCCTAGGTCTCCCAATTCATCTCCCAACCCATATGAAAGGGTCGCCTAAGGTCAAGTCGAGATAGACCTAGCGACCTTTTCAAAAAGGGTTCCTATAGGCCCGACCAAAGGCAATCCAAAATGGTGGGTTGGGAGAAACTAGGTTGATTGAGGCATACCTGGGTCGACCTAACTTCTGGGATGACAAAATTACGATTTAGCTGACCCAAAATTTTGGGTCTGCCGAGACATACCAAAGTTGACCCCACCTTTAGGTCGGCCAAACCATTGCTTTGCCGACCCAAATTGGGTCGTCAGCCCAGGATAATATTTCCCGACAATAAGATGGATCACTGAAAACAGGTTATTAATAAGTTGTCATTCTACGAGGACAAATAAACAGGTTATTATTAGCCTGTTATCAGCTTAGGAGAAAATTACCCAACCACTTTATGGTAGCAAGTTCATAACCAGTTTCCAATATATGAGAACGCAAATTAGTTTGTCAACAGCAAATAAGAATATTTCAATAAGAAGTTTATTTAACAACAAAGTTCCCTTCGCCTCCATGCTCATTGGGTTGTATCGTTGGACGATCCTCCGCCTCCACGCTCATTGAAAGTACTTAAATGTCCAATATAGTGGGTAAAAAAGTGAAAAATTGAACCTTCATCAAGATTGAACCTTCCAAATCAAGTTAAGCATGTTTAAATCGATCGCACATGAAACATGACTAATCTTCAATCATGTCACAACCCGAAAATTTGAGAGAGTATCCTCTAAAATATCTCAACATCCATCCCAAATCATAAACATGCTATATGTGTATATATACATATATTTTCCATAAACTTCCAAGAATAAATACAAGCAATCCCGTCAAACACACTAATATATTCAGATCTTAATGATGATGATGAATCATTAAACATCTAGCATTCCCACAGTAATTCATAGAACAACTAAACCAAATGTTTCAGATCGTAACAAATCCATAAACATTTGATACATAACTTAATACCTACAATATATATAAGGATCTAGCTAGAAGTCCTTCATGCCGATCCCCATCTGTTTAAAAAATTCTCCTGTGCTGCTAGTCTAGATCCTAACTCATCTGAAAAATATATGCAGGGGGTGTGAACTGTATTTCAGTGAGTATTAAGTTCCACAATAAAATAAAGTAATACTCATTTATTCATTCACATCAACATTCACAATTATATAACTTATTATCAAAATTACTACTGACATATATACCTATTGTTCAGTCTCGAATTTCTCTCTTACTAACCAATTCAATATTGCATAACTCAAGTAACCATTCTTAAGCACAAATATTAGCCATAGGGTCGCAATCCTCGCGATAAAGTTCCGACAGTACCGTGTCCCCGCATCCATTATCAACAAGTTCCTCATTTTATTCTCACAAGTGGGGGCTGCCCATTATTCTCAGATATTAAGAGTGTAGATGCCATTTTATATCTCGCTGATTCAACAATCTAAGCATTCCTTTTTTGTATTATGCCGAATCAACGGTTTAGGCGTGCTTTTTGTATCTCGCCGGATCAGCGATCTAAACGTCCTTTTTATATGCTGCCAGATTAACGGTCCTATGGCTATACATAACAACATCACACGCTTTAATTAACTGAACTCATTTACAATGAATCATCAAGATCCTCATAACCTCTTCACTCAACTTATTTCATTTAAACAAGCATTGATATAATTAATTTAAGATTTAGATTCGTTCTATAATGGAATAAAAATATTCACAAAGACCTCCAAAATGACAACTGAATGAGTAGTGCCTTCCAGGTGTATTGTCTCGGTCTCACCATCCCCTATAATTCATAAATATAGCAAGAAAAACAAGTTATACCTCATATTGATTTTGCTCACGGATTTCACAAACTAAATAACACACATTGATCTCAAAAGATCAAAGAGGCCAAAAATACATAATCACAGTAATAGCAACAACCACTTGGCACTTCACCCAAGAAATCCAATATCATGAAACTCAAGGCAGCAGAGAGTAATCTCTTAGCAATTTCTATACAATATTAATTTTAATCTATGTTATAAGTTTATAATAGCTTGTCTAAGTTAAAATAGCAATAACTAGAACTTTGGCATCGACTAAACAAAGATATAATTGAATTCACTAACCATATCCAGTTAATACGAATCCAACAACGATCATTATACTTAAGCTACCTCACCAGCCAGCAGAGGGCAGTCCCGATGGGGGGGGGGGGGGGAGAAGGGGGCAGTTTCTGCTGTGAACTAGCTCGTTGCTTCCCCTTTAGGTGAGGTCACTGCAATCCCTTGGCGGGAGGAGATGCGGGTGAGGTGGGGAGAGGATGAAGATGGCAAAGGAGGAGCAAGAGAGAGAGTGTGTCACAGAGGAGGATAGAGAGATTGGGCGAAAAACATCAAGGCTGCTTTTAAATTTTTAAAAAAGTTGTGAATGAGAAGAGCGGAGATGAATGGAATAATTTTCCGCTATCAAAAGTAACCTCACTGATTATGCTTGGATAGAATCGTTTCTTCACTCAACACTCGACAATAATATTCAGCCAAAAAAACACTCAATAAGAAAAGCCTGAATAATTTTCTTCATCCTTCACATTAGGCTGAAGTGCGACAGATTCACAAAGTTAGCAGGCCGAGTTCAACCGATTGAAACTATATGGGTAAAAATTGAATGATTGCAAACTTCAGGGACCGAATTAAAATTCGAGCCTCAAAAGATTAGGACATGACTGGCCTCACTTTATTAGTGCGGTAATCGCTTTCAGTTCTTTTATTACTTGTCCGTTCGTAAATCTCTTCCTTGTTTAGCACAGCGCGTGGGTTTAACGCTCCTAAGCTCCAGCGTGGAGCCGTCTCCGCCTCGCGTATTCAAAGCGGTCAGTCTTACCACTTTCGGCAACGTCCTCACTTTTCATTGGTTGGAGGTGCTCTCCGACCAATTGGAAAAGAGTGCACAATAATTTATCCTGAAAACGGATGTAGAGAATCGATCGCTCTATCTTCTTCTCCACCATCTTCTCGGTTCGGTTCCTTCTCATTTGCTTGCTCGTCACCCATTTCCTGTCTTCTCGTCTTCTCTGCGTTGAAAGTTCTACGGCCAATTTTGGTGGGGTTTCGCCATCTCCGGCGAGGAGGAAGAAGATATATACGTACACCTTTACGTACATACAGGCGGGATTGTGATTGCTTTCTCAGCTCGTCATGGTGCGAGGAGTGGAGCTTTCACTCACAGAACTTCAGAACCTAATCGATACAAACCCTAATTATCCTAACTAATGTATCTCACAGCCATTGAATCGGTTAATGGCTCGATTCCCGCCTCGCTGCCTCCACCTCGTTGTCTTCCTAGCCCTCATCCTGAACCCTAGAACAGTCCTCGCCGCATTCTCGGACTCCGATTCTGATGAGCTCCTCTTTCACCAGGACTACTCCCCCCCGGCACCCCCGCCGCCGCCGCCTCACCCGCCGTCGGTATCGTGCGAGGACGATCTCGGAGGCATCGGCTCGCTTGACTCGGCGTGCCAGATAATCTCCGACCTTAACCTCACCAAGAATGTGTACATTGCGGGAAGTGGCAGCCTCGCGATTCTGCCCTCTGTGCGGTTCCTTTGCCCCAGGGAGGGCTGCGAGATTACCGTCAACATCAGTGGGAATTTCTGTCTCGGAGAGAATGCCACGATTGTTACAGGAACCTTTGAGCTGAACGCCTTCAATGCGAGCTTTGCCAACGGGACGGCGGTGAATGCGACGGGGCTGGGGGGCCCACCGCCGCCCCAGACTAGTGGTACTCCGCAGGGGGTCGATGGGGCAGGCGGGGGCCATGGAGGGCGAGGAGCAGGCTGCTTTACGGAGGAGGACAAGGAGAAGGGAAAAACCCCTGATGATGTCTGGGGAGGAGACGCGTACTCGTGGCAGTCGCTGGACCAGCCGTGGAGCTATGGGAGCAAGGGAGGGAGCACTAGTAGAGAGATGGATTACGGGGGAGGAGGAGGGGGGAGAGTCAAGCTCGTAATCGGGGGATACTTGGAGGTCAATGGCAGTCTGTCGGCGGATGGAGCTAACGGAGGGAGCAGAGGGGGCGGTGGCTCCGGTGGCAGCATCTATGTCAAGGCACAGAGAATGTAAGTCATTTCTCTACTTCCTTCCCTTTCTCCCCGCTCGGCTTCTGATATTATAATCACGTCCCGCTCTTTCCTCATCCTCATTATGATCATGGACGGTATTGGTATTTCGAAATTAGACTGAACATTGGGAGGATGAAGATGGGGAAGGAGTATTTGATTCTACGAGTGGCAACAATCGATTTTGTCTGGAATATGTGATACTGCCACCCTTCAGCCCCCTTTAAGCTGTCCGTCCTTAGTTTGAGACGGAGAATCCCATGAAGCTAGAAACTTTTATTTGTTTATTTATTTATTTTTTTTGCCTTTGTTCATTTGCATCCTTGTGGTTTGACAACCGGAAACTTTGTGGAATATCATGGACACGCTTGCACCCGGTTACATAGTATTGGACTGTGACAGCGACTCTCCCCTGCATTTGCTGGCTGGACTTTCCATTTCTGGGAAGGGAATTACGGAATGGTGCATTACCGATATTCTGGAAATAGAGAAATAAACAAACTGTTGACGGTCGTCATATTGTTTTACTTAAGTGGAAATTAATAGATTGTGAGAAGTAAGGGTGATGAAAGTTGGCTGTCATCTCCGGATCACCCTCTATGAAACATTATCGCAATCCTTTGTCCCTTTTTTTTTTTGGGTCTGGGAAGAATTATAATAGCGTCAAATAGAAGGAAGGAAATTCATAATGGGGATTATTTATCTCAAGCTCCTTAAGTGTTCTTTCTCAGAATACATGAGCTAGACTTAGCTTCCTACTTGATAGCAAGTCTGTTTGGTGGATCTGATAGTTTCCTTTTTCCTTTCTTCACGCTTCACAATTGGTGTTCTTTTTTTTGAGCTTTGGAGCTGGGGGAGGGGGTGGGATTGGGGTTTCTAATAATAAGTCCCTTGTTTTGCCGAAAGTTTGGCTGGTTCACAAGCCTCTTTTTAGGTTATATTCGTTAGTTTATTGGCTTGATCAACACTGTAAATATGTTAGTTTAGGTAACCACCAATATGAGCACACAACGGTGGACCTCCATTTCTACATACCATAATATACGGATAATTAATCACTCTTTATCCAAAATATAGATTAATAACATTTGATTATGAAGAGAATAAGATTAGATGTAAGAGGAACAAGTGTTTTGGTTCCTTTGGGCAGGTGGTGAACTGATAATGCTATTCAAATGCTTCCATAAGAAGTCTTAGTTCTACGATAATGATTTACGTTGATAAGGGAAGAGGAGCTTTGAGAAGATGTTGGTGCTTGTGAAGCCTTCCAAGGTGAAAATGAGTTGGTGTATCTCTTTTCCTAGTTGGATTAGGAAAATAAAGAGAGATTGAATTTGTGAGGTGAATTAGGCTTGACAGATCATGAGGAAAACCTCATCTTTGTGGATTATATGCATGGAATCTTGATCTATTACTAAAACATTCCAGTAGATTATACCACAAAGGCACCGCACTCAGCCAATATTTTGTTTTAGTAAGCCTATCAGCAAAATGCACTAGCTACTAAGCCTATTCTTGTTGGGTTGGGAACAACCACATGGCCATATGATTCTGTTGTTACCTGCAAAACTGTTTGCATTTTGTGCATGCAAGCCATATCAACCTAGGGTCAAGCGTAACCTGTTCTCTCTAGCGGTGTCGTTCAGATTTCAGCCAAACATGGATGTTTCTGATTTGCATTATGTGAAAAGATTTCTTACTATTTAGATCGCAATTGAAGGCATTGATCGTTTTCTCCGTCATGTATTCATCTTTCTCTGAGTGTTTAGTGATCATAGATCACTCCTATGATACTATTAAAAGTTCCCTTGAATAACCTTTCATCTGAGTGCTTGTGGAGAGCAGGACAGGAAATGGTCAGATAAGTGCATGTGGTGGTGATGGTTATGCTGGAGGCGGAGGTGGAAGAGTTTCAGTCAATGTCTTCAGTCGGCATGATGATCCAAAAATATTCGCACATGGTACATCCTACCTTTTATCACCTTCAGTCACTTAGTCATGTACATGTACTCTTTTCCGAACATTGATATCAAGTATGAGAAGTATGAGAGATTGAAGAGAAACTCTATAGTTCTCGTGTTTTGAATTGAAATTGTACAACCTTCATCGTTCTATATTTGCTGGTTCATCGTTCTCTAGCATTCTAAACCCTGACTAATACAACTTCTGTGAAATGCTATTGTAGGAGGAAAAAGTTTTACCTGTCCAAATAATAATGGTGGCGCTGGAACCTTTTATGATGCTGTTCCTCGGCGTCTTATTGTTGACAACCACAATATGTCCACAGATTCAGATACCCTGCTGATGGAATTCCCAAATCAGCCCCTTTGGACAAATATTTATGTCCGAAATCGTGCTAAAGCTTCTGTTCCCTTGCTTTGGAGTCGTGTTCAGGTTTGTCAAGTTGATCTGGTTCTTTTTCTTTCATGTACTTTTGCCATTCATTTGTAAGTTAACTGGAAGAGGTGGTTTTAGGAAAATATTAACTCAGTCATCACAGCTATCAGATAATGATTCTAAGATCAAATTAACTAGATGTAGACCAACACATTGAGCTAAAATATTAATCTAATCATGTTATGGTAGTACTCAATAAAGGTATTGTAATATCCAATCTCTGCGCCTCATTGATATCTTACTGTCATTGACCTTTCTTTGAGATTGATAGGAGGAAGCATGATATTTTATTTCTTTTATTAATATCTATTATTTATTTTTGTTAATATTTTAACATGTGCATTGTGGGTGGATGTTGTAAAAAGTTGTGTTTAAATAAAATGAAGTATAGTGAAGGGGGAAAAAGTATAGTTTCTCTTCTATTCAATCTATGAAACCAAAATATAAAAAAAGCATACATTCATGAGTAGTACGTAATCTTGCTATTCCCCTAATTAAATTTAGGGTATCTGTTCTGTATTGTATAACGTTTAAACATAACTGTCGTGGAATTTCATTGTGATCATATGGCCAATCATTAGTAAGCAGAAAGGTAAAGAAAAGCAGACAGTTAGCCAACTGTCTAGACAATAACACAGAAATGGCATCTCAAAGTACATTAGAAATCACAATTCAGCAAATAAGGAAAATGAAATTAGAGGAAGTAGGTGGTCCTACAACTTTTTTAGTCTTGTGAAATATGTGAAAAATAAATAGACAACTAGACATATTTAGAGTATCGAAAAGTTGTGCATATGAAGTCACAAAAATATATACTTTACATATATCTGATCCTTCATGAAAAGGAACGAATATATACTATTATTCTAATTTAAATTTGTAGATTATAGAAGGTCATGCCAAGCGAATCTCAAGAAAAATATGGAAAGTCAAAATTTTTTAGGAAATCTATGTTCTGAAGGAGCAAAATTGGGGAAAATCTTTTAGAATAAAATGAACCATTAATAAGGTTATGCAAAGGATGTGGTAAACGATTCTTGCGTAAAAGCATAGATTGATTGTTGTGTAATCTTGTGTTTCTACATATCTTTGAAGAGGAATGTGTTTTTGCGACTTATACCTTTTTGGCTTGTCCTCTGTTGGATTCAAACCAAAATTATGTAAATGTTTGATCTTTTTAGTGGAAAGAAGATCTTGTATTGTGTTATATCTGAGTTTTGTTTCCGTGTTCATCTGCATGTATGTGTGCCTTTTCTTTCTAGGTGTTTTGTCATAGTGCTTTTACCTTGACTCATCTCCTTCACTTTTCTTAGTGTGTATCTGTTACAGAATTTCTTT
The DNA here is from genome assembly GCF_007655135.1 of Punica granatum. Lineage (NCBI taxonomy): Eukaryota > Viridiplantae > Streptophyta > Magnoliopsida > Myrtales > Lythraceae > Punica > Punica granatum. The sequence goes on along the minus strand of NC_045127.1, from coordinate 16,975,900 downwards.
TAGTTATATATATCCTTTGTAATTAAATATTCTCTAACATCTTATTTCCCTTCTCAAGTGACGCTGCTGTTGAAAGTTCTCTGGGCTCTGTGTGATGTTTTTCAGGTCCAAGGACAGATAATGCTAAATAAAGGAACTTTGAGTTTTGGGCTAGAACGTTATGCAACGTCAGAGTTTGAATTACTGGCGGAAGAATTGTTAATGAGCGACTCTTTGATCAGGGTGAGTCTACTTTTACCATTACGAGTTTTTTGAGTACGATATAGAACTTTATGATGTTCTGTCATGTGATGTCTTAGAATAGTAGTATTGCATGCTTATATCTACTATGCTGCCAAAGCGCTAAGTCATTTCATTTATGTTACTTTTTAAACTTTATGATATTAGTTCATGTCGGTGTCAAAAGTTAATGGTTCAATCAGTTGAACTGAAAAGTAGGCCAGGTCTCATTGTCTCTATAATGAAATTCCTAGATCCCGACAATATGATGGGAAACACTTAATTGGATGAGTGGGCTCTGGACGGGTTTTCAGGGACAGAACTAAAATACTTACATTTGGAAGATATCATTAAATTTTAAGATTACCATACCAGAAAGATTTAATGCTAGGGCTACTAAATATGATATAGCTGATGAAATTGCATGAATTTTCTCTGCACATCAATCCTTAATGGAAATGAAGATCTTTTATGTATTGATAGGAAAATGGAGGAGTAAAGTCAGCATCCCTGAAAGATTTTAGAAAGACACTGAAATACCCTTACTTTTAAATTGAGTTCTCGATAGACACCGAAAAAAGAAAAAAGCCAATCTTACAATATTTACTGATGTATCATAGAATATTCTAAAATCTAAAAAGAAAAATTGGGAAAAAATGAACTAACTAAACTAGCTGGGCAAATTTCAGAATTTTATATGTATGCTTTCTAAAAGGTGAGTCAACCCAGTTATCTATTTCTGCTACTGCTTGGGTCATCTTCTTATGTGATGGGCACCTTGCAAGTTGTGTTGATTTATGTTGGGTTGCTAAGTTAGCGTTCTGTTTTTCTGTTTCTTCATCTGATCTTCTCATTATGGTCTTTATTAATATCAATTGGTTGATGGTAGGTGTATGGGGCCCTACGGATGTCTGTGAAAATCTTTTTGTTGTGGAATTCCAAAATGGTCATAGATGGTGGTGGTGATGCAGCTGTTGCAACTTCCTTGCTTGAGGCTAGTAACTTAGTCGTCCTCAGGGTATTAAACATAGCTTTTTTAGTTTCTGAATTTTTCCACACATGTTTCAATTTCATTTTCCTGTTTTGCAAATGACATGCTTTACTTCTAACGAAGAATCGTGGACTTTTCTTTGCCCAGGAAGCTTCTGTGATACGTTCTAACGCAAATCTCGGGATTCATGGACAAGGTTTGCTGAATCTATCAGGACCAGGGGATATGATTGAAGCACAAAGATTGGTGCTCTCACTATTTTATAGTATTCATGTGAGTTTTTCAGAGGAAAAATTGTATAGAGCTTTTTTGGTTTCATTAATTTTTTTGGGGGGGGGGGGGGGGGGGGAGGAGAAAGGAATTATCTCCTCTAGTTGATATATTGAGCAAGCATAAAATAGGCACTAAATGATGGTTTTGATTTCTCCTGTGAAGGTTGGTCCGGAATCTGTTTTGCGTGGACCCTCAAACAATGTGACATCAGATGCTGTGTGAGTTTGAATTGATGACTTCTATGCTGTTTGGATTTATAAGCTTCATCCACTGTGCTGAGTTTTCCACAATAACTGCTCCGACAGAATTCCGAGGCTTCATTGTGACTCACAAGCTTGTCCCATGGAAATACTTCAACCGCCTGAAGATTGCAATGTCAACTCCTCCCTCTCTTTTACTCTCCAGGTGGTTAAATTTGAGACATCTTGCAGCATTATGAAAAGTTTGCTTTATTTTGTTTATGTAACAATTTTGCTGCTTTGGGTTTTCAGATATGTCGGGTTGAGGATATCAGTGTTGAAGGTATGGTAGAAGGATCTGTTGTTCATTTTCACAGGGCAAGAACGGTTGCTGTCCACTCTATTGGAACAATAAGTGCATCGGGTTTGGGTAAGTATAGATGACTGATGATCATAACAATATTACTTCTTTGCCCAAGCTCTCGAGAAATTGCACACCCACATGTTGCAATTCCTTCTTTGCATTCTGGTGAGATATAAAGCCTACTTTGGAATGATGAATGGAGAATTGAGAAACAAGAATATTTGAAATGTTCGCTCTTTTTTTGCTTTTTTTTTTTCACTTATCCCCGTTTGGTTTCTTTCAGATAAAGCAGCTAATTTGGGGAACTTTGCGGTAGTTATGGAGTAGTAGGATACTATTTAACAGAACATGCTAAATTTCAAGTGAAATATATCAAAATTGATGGTCTTGGCCTGAGATGAGTTATCCAGATGTGGTATAGTAAAGTTTCAATTTTTTGTTTTAATGCATATGGTATACTTTGCTTCTTAATTGACAATATTTTATCACGTGCCATCAGATTATGGTGTTTCTTTAATTTGAATGAGCAAGATTTATCCTTACTAATTGCTTCTGAAGGAGTTTTTGTTCATAGATGTTACTCATGTTTGATTCCCCCCCCCCCCCCCCCCCCCCCCCCCCTTTGAGTGAGTTAACACTTGGGTCCTCAAATTTGTAGGGAGCCAACACATAGGTCTGCGAAAAAATCATAACAAAAAGGCCCTTTTTAAGGACCCAAATGCCAGCCAAAAAAAGCCTAAAAGGGCCTTTTTGTTAGGGTTTTTGAAAATTCAGGGACTAAATTGGCAGCAATTTTTTTTTTCAAGGACCTATCTTGTTGGCTCGCTACAAATTTGAGAGGACCCCAGTGTTAGCGGACTCTTTTTTTTTTATTTAAAAAAATTTGGTCCTTAACTAACGTGTTTTGGTTTCTTCCCTATTTCGTCGCGTTATTATTGTGAGTTTACCTTTTGTCAAAGCAGTGTGCCATTATCTATTAAATTAAGCCAGTTCTTGCATGTGCTAACTCAGAATCACTGTTAATCTGCATACGCAGATAAATTTTATAGCCTCCATTTATGGAGTAGAAAACCTCCGTCTTTCAAGTCTATTTATTTATAGTTGCAAGGATAGAGGTGGCCTGTTGCTGAAATGAGCAGAATCTGGAAGTTTCCTAGATAAATGACTTTCAGTAATTATAACATGTAACTGTACAGGTTGCACGGGAGGAATAGGTAGAGGAAGTGTTATCAATGGAATTGGAAGTGGTGGAGGACATGGCGGCAGAGGTGGGGCTGCATGCTACAATGATAAGTGTATCCAAGGTGGGATTTCTTATGGAAATGAAGAAATGCCATGTGAACTTGGTAGTGGAAGTGGAAACGATAGCACTGGTGGTTCAACTGCTGGCGGGGGTGTAATAGGTGAGTTGAATTTTGGAAAGATCAGCCAGATTGTCTTTTAATTTTTTCTTTTCCCCTGCTTTTATATATCACACACACACACACACACACATATATATCAGTGAAGGGTTCAGTTACGCCAAGAGGATGCCTAACTACTAAAAAAAAAAAATGCTCTTCCACTTTTTGGATGAAAAGGTCAAGAAGAATTTGATGAAAATATTCTACAGATGATTCCATTATGTGCCATTGTTTAATCTCAAGACAGAAAAAGAAAAGTAATTTGTTCAACGATCTGTTATAGCATTCTCATGCCTGCAGAGCAAGTCATCAAATGAGCAGTCCCTTCTTTAGAGTTTCTGATTAATTTTGCTTTGCTACTGATATAGATGTGTTTCATGTGAACTTCAACTTCATTTAGGGGTGAAAAATAGGTCCGGAAACGGTATCGGAATGATCAACTCCATTTCCAATTGTTTGGTAAAGGGGGATTGAAACCTATTTCCCTCAAAACGGGGGGATTCAAAACCAACCCCCCGGCTCCGGGGCCAAAATCAGGAAATCTGATTCCCTTATTGCACCCACGGAGTGATATCTTGAATGTAATTAGTGAAACTCTAGTGGACCTCTTTATTTGGCAACTCTTGATTGTACATGTTCTCAATATACATCTTATTATTTACTTTTTTTTTATATTATATTTCTCTCTTTTTTAAAAGTTTACGGCAAAATCCTTCTAGTTTCTCTATGAAATTAAAGTTTTTTCACCAAATAATTCTAAGCAAGAAAACCTAATAATTTCTCTTTACCTCAAATCTATTATAGAGAAGTTTGTAAATGAGTATGTCATATTTCTATTATGCCATATGTATCTAATATGCTATTACAAAAAGCAATGGAAATTGAAAGTTCATTCCAATTCCGAAAGGATATCTATATATATATATATAAACCAAACACAGGAAAGTGAATTGAACTCCGATTCCGTGATAACCAAACAGAAAGGGGAATTAGTCATTCTGTTTCTGATTCCACCCCATTCCGATTCCGGGACCTAAACAAAATGGCCCCTTATTTGCTGCTTGTTCTCTCTACTTTGTCAGAAATAATTTTCATTTTTTCTTCCCTCTACATTGATGGTACAGTAATGGGTTCAGTGGAGCATCCTCTCTCAAGCTTGTCCATTGAGGGCTCAGTGACATCTGATGGAGAAAGTTTCGCACATTTCATGCCAAAAGAAGAATCAGCTTTTGTCAATACCGCAAATGGAGGTCCAGGAGGTGGTTCTGGGGGTACCATATTATTGTTCTTGCAAGCCCTGGATATCAGCAACTCTGCAGTTCTTTCTAGTGTTGGGGGCAGGGGTAGTCCTAATGGAGGTGGTGGAGGTGGTGGCGGAAGGATTCACTTTCATTGGGCAAACATCCCTACGGGAGATGTCTATCAGCCAATTGCCAGCGTGAATGGGAGCATTGATACTGGGTATGTATCTCCTCGTCTTATTCTTATTGTCTTGTGGGCACACAACCTCTTTTTTTAAAATAAAGGTCCGGTAAGTTTTGTCTTTACACTACCAATGGTTAGCACCGTAAGTGGGACATCCTTACTGGAGATGTGGATAGATTATCTACTTTGTGATAGAGTGATATCATGTGATAGAATTTTGTGGAGCAATTTTAAATTAGTTTGTAGTATTCATGTTGAGAAAGAATCACTGATTTTACATTCCTCTTAGATAAATGGTCTGGAAAAGGTGACTCGTGAGTATTTTGATTAGAAAAAGAGTGACTGCAGGGATAAAACTTTGTCAGCTCTTGACAGTAATTCATTATTGTGCATAGGAGGACATGGAACGTGTAAATAAATGAACCTTTGTTTAGGGTCAACCTACTTTAAGTGAAATTCATATTCATGACTGGTTTAAAGTGACGATCTTTCTCAGATGAAGGCTAATAGTTTATATTAGAGGCCTATATTCACATGGATGCCTGAGAATGGGTGGTCTTTTGGTACAGCAAGGCTGGGATATTAATGGGTTTCTTGATACAACCTTATGTCCAGCTTTTGAAAATGAGATCCGGATGTTCTTTATCTCTATATATCATTACGGATTTGCTTGCTTATACAAATATGTGTTGGCCCCTTTTATATGCATTTGCCATGTGCTTCTGCTATTTTATTTAGGGCATGATGCATGGTGGCTAACTATCAGTCCAATGCAATGAATAGTGCAGTGCAAAAAGAACATGCAAAATAATCAATTTTTTTCCAAAGGTGATGCTGTATGCTTGTGTTATAGGGGAGGTTTGGGTAAAGATCCCAGGGGGGCTGGAGAAAATGGTACAGTGACTGGGAAGGCTTGTCCCAGAGGACTCTATGGGACATTTTGTAAGGTAATTTGCAATCCTTTGGCATTGTGCCATGTCTATCCTTCTCTAGACCTGTATGATTTTATATATTTGAAATTTTTGGACTTATTATTACTTCTGCATCTTTTAGTATTTATTATATCCATCCTTCTTAAATATCTGAAAAATAAAGACCCTGATATCCTCAAGTCATGGAAATTTAAAAGGTTCTTCATGCATCCTGACATGGTGGAGAACATCTGAAAACATGCTTGCAATTCATGTTTAATTAAGAATATCTACACATGAAGTTTCCTTGACAATACAAGAAGCTTCATTTCTTCTTTGTTTATTTTCTTTTATGGCATCTCTCAATTTTCTCTAGCTATGGATATGCCAAATTTTATGTCAAAATTTATATTTGGTGAACTTGATCCTTGTTGAGAATGCTACATTTAATTTTCTTGTACTTTAGTAATTCTCTCTCTTTCTCTCTCTCTCTAGATCAGGCTTTCTAGGCATTTATAAGCACTGCAAATTTGTCAGAAACGACTTTTATTTCTGATTTACCATTGTGATTTATTTGTTTTAATTCAGGAATGTCCAGCTGGCACATTTAAGAATGTAACTGGATCAGACAGGGAACTTTGTCATCACTGTCCTGCGGATGAGCTTCCTCATCGTGCCATATATATTCCTGTACGAGGTGACGGATCTATGGTGCTTAAATGGTCCACAAGCTCCTGCAGAGACTAGATGCTATAGTTTATTAAATAGTTGCATCTTTTCACCATGATGGAAGCATTATTATGGTTGATTAATGCTTGAAGAGTCGTGGCATTATCATAATAAATAACCCTGTTTACTGTCTCTTTGCGAGGTGGCATTTCAGAAACTCCTTGCCCATACAACATTATCATAATAACTAAGCCTGTTTACTGTCTCTTTGCCAGGTGGCATTTCAGAAACTCCTTGCCCATACAAATGTGTTTCTGAGAGATATCACATGCCACATTGTTATACAGCTCTTGAGGAGTTAATTTACACATTTGGTGGGCCGTGGTTGTTTGGTCTTGTTCTTGTGGGCCTCTTGATCCTTTTAGCTTTGGTCCTTAGTGTCGCACGAATGAAGTTTGTTGGAGTGGATGAATTACCGGGACCAACTCCAACACAACGAGGTTCTCAGATTGATCACTCATTTCCTTTCCTAGAATCTTTGAATGAGGTCAGTTAAGTTCTTTTTGTATTCATGAAAGTTGAGTAGGCTGCATACAATTTTTCCTGCTTTCATTATAATTCTTATGTTTGAAATTTATGGTGTGTTCTTATTTGTTTAGGTTTTGGAAACAAACAGAGCCGAGGAATCCCAGAGTCATGTGCACAGGATGTACTTCATGGGTCCTAATACTTTTAGCGAACCTTGGCATCTCCCACATACTCCTCCTGAGCAAATAAAGGAGATTGTGTAAGCAACTCTTTTTATTCTCTTTGTTGGGCAATTATCTCTTTAATGTTTTTTGGACTTCACGATCCTCTGTGGCTTAGCTTAGTGGACTAGAGAGAATTAACCATCCATCTGCTTTGGGTCTGGTTTGCAGATATGAAGGTGCTTTCAATACATTTGTGGATGAGGTTAATGCTATAGCTGCTTATCAATGGTGGGAAGGAGCAATGTACAGCATCCTTTGTGCCCTTGCCTATCCACTTGCATGGTCATGGCAGCAATGGCGTCGAAGATTGAAACTTCAGCGTCTACGAGAGTTCGTTCGGTCAGAATATGATCATTCTTGTTTACGGTCTTGCCGATCTCGGGCCCTTTATGAAGGAATTAAGGTATATTCTACAGATTCTGGTCTAGTTTAATGTGGATCAAACTAGAAGCCTTGACCATTTCCCTTGGCTTTACATTCCTTTGTTTACTAATGCCATCTAGATAGTGATTTAGCTGCTCCATCGATCATGAGGCGTCATGCTTGCATTTCATGCATCAGTTCCTTATGCAATAAGTACCATCATTAGTTTTCTTTTTCGATTCTTAGGATGCAATTTTGGTTTCTATAGTGGTTGCTGTTGAACAGTGTTCAAGTTTATAGTGGATGGCATTCACTTCTGCAGTTTTGTTTATATTCTTGGACACTTTCTGTGTCTCTTTTCAAATGAAGGTTCTGCACATTTTGCTGTGGAAATAAAAATTGAGGTTGCAACTCGTGTTCAAGTCCTGTATTTCTTTCCATTTATATGGAATTTCAATGGATTTAATTTCTCTATCTGCAGAACTCGGGTTCTAATCTTTCGTCCAGGGACACTAATTTATTTTCAAGGGTTCCAATATTTAGTGTTGGTATCCATAATTGATTTTTATATTGATGAAGTCATCATAATTTGTTTTGAGGGACATAACCTTCTCATGGAGCAAAGTAAATTGAAAATATTTGTAGCATCTTCTCCATAACTGAAGCTTGATTGCTTGTCTTCCATCCCTGCAGGTCGCTGCAACATCTGATCTAATGCTAGCATATGTGGACTTCTTCCTGGGTGGCGATGAAAAGAGAAGCGATCTCCCAGCTCGCCTGCATCAAAGATTCCCAATGGCTATAGCATTTGGAGGTGATGGAAGCTATATGGCCCCATTTTCTCTTCAAAGCGACAGTATACTTACCAGCCTCTTGAGCCAGGTTCTTACTGATCCTGAAAGATCCTTTAAGGTGGTTTTAGAAACTGAACTTGATGTGGTCCAACACAGCTATCAGCGAACTGGATGAAATTAAACTGACTAAACCAGGTTTTTTTTCATTTGAACCATGTTATCTCAGTGGAACTGCTATATATTTTAGGACTATAAATAAAATCTGATATTGAAAATGGGAATTTTTAATATCCAATAATCTATATGTTAGGTGCATTTTAAAAAAATTGTATAATTTTTGGCATTTTAATAAAAGTTTGTTAAATATTTTATCTTTTCATAGAAACATTTTTTTAGAGAAATTGAACATTTTAGTCAATGGACCATTTTTCTCGAAGAATTTTTTTTTTCCCCATGAAGTTGAAGTGGCTATGCAAAATAGTTTTCACTACCTCATGCTTTTGTTATTTTTGTATGTCCAATGGTTGAATCCATGAATTCACAAGGGTTACAGTTGATAAGGGTTAACAATACTTGATCTTTTATATATTTTACTTCTGCTTATCTACCATAGCTTTTCTTTTGCAGGCAATTCCACCTACTACCTGGTATCGACTGGTAGCGGGTTTAAATGCACAATTGCGATTGGTTCGCCGAGGAAGACTCAGGGTTACATTGAGACCTGTTTTGAGATGGCTTGAAACTCATGCTAACCCGGCGTTAAGGATTCATGGAGTTCGTGTTGACCTTGCATGGTTCCAGGCAACAAGTTGTGGTTATTTCCAGTACGGGCTGTTGGTGTATGCCGTTGAAGAGCAAAGTGAGTCCACACATGCTGAAAGTGTTCAAGGAATAGTGCCAGCTGAGCGACAAACTCGGTACCTTGCTTTGAAATTATTTGATGTCTTAAACAGTCAATACTTATTTAAATATTGAAGAAAGTTGATCTGCAGAGCCTACTTGGATGAGGAAAACTATCCTGGTTTTACATTTTCTCTTTGTTTGGAAACCATGGAAATGAGTCACTGGCAAGTCTTGAGTAATGGCTTTTTCCAAGGGGAATATCTAAACTTGAAAAAATAAAAATAAAAAGAAAAGAAGAAAAGAAAGGGAATATAAATGCATCTCTTCCATGTAAGAAAAGCATATGAGTGAGACCATTCTCTGAATCGAACACAGCTGAGAGATTATGATGGGGAAATATATGATGGACATCTTAATTTGTGGTAGTTGAACTTGGAATATATGCACATTCCAACTTCATGATCTGAGCCTAGTGTTATTAGGACAAAGGATTGCCTAGTATGAAAGATTTTTTCTACTGGAGGAGTAAAAGCGGCGAACATTCCATGCATGACTGACGAAGTTTTATATCGGTAATAAGGTTATTTGAATGGATAATTAACATTGCCTATAAACTGGTTTTGTTACAGTGCAAAGAGCCGAAAAGAGTCATTAATATCGGGTCAGTTGGAAGAGGCATTGCTGAGCCGTTCCCAAAGGAGCAATGAAACTCACAGGAGGCGGAAACGGTCGCATGCGGGAGTTATAGATATCAGCAACTTGCAAATGCTCGAAGAGAAGAGAGATCTGTTTTATATTCTCTCTTGCGTGGTTCATAATACTAAACCTGTTGGCCACCAGGTAATTTCTTGTTTGTTTGTTATTTTTCCCTAACTCTATCCGTCATATTTCCAAATCAAGAAGTTAGGAACTAGAATTGGTCAAAATTGATATGAATAGGACCGAGACGCGGTTACAGAAGCTCTTGTAATGTTTGGAAAGATAAATTATACTGTTCTTACTTAATATGTTGATTTATATCTGGAGTGAAGATAAAAGAATTTTCACCAGAATTGACTAATTATTATTATTATTATTATTATTTTTTTATTATTGTAAAAAGGACTAATAAAATAAGTTACGGTTAACCTAATAATAATAATATTATTACTAATAATATAAGTTAGGCGTCAAGTTTTCCATTAATTTGGACGGAATCGAGGCCATAAAGGGCTCCGATGACCTCAATCCTGGGAGAGGGTGCCGGTGACCCCAATCGGGGGGTGGTGACCAGAATTGAGGCCCCCACCCCCCGTAATCGGGAGAACCCTCAAATTGGGGATTCTCCCGATTCCAGTGGGTGGAGCCATGACCCCAGCCATCACTCTCCGATTGGGGTCGCAGGTGCCCTCTGTGGTTACGATTCCGTCCAAATGCTAGAAGTGTTATTAAATCGAAAGTTTGTGCATTTTTAGGTTATGGAAAAAAATAGTTTGTGCTAGAATTGTTAAAATGTGAAAAATTTGTGCTGTTTTTTGTTATTAACCCTGTAAGTTAATTATTTCTTTATTTTGGGTTCTGTCTGCAGGATCTTGTTGGTCTAGTCATTTCGATGCTACTGTTAGGGGATTTTAGCTTAGTTTTGCTGACTCTGCTCCAGTTATACTCGATTTCTTTGGCGGATGTGTTCTTGGTTTTGTTCATACTGCCCCTCGGTGTTCTCCTCCCTTTCCCAGCGGGTATCAATGCTCTGTTCAGTCATGGACCCAGGCGCTCTGCAGGCCTGGCCCGTGTCTATGCATTGTGGAACATTACTTCCTTAGTCAATGTTGTAAGTCTCCACATCTTTTTCTCATTACTTGTTCCAGAGCGCAGTTTATGCTAGATATTGATGTCCAGTTGTATGTGTGCTGAGCTTTTACTGAGCATTGGGTTATTTATCTCAACTAAAGGTGGTTGCTTTCCTCTGCGGTTACATTCACTATAACAACCAATCCTCGGGGAAGAAGCTGCCTTACCTTCAGCCGTGGAATATTAGCATGTAAGGGCTTTGTCACCTTCCTTCCCTCAACTCAAATTATTTTAGGCTGGTAGAATCAGATGGACAGACTCTTACAGGGCAATTAGATCCATTGCTTTTTTTTCATGTCGGTGGTGCAGGGATGAGAGTGAATGGTGGATTTTCCCGGCAGGGCTGGTCCTCTGTAAAGTCTTACAGTCCCAACTGATTAACTGGCACGTTGCGAATCTGGAAATTCAGGATCGCTCCCTGTACAGTAATGATTTCGACCTCTTTTGGCAGTCCTGATACGGCAGTTTCCTGTCATCTTTTTGTTTCTTTTTTCCCTTGTATGTTGTCGTTCGTTCTTAACCCGCTGATTCCTCTTTGCTAACCCAATCATGGCCACTATCATCCATTTTGCTGTTCGTATTGTCACTGACGGATTGAGATATAGGTGAGTGAGTGAGTGAATGATAGATACAAGAATAATAGTAAACAATGAAGGGAAAGAGCAGATGTATAGAAATGAATTGACTAATGAAAGATGATTCATTCATGTGATTATTATTTTCATTTTCATTTTATTTTTATCTTTTGTATTTTATTTATATTAACAGAGGACTGAGTTTATGTTAAAGGTTTCTTTCTTGGTGCGTTATGTATATATAAACATAAGTCTACACTCTGTGTGTTATTCAACTCTTGATTTCCATTGCCATCTATTTTGGTGTTTCCTCCTCTCTCGTTTCATTTCTTTACCTTTTTACCCAGCAAAGGTTTACTATTATCATATTTAGTCAATTCATCAAATTCATGTCATGGCATCAACCCATCTATATAATGAGTATAATAACTAAGTTCTAGGTGTCTTCTCGCGTTGTCATGCCGTGACATTGTATATGTGGTATGATGTCCTCCCTCATCATAAGGTGGTGGTACCAGATGATGTGTTTCACCTTCTGGTTACTTCATTATGTGCAACCATTAACAAATGAATATTCCCGGCCTATCTAGTCTAGGGCATAAATCAATACGAAGGTTCTAATTCTCTGGCACAAATTCGTCTTAAGAATCATGCTCGGTGTAGGAAATAGAGACATCCAGCGATTGAATTAAGTTGCTGTCTAAGAGAGGAGCAAAATCAATTCCATCTTATTGCTTCTGATGGACGCAGGACTCAGAAAAGGGAAGCTTGGTTTCCTATTTTCGTTTTCTCAATGCACATTAGAAGCTTTAAAAGAAGGAAAAATTCTCCCGGTGGACATAGACGATGGAAAAGGTAGCCCTCGACAATGTTTTACTGAATCAGCAACCAACATCCCATCAAAGGTACGAGGTGATCCACAGCATTACAGGGATTGTATCTTTCTTAAACAATGAACAATGTAGCACACAAACAAGATGTCCCGATACAAACCTGCTATCCTTCAGCCCCACACGGAACGTGCATTCGTCTTCATAAATATATCATGGCTTTCTTGCAGCTCATATGAACAAAGAAAACTGCAAGTTTACTACCGATGAGATAAAATTACTCCTTACTTAAGACTTTGGGAACTTTGATATATGGCTCCTCGTAGCTTGGCACACCTGAAACCATGGCTTCCCTACACGCAGGAAAAAAAGTTTTGAACTTATCCAACGAGTCAAACATTCCATGGGAGGCAAATAAAATTAAATCACGACTGACCTGTTTTCAAATGTCTCCGGAGTGTCCTCACGCAGATTGTAAGCTTCCGTATCTATATGGGTTCAACAGGGAATTTTAGTGATTTTCAGTTTTAGCCAATCAATTTTCAGTTCAAGTCTAAAAGATGCAATAAATTTATGGCAAGCCGTAGCAGAAGCAATATATTATGTGATGAACAGAAGCACCTGCTCTTAGGGCAGGCTCGACACTCTGAAGCTCAACATCTTGAAGTTGCCCAAACCTGCCGTAAGCAAACAATGAAGAGTACATCAGCAAAAACAGAATATCTATCGAATAAACTAACATCTGCAATGTATACATTTTACTGTGACCCGAAAATGAAAAAGAAAGGTATTTCTGGCAATAGATCCAGTCAAAAGAGGGATCTAAATACATTAGAAATTCTATAGCACGAATACAGGTACTATAAATGCAGCATCAATATTGAGTGCCATATTAATTTATAGCAAATGAACGCACCAATCAATCACTTGCCGAATTTTGGGAGTGAACTCCTCAACCTGAAAATGAAAGATCAGTTTTTTACACCACTCATACTACTTTTGTACCCCAACTTGGTGATTTAACCCATATATGCACCTCAATAGGAGTGAGAGAGATTCGAGCAGTTTCAGCCAATCGCGGCACATCGGGAGGCTGAAGAGAGGACCCAGTAGCGGCTGTTGAGCAGTTCCGAAGTATTCTTCTGCATTTGGGAAAGATTGCAACTTTCGAGATGCTATTGTTGCAGTTGAATATATGATGGTTCAAAGAAATTGCTACTTCTAGCAGTAGTCCTATGCTTCCCATTGTGCTCTATCCCGAAAATAAATGCCCACTGCCATAAATTTAAAACAAGCTCAATAAGCTCGCTTCCATTATCAGTTGAAGATAAGAGTTTAAAAGGTGAATACTTCAAGCAAAAATCAGACAAAGTCTACTACAGCATTGAAAACTTTCGGTTGTCAATTCTTACATTATGTTCCCATAAAAACAGCACCAGATATATTCTATGTCTATACCTTACTTTTTGCACTTTGAAAGTACTGTCTTATTATTTCTTCTTCCTTATTTCACTTCAATCACGAGGCTTCACAGGGCTTTCAGCTGAATTTTGGAATGACGTGACATAATAAGATGAAAAAAGAAAAAAAAGGCCCCTACAATATGAATTTAACAAGAATGCTATGCACGGCCGAAAATGATGTGAGGTTCTAATAAAACCGTAGTCCAAAAAGAAATCAAATTGCGCTGTGAAAAGTCATCCAACAACAATCAAATGTCAGCAAGGGGTTATTGCCTTGAGAGACTCGCTCGTCTCATAATTTACAATAACTTTGGTGATAAACATCATCTAGGGACTCCCTTATCGCCTCAATTACCTCATATCTTATTCAATCCAAATGGTAATACTGAACATTGAGAGTCAAACGTATGAAAGCATGTCCCCATTCCCCACCCAGTGTAATGTATAAGCAATTAGAAGTAAAACTCCATTGGCATTAGCATAACAAGTTGTTTGCAGCATATCATCAAACAGGTGGCGTGCTTCATCCAGCACATCCGCTCGTAGTCACATAGCAACAGCTTCCATTAGATTAGACCCAAATGGAAGATTCTGCCTTCGAAGAAGAATCCAACATCAACGGTGGAATTGGCATAAGACTCAACGTAGAGAGAGAGAGAGAGAGAGAGAGAGAGAGAGAGAGAGAGAGAGAGAGATCTGACCTGAGCGTAGAGTGAAGTGAAGGAAGGGGGCAGGAGGAGGAGTCCACCGGAGGAGTGTGCGACTTCCAGTTCAGGTTCAGGACTTTGAGAGAGACTCTAAGACAGACAGCAGGGGAACAGAAGTAGATGATAAAAATATGATAGTGAAGCAGAAATATTAAAAATAAAAATAATAAAATAACAAAGAAAAAAGGAAGAGAAGATGGCCGACGTTTGGCAATGCGCCTGCCTGGTCATTGATTTCAACAAAACTACCTCGATAACAGTTTGGCGCTTATAAGGCCTTGAGCTCGAACCTCTATTAATGCAAAAAATTCACGCTGAAATATTATTATTCCTTAATAAGTTGACCCGGCTCGATTGAATTAATCATAATCCAATTGAACTTTCGAATAACATAGTTCATACCAAAAGTTTGTTTTTTGTAAAAGACTTTTCTTTAATTTTTTTTTCTTTTTAAAAAGAGTAAATTGTACAGTGATAGGCACATGATTTAATTGATTTTTCTTATACAAATTCTCTTAACTGATGTGCCTAAAAATAATTCTAATTCAAAATCACACTCACATATATTGAATAGTCTTTAAATATTGCGTAATTAAAACTTATGTCATTGTAAGTGAGATTTTGAATTATAAGGGTTTTTAAGTTGATTATTAGGATGATATAGCAACACTCTTTAATTTGGGCGAATGACATGAAAATCACGAACTTTCATATCTTTCTCAAATATATTTTGTCTGTAAAATCACAAATTTTCACTTCCTTATCAAGATTATCATCAAATCAAATATATATGACATGGAAATGCCATTTCACTTATTTTTACATAATTAAATTATTTAAAAGTATGGTATGACAAAAACCTTTTAAAAAATAAAATGGAATTAATTAAAAAAAAATAGAGAGAAAACCACCAGGGATGGTTATTGCTGGGGAGGGGCCGTCGACGAGGCCCCCATCCTCGACAACCTCCCGGCCTAAACTTTAATATCTTTCTATTTGTAGCCTTGTATAGTAAGACTAGGCGGGCTTGGGTATCCTATAATATTCCAGTACCATTACTTACATAATTTTTGATGGCGGTAAGGAGAGAAGAGAGGACCAAGCCCCCAAAACAACGAGCGAACGACCCGAAGAACCTTAGGAATCCACCTAAGTTATTCGAAATCAGAGAAGAACAACTCAAAGAATGAGTTACTCTAGAATATAAATTGATTACTTCAAAGATGACTTGTCCATATCCTTACACGATCATCTTATTTATAGAATAAGGACACAAGGACTTTTTAACTTCCCAAGACACCCCATTAACTCTAATTCTATCTTCTCGGATTTTTGCTGGACACAACTCACGAAAATGACAATAACTTTTCCTAGACAATTCCAAATTACGAACAATTTGATTCATTGGAAACTAGACTTCTAGGGCTTTCCAATGACATCTTATTTGACCCTATTTAGTGCATAAACGACTCAGAAAACTAAGCACGAAATGACTCTTCGATTTCAGTCCAACAACCTTTAATTATATTCTAGAACCATCATATGGTCTTCTCGTTTTCTCCATCATTCTCCCCCGGTTGGAAGAGACTTGTCCCCAAGTCGGACCCTTCGTCTTCTCCAGCATAGGGCAATAGGTCAGAGACATTGAAAGTCGCAGAAACTCCATAGTCTCCCGGTAGCTCAACCTTATATGCGTTTTCACCCACTCTCTTCAAAATGCGAAAAGGTCCATCAGCTCTAGGCTTGAGCTTACCAAAGCGACCTTGGGGAAACCACTCTTTGCGAAGATGAATCCATACCAAGTCTCCTTCCTTGAAAGTTGCCGGCTTCCTGAACTTGTCGGCTTGCTTCTTGTACTTCTCATTTTGCCGGATGATCTTCTTGCGAGCCTCTTCATGCATACTCCGAATTTGCTTCACTCTTTCTTCAGCATCACTACTGAAAGAGTGATTAATTGGAAGAGGGACCAAATCCAACGGACCAATAGGATTAGATCCATAAACAACCTCGAATGGGCTCTTACCGGTAGACTTGCTTTGAGATCGGTTATAAGCAAACTCCGCTTGAGGCAGCACCATGTCCCATTGACGAATATTTCCTTTCACCAAGGACCTTAGCAAGCTTCCCAAACTTCGATTAACCACCTCCGTTTGGCCATTGGTTTGAGGATGATGGGAGGAACTAAATTGAAGAGTAGTTCCAAGCTTTCTCCAAAGCTTACGCCAAAAGTGACTCATAAACTTCGTATCACGATCGGAAGTGATGGTCCTCGGAATGCCATGAAGCTTGACAATCTCTCTGAAGTAAAGATCTGCAACATGAGACGCATCCAAGGTCTTAAGGCACGAAACGAAGTGCGCCATCTTAGAGAATCGATCCACCACCACCATGACCGAGTCTTTGTTCCTTTGTGTCCTTGGTAATCCCACCACGAAATCGATGCTCACATCTTCCCAAGGTGCATTAGGGACCAGAAGTGGAGTGTAGAGGCCCGTATTTTGAGAATGAGCCTTAGCAATGTGACATGTTTTACAGCGCTCCACATGTCTCGATACGTCTCGGATCATATTCGACCAATAGAATTGCGCATCAATAAGAGCAAGCGTTTTATCTCGCCCAAAGTGACCTCCAAGTCCTCCCTCGTGAGCTTCTTTGATGATGGCCTCCCTCAAAGAACATTGAGGAATGCACAACTTATTGGACTTGAAAAGATAGCCATCATGTACGAGAAAGTCCTTCCAAGGGCCTTTGGAACATTCATGCCATGTCTTGGAGAAGTCAACATCGTCCTCATAAAGCTCCTTGATGATCTCGAACCCCAATACTTTTATTTGCATAGATGAAAGCAATCCACACCTCCGACTCAAAGCATCAGTGACTTGGTTTTGAGTGCCGCTCTTATGCTTGATCACGAACGTGTAGGCTTGTAGGAACTCCACCCACTTAGCATGGCGATTGTTGAGCTTATGTTGGCCATTAATGTACTTCAACGCCTCATGGTCCGAGAAGAGCACAAATTCCTTTGAAATAAGATAATGCCTCCAATTGGCCAAAGCTCAAACAATGGCATAAAATTCCTTGTCGTACGTCGAATAATTCCTCCTCGGTTCCATTCAACTTCTCACTAAAGAAAGCAAGTGGTTTGCCTTCTTGAGAAAGAACGGCTCCAATTCCCACATTCAAAGCATCGCAACATACCTCGAAGACTTTCTCAAAGTCAGGCAAGGCAAGAAGTGGTGCCTTCGTCATCTTCTTCTTTATTAGCTCGAAACTCTTTTGAGCCGCCTCGTCCCACTTGAATACACCTCCTTTCAAGCACTCCGTGATAGGAGCGACAAGAGTGCTAAACCCCGCAATGAACCTCCGATAGAAAGAAGCTAGCCCATGGAAACTCCGGACCTCTTGGAGAGATCTTGGAGTCGGCCAATTTATGATCGCCTCCACTTTACTTGGATCCATGCGAATGCCTTCTTGAGAGACAATATAACCCAAGAATTTGACTCTATTTGTGAGGAAGTGACACTTCTTGAGGTTGGCATATAGGCGTTGCTCTCGAAGCACGTTAAAGAGCTCTTGAAGATGCTCCAAGTGCTCCTTCACGCTGGTACTATAGATCAAAATATCGTCAAAGTACACGACCAAGAACTTGCCGATGAAAGCTTTCAACACATGGTTCATGAGGCGCATGAAAGTACTCGGGGCATTAGAGAGGCCAAATGGCATAACTAGCCACTCGTAGAGATCATCTCTAGTCTTGAATGCCGTCTTCCACTCGTCTCCGGGACGCATTCGAATTTGATGATATCCGCTCCTAAGGTCGATTTTGGAAAAGATCGAAGCTCCATGAAGTTGATCAAGCAAATCATCAAGTCGCGGTATTGGAAAGCGATATTTGATGGTGATCTTATTCACAGCCCGACTATTAATGCACATCCTCCAAGATCCATCCTTCTTTGGCACGAGAAGAGCGGGAACCACACAAGGGCTCAAACTTTCTCGAATCAACCCCTTATGCAAAAGTTCGTCGACTTGGCGTTGAAGCTCCTCATATTCCTTTGGACTCATTCGATACGCTGCCTTACTTGGGATAGCAGCCCCGGGCACCAAATCAATATGATGTTGGATATCCCGCATGGGAGGAAGTCCCAACGGAATCTCATCGAGCACCACATCCCGAAATTCTTCGAGCAAAGACTTCACTACGGGTGGAATATCCCCTCGTTCTTCATTCTCCTCCAATAGCACGAGTGCATAAGCCTTCGAAGAACGATCCATGACTTGGAGAAATTGGGATTTGGAGAGATAAGAGCTCCCTTTTCCCGTGACGGCCTTAGACTTGTCCTCCATTCTACAAGGTGCTAGAATAATCTTGACACCTTCCTTGACAAAGGAGTGGATGTTCTTAAAGCCATCATAAATCACCCTTCGATCATATAACCACGGCCGTCCAAGAAGTAAATGACACGCATCCATGGGAACCACATCGCACATAATCTCATAATGCGTGCCAATAGAGAATTGCACCAAGCAACGTTTATTGACATGAACGTCGTTACCTTTCTTGAGCCAAGAGAACTTGTACAGGTTCGGATGAGGCTCCACCTTGAGGTGCAACTTTTTCACCATGGTAGTGGGAATGACATTCTCACAACTCCCACTATCGATAATGACCGTGCACACTTTACCATGGGAAGTGCATCGGGTGTGGAAGATGTTATGCCGCAACCACTTATCGTCCTCAACATGTGCGGACTTCAAGATGCGTTGAACGATGAGAGCCTTCCCTTGATCACCATAAGTGACCTCTTCTTGCTCAACCTCATTCTCCTCGTCGTCGTAAGTGTCGTACACCGGCTCATCATTAGCTTCCTCCACTAAGGAAATAATCTTCCGATTCGAGCACTCGGAAGCGATGTGACCAAATCCTCGACACTTAAAGCATTATTTTGATATCGTGCTTGAAGTGTTGCGAGAAGTGCCACCTTGTGCGGGTGTAGCCTTGGAAGACGAAGCCTTACCAGTCGATGATGACTTCGGAGTCGGAGCACTCCCCCGATTAGAGACCCCGTTTCTTCCCAAGGTCTTATGAGTACTTTTCTCCTTAGATTGCTTCTCCACACGAACGGCCAGCTTGCAAACATCCTCGAAAGTCCAATAAGGTTGCAATTGGACCACATTACTAATCTCAGATCGAAGACCGCCAAGGTACCGAGCAATGGTTTGTTCATCGGGCTCCACGATATCACACTTCATCATGAGATGCTCAAACTCCGCGGTGTATTTCTCTACGATCAACTCCTCTTGCTTGAAGTTGTAAAGCCGAGAGAAAATATCTTGCTTGTAGCTTGCAGGAAGAAACTTCTTCTTGAGCTCCCGTTTCATCTTTTCCCACGTCACAATCCTCCGTTTTCCTTCACGTTCTCGACGCCTCTTCAAGTTCTCCCACCAAACTGAAGCATGTTTTTTCAATTTGATGGCGACTAACTTCACCTTCTTTTCTTCGGAAATGTTCTTGAAGTCGAAGACTCGTTCAACGGTAGCTAACCAATCAATGAAATCTTCTGGGTGCATTTGACCTTCAAAGTCGGGAATGTCGACTTTGACGCCATAATCCTCAAAACGATTCCTCCGGCCAAGTCTAGGAGAAGCTCTTTCGGTGGACGAATCAGAATCTTCGTCATGGAAAGGGTTAACCTCCCCAACCTCGCCAACATCCAAACCATGACGTGTCTCGTCACGGTTTCTAGCTTGGAGATGCTCAAGTTGCTGTTGGAGTTGTTGCACTTGCCTCCTCAGCTCATCCATCTCGACATCACGAAGGTCATGCTCCATGGGAGCCACGTTGACGTCGGGTACTCTACGTCGACGGTTCGCCATGGAAAGAACCGTGGCTCTGATACCAATCTGATGGCGGTAAGGAGAGAAGAGAGGACCAAGCCCCCAAAACAACGAGCGAACGACCCGAAGAACCTTAGGAATCCACCTAAGTTATTCGAAGTTAGAGAAGAACAACTCAAAGAATGAGTTACTCTAGAATATAAATTGATTACTTCAAAGATGACTTGCCCATATCCTTACACGATCATCCTATTTATAGAACAATGACACAAGGACTTTTGAACTTCCCAAGACACCCCATTAACTCTAATTCTATCTTCTCGGAATTTTTTCTGGACACAACTCACGAAAATGACAATAACTTTTCCTAAGACAATTCCAAATTACGAACAGTTTGATTTATTGGAAACTAGACTTCTAGGGCTTTCCAATGACATCTTATTTGACCCTATTTAGTGCATAAACGACTCAGAAAACTAAGCACGAAATGACTCTTCGGTTTCAGTCCAACAACCTTTAATTATATTCTAGAACCATCATATGGTCTTCTCGTTTTCTCCATCAATTTTGGTAATGAAATTAAGTTTGATTTAATTTAATTTAGTTTGATTTAAGAAGATGAAGAAAAAAGTAGTAGAGAATAATGTGAAAGAATTTGAAAAAGAATATAAAAAAGTAATGATTGTATTGTTGAATTGAGGAAAAAATGTTCAAATTGAGGACGAGTATTGACTAGTTAAAAAAATTTAATATTAAAAAATTAATTGTAATAAAATATAAGAAAAAGTAATAGACAATTTGAAGAAAACGATAAAAAAAGTAATAATTGTGTTGTTGATTTGAGGGAAAAGTAAAGTTTAACTTAAATTAAGTAAAATCAAGTTTGGTTACCAAAGATAGCATGAGACTAAACTCTACTCCCGGAAACCTATATAATAGGACATAAGTTTCAGGTATTAGTTTGGAACCTATACAGTTTTCTCTTCTTTTTTTCCCCCCTTCACAAGTAATAATTTGTAACTACGAACCAATACATAATCAGAGATCAATTTACCAGCAACAGTGCAGCAGCTGTCACAGTGAAGCAGAAGAGCGAGTGATCAAAGAGAGGAACGGGTGCTATCCTCTGGTGCCTTGATGAAGCATACATCTTATCAGGCATGGCGGCCTTTGTTAATCTTGGGATTCAAATTACTTTTCCTTTCTTTTAATGTACTCTCGAGTGATTTAGGTCGGGAAGAGAGATTAAAGAGAGGTTGAGTGTTTATGTATTGAGTCTAGTAGATGAGACAGTTATAGTTTCTTATTTATTTAGATTAACATTGTAAGAATCTCGGGTTAACACGTGTGAGGTCTTGAGAGACGCAATAATTGAGCTAAGTAGATTATATCGATCACGAGGGTGTAGCCCATAAAAATGAAACCGGTTAGACTTAGGAAAATTCACCCGATTCAACAGTAAAACTGGAAAACCAAGAAGCATATAATTTAAGCCCACATTCAGTTGGAATGAATAGGTCATATCATGGAAAAATCAAATTACGCATGCTTAGTCCCATTACTAATGTTTAGGCCTACTCATTTCTGCATTTGTTAATCGGATTAGGATTAATCATTAGTAATCTCACATATGCGTGAGAGTAGTGAGCGAGGCCCATTATGCATTTGAGCCACCCCTCTTGTGATTTGAAATCGTCCACTCGGCCCAATTCTCCCATTTTTGGGTGTCGAATCGGAGTGAGATGTGCAGAACCTTTAATCACTCCGTAAAGAAACTAAAATAAGGTGGCCAATAGACATGCTGAGTACCAATTCTTGGGCGATCGAGGAAACATGGTCATGACAAGACCCCCAAACTCGGAACTCTATTTCTGAAAGATCATGACCTAAAGTGAACCTCAGAGGTATAGTTATATCCCCTAGACCTGAGCGACTCATCGCCCCTAGATCTTCGGACCTAAAACAGATAATGGCGACTCACTTCTCGTGCTCAATCATGCGTGTCCCCCTTTCGTCTCAAGGTGCCAGATCACTTTCCGCAGTGCGATAACAACAAGCATCTCTATAGACGATGTTGTTGTACTGGACAATCGTTTCTTAATCCAAAAGTTTCAAACCCTAGTTATATTTTTTCTAGTTCCTACTTTAATTTTGCTTCTATTAGTCGTGCTAGTTCTGTTCGTACCCTACGCCACTCCCTCACATCTTTCTCTTAACATCACTTTTCTTTCACACCTATTTTTTAATCAATTATTTTTAACTTTTTTATTATTCTTTTCCTTTGATTGTATTATGCCAAAAAATGTTATTTATTAGTGTCATATATATATCTTTTGGTATTGATGGTTGCTTAAATCGAGCCAAAAATAAATCGATCATAATTAAATTCATGTATAGATTCAATAAACAAATAAAAATATTATCTATTAAATAATTCAGCATTTAATGCGGATGTACAATTGAGTTACTTAACTATGAAGAAGATACAAGAAGAGTTTATTTTGAGTACTATTAATAATGAGGTTATGAGTATTGATTCAATGCAACTTAACCTTATTATATGGCGCTAGAAAAGTATTTAAATTAGGCATCTCTTATATATATTTCAAATTAAATAAATAAAATAAAAATAAAAATATTGATAAATGAAAATTTAAACTGAAATTTAAATTAAATACTAAAAATTTAAAATAAATGAATAAAACATCTTTAAAATAAAATATGATAAATGAATAGATAAAAGGATAAAAAATATATATACTAAAATATTAAAGAAACAAATTTAAATTATAAATTATTTGAAAATTTAAAATTTAAATAAAAGTAAAATGAAATTAAAAAGAGATAGAGAAGAGAGGTGATCATAAAGGGCGGTCAGCCCGCCCCCCAGTCCTTGCAAGAGTCACGTCAGCAAAACTTGATGATATTAACTCAAAATTAACATTTTATCTAACATTGTAATAAAATTAACATTTTTAGTTTTCGTATTAAATGTTACTTTTCTTTTCTTTTTATCGAGTATCAAGGTGTTTCTTCAATAAAAGATTTTGTACTAATCGTGCAATTTCTCTAATGTAAACATAATTTGATTCAATTTTCTTTCCGTGATATTTAAAAGGGAAAAATATATGTCATAGCACAACCTTTTGCTTTTGTGTCAAATTTATCATTAACCTTTTAAAATTATACTATATATCACTGCATTTAGGGTGCAGTGTCAACTATAAAATAACGTTAAATTTTTTGTGAAACTTATATGGAAGGTTGATGTGGGGTACATGTGGATGAATAGTGGGCCCAAACTCTTGCCACATGCGAAATAACTCATTTTATGAGCCGCTAGGTGCCCTTTTAGCCACTTGACTCCCTCACCATCGATATTCGAATCTCATTCATGTTTCTTCACATACATAATTGCTCTTTTTGAAAACAACTACACCATCAATTGAATGAAAAAAATCACACATTGAACTTATTGCATTTCATATAATGAACAAGGAATGAAAAATTGTTAGAAAGAAAAGGGAAGCTCTGTCAAATGAAATGCAAACTTTAATTCATTTTCATCTATGGGAACAAAAGAGAGAGAAGTGTGAAGAGAGAGATCGGCAAGCTCATGGGTAAAGAGGGGGGGGGGGGGGGGGAAGGGCAAAGTACTGGACCGAAGAGAAATTTGGGGTTGCAGTAACGCAGGAGATGTGTGAAGAGGCGAGAATGAGATTCGAGTATTGATGGTAAGGGAGTGAGTGGGTAAAAGGGCACCTGACGGATCGGAATATGGGTTATTTCGCATGAGTTTATCCCACTATTCATTCACGGGTGCGCCCCATCAACCTTTTGTTTAATTTTTACGGAAAATTTGGTGTCATACTATAATTGACGCTATATAGTGTAATTTTAAGAGATTATGATAAAATTGACACAAAAGTAAACCGTTGTGTTATAACATATACTTTTCCCTATTTAAAAAACTTACCCTATGCATATACTGGTGATCCACTAGTGGCACATAGATGTGCTTGTATGCGCGCGTGTGTATGTATATCATAAATGCGAATGGGAACCTCACCTAATTAATTAAATCTCTCTTCGACAGCTAGTATTTACTTTAGTTAGGTTGGTCATAATTAGAGGATGGCATCGTCCAGTCCATGTGCTCCTTCGTCCTTCCCATCCCAATCCATTAGTTAATCTTAATTTGCTATATGCCAATTGATCACTAAGCTTTCAAACAATGAAAAGTGTAGTTGAATTACATTATTAATATAAATACGTACATAGAACCAACAAGTTGGTAAGAAGTACTTAAATATTAATGTTGGTAGTTAAATGTGTCTCACTGATCAAATTAGTGCATAGACAATATTCATAATATATATATACGTCAATTAAGTACGTACTCTTATCTATATAATACTGTAGGCCTGTGTGCAATAGCGAATTCCTAGAGTAGAGCTAATGACAAATATTATCTCGTCAGTGCAATATAACGATGGATCACATGTATAATGTGTCAAATCGTTAACAATGGTGTTTCCTTACATGTCATGTGGAGCCTTATAGGCAAAATTAATAATTGTGCATGGAATATGGGAGAGATCTGTTGAATGACAAGATGATCGATGGAGAGAGATAGATAGATAGGTGGCATGCAATGCACGATGATATATATATATATATATAACGAAATTAGAGATTAGTAGCAATAATTAATAATAAGATGTGATCCGATGTATATATGTTCTCCTCACCGGACCCTTATATATATATATATATATATATACACATTTATCCATATAACAACCAAAAAAAGTTACGTACATCTCTTGCTCATCCCCAACATCACTTCACCGGGGGGGTTCCACTCGTAATATACCTCTCCTCCAACCCAAACCCAAAGTACTCCAAAGTCTATACAAACACTAATAGAATGGAATAGAAAGAGAACCAATCCATACACCATTTAGCTAGGAAGGGACTGACTAATAAGTAATATATTCAACTGGAGAAATTGTGCAATTATTGGATATGGAGCGAAGAAAGATGACCTATAGAATTAAATAAAAAAGAAAGATGTATAGATTTTTTTCTTTTGGATAAGTGAAAGATGCATACATTATAGGCCTATAATAGATATACTTCAAAAAAAATTTAAGAAAAATATAAGTAAGTTGATAGATGTGACAAAAAGTTGATGGAAAGATTGAAAAGAGGAAGGACAATGTTGTGCTTAAGTCGAGACCAACACCTTTGTGCTTAAGAGGAAATAACCTTTGACATGCACGTCCACTCTCTAAATAAAGAAAGAACCCATTAGCCCTTGGGGTCAAACTTCAATTATTCTATGAGAGGAAAAAAACAAATAGGATATTGGATGTGACAAAACGATGATAGATGAGACTAGTCGAGTGTACTTATACAGTACTTATAAGCAATCTTTTGTATATTTATGCAATCTGATATACATATATATATATATATGTATATTTTATTTGTGTAAGTTGAATATATATATATATTGTTGAAATAATTGTACTCTGCAAAGTAGTTGATATATTCTCTATAAAAGTAATTGCATGCAAAGATTCCCTGCAAATTGAGTTCCCATGTGAAGCAAAGTTCTTCTAGCTCATAAAGAAAAGTCAGTAAATAACAAGAAGAAGAGGGAAGGGTGACATTATATAATGATCGTAGGTCACTCAATATTCAAACATCATAACTTTAATGTCTTCCTTTCAGCCTTTCCTCCAAAAACGAAACTGAAGTTGGTGAAAATTTACTGAAGAGCAAAAGCTGTTGAAGAACACATCATTTACCTTCTGGGTTTTGAAACTAGAGGAGATCATAAGGTAAATTATATTGTTTGAGTATTATTCTTTTTATTTTCCTGTATTTAATAACATCTGCATTATATATGTACTTAATTAACTGTTTGAGGGTTCTTTGGTTTCGTAAGAAAACTTGGAACGGAAATTTAACTTCATATAGTTTTTTGGACAGTAGGAAATTTAACTTTATATAGTTTGACACTTAATTGTTTACATATATATGTATTTATATATATTGCTCCAATTAATGTCCATGCATATATACACCTATCACATGAAAACTCGTGTTTTGACTCGACTGAGAGGAATCATACTTGGAGTTCTACTCCAACAGCAATCAGTTTGACATGAACAAAATTATATTAATTCTTTAATTAATTTCTTTTTTATTGCAGGTGAAAATGTCACGTGAAAGACCTGCACAATGGACTCCTAACAGTAGCGACATAGAGTGGAAATTTGCCGAGCCTGTTGATGGAAATTTTGTGATAGGGTGATAACTGGTGGAATCACTCGGGTGAAAGAGCACATCGCTCATAAACTGGAAACCTCGCTCCGTGTCCTCGAGTTTCAAAGGAAGCGAGGGAGAATGTGTTGAAGCTTTTGACGCAAAAGAAGGATAAAAAAGTTGACAAGCAGAAAAGAAAAAAAGAATTTATGGCAAATTTACGAGGTGATGAGGAAGAGGATGAAGATGATTACGAAGGATTTGTTGAATACAGGCAGATTAGAAATGCGATGGAAGAGAGTAGAAGATCTCATCAACAGTGGGAAGATATGCAGAGAGTTAGAGCACAAATGGGTGCATTTCGCAACACCTCTGATATTGGAGGTTCTTCCAGTACGACTTCTAGTGGAAGATTAGGGAGGCGCTCGCGAAGTGTTCGAGAATCTGCTCGCAGTGGACGACAGTGGATCGATCCCCAATCAGCCGAAGCTCAACTCAGGACGACGGATCCTCATTACCATTGACATATGGGTGCCAAGTAGCCCAAAATAAGAACCAAAATGGGAATAAATTTTCCTAGGACCCATCAAATTCTCATGTTTGATTAGGTTGTGGTAATCCAGATTCTCACCTTTCAATTCCCACATGAATAGTAATGTAGATTCCCACCAAGGGGGTGGGAAAGTGGATTCCTACTTTGATGGGAATGTACATTACTAGTAATTACTTTATCGGTAAACTACCATACACACTCCAAGTTTCTCAAAGAACTGGGGCAAAAGTTGGGAAGAGCAGTTAGAAAATTTTTATTTGCAAATAATATTGCGCCAAAAGGATGCAATGATGTGAATATGCAGGTTATGCTTGATGTTGCAGCTGAGATCGGGAAGTAAAATGCCCTACTCCTCATGATGTTTCAGAAGTGTACTTGAATGAACAAGTGCACAACCTAAAGACTTGGATTGCCGGTTTGAAGTGGATCTGGAAAGAAATGGGTGTTACAATCATGATGGATGGCTGGACTGATGGTATATCTCACACACACTCATCATCAACTTTCTTGTTATTGCTGCAAAGGTATGGTTTTTTACAAGTCCGTAGATGCAACTGGACTAACAAGTAGAGACAGGCATTATTATTTCCAATTGATGGATAAGATAGTGGATGAGATTGGCGAGGAGTATGTTGTCCGGATCGTAACAGATAATGAAGCAGCCATGAAAGCTACTGGAAAATTGTTGATGGCGAAAAGGAAGCATTTATATTGGACAACTTGCACAACACATTGTTTAGATCTTATCTTGGAAGATCTTGGGAAGAAAAGCAGCGTGAAAATTTTGATTATTGATGCAAAGAAAATTACTTCTTTCATCTACAACCATGGGTGGGTGGTCAATTATATGGAGAAGCTTACAAATGGAAAGCAATTGATTTGTCCTGCAACGACACGCTTCGCCACTAACTTTCTTCAGATCGAATGTCTCATTAAGCAGAAAAATAATTTGCAGGCAATGTTTGTTTCTGATGGGTGGGTAAGATCCAGATTTGGCAGGGAGGTTTCTGGGCCAACTGCTGAGGTTAAAGACGTTGTAATGAGCTCTTCGTTTTGGAGGAAAGTGAAAGATTTGCTTGCGGTACTTACACCGCCGGTAAGGGTACTCGAGCTGGTGAACTCTGATGATAAGCCTATGAAGTGGTATACATATGAAGCTCTTGATAGAGCCAAATTGGAGATCAGGAAGGACTGTCGATATTGGAAGCAATATTGGGACATAATTGATGATAGGTGGAAATTCTAATTACATCAAGATTTACATGTTTGTTATTGATTATGTTCTTTGGATATTTGTAAAATCAATCGAGTATAAATTAGTATTTCTAATTTTACCATTTAAATGTATTACAGGCTATTTTTTGAATCCACAATTCAGATATGGGGAGTTTCCGAGT
The DNA here is from genome assembly GCF_007655135.1 of Punica granatum. Taxonomy (NCBI): domain Eukaryota; kingdom Viridiplantae; phylum Streptophyta; class Magnoliopsida; order Myrtales; family Lythraceae; genus Punica; species Punica granatum. The sequence continues at coordinate 16,947,245 of NC_045127.1, read as the reverse complement.
GATGAAGTAGAAAAGGAGGTGATGGATGGTATGAAAAATGTCATCTCTCGATTAGAGATAGATGTCGATAGTCAAATCGCAGCTCTGAATCAGGTATAATTTTAAAATTTTGTTATATATTGATTTCTAATTACAAATATTTCTTGAATACTTAACTGATCCATTCATACTGTAGCTTTTGATATTTAGAGATAAAGCTGAATCAATTGGTACAGTTCAAGTCCAGCATGCATGGAAGAAAATGCAACCAGGTCAGATAAGTGCTTTAGTAAAAGTCTTTTGGTTTAAATTCAAAAAAGTAAATGTTTTATTTTATTTAGGCAAATAGTTTTATCCAACAATCTAAAAGAATTTATATACAGCTGATTGGTGGATTACTTTTGGATTACAAGCAATTGCAATTAAGGTGTTGAGCCAAACTAGTAGCTCAAGCAATAGCGAGTGCAATTGGAGCACCTTCGGTTATATACATACAAAGACAAGAAAGAGATTGAAGTACGAGAAGTTGCAAAAACTTGTTTTTGTGCATTATAATATGAGGTTGAAGCACAAGCATATGATGAGGAGAAGCCGAGAGAAAATAGAAGAAAGTTTCAATCTGATTACTTTTGATCATATTTTTACAAGAGTGGAGCCAATCCTAGAGTGGTTGGTAGAGAGGGAGGCTCCACTATTAGATGGTAATGGAAATCCAGAATGGTTAAATGAAGAGGGCACCAACAATGATAGAGAGGAAGGTGTCAGATCGTCCCAGCCACATCCATCTGCCTCACAATTCGTGGCCCAACAAGAGGATCAATCGGGGGCTAGTAAGGAAAAAAACACACATTGATAGTGATAGCATTTCAAATTCTAACATAGGTCCTCCAAGTTTGGGTAATCAAGATGGTGCTTGAAGTTATAGTGGAGAAGATCAAGGGTCTTAGGAATCATCTCGTCACAAATCTTACCAATTATCACATCTGGCGTATGGTACGTGTGAGTCTTCTGATGATGATGATGCGCGGCCACCACGTAGAGACAAAGATTTGAACCATTTGATGCAATCTCATGGAGATATGAGTGAAAGTTTCAGTCGATTAGGAATTGGTCTCAGAGATGGGAAGTACTCAAATTTATCCACCAACTCATTTCTACCATGGATATGGGCAGAACTTTCCCGTACAATTACCAGCCTGGGTGAGTAATCAGTACATGCATGCTCCTAATTCATTTTGTCCGCTACAAGATACCGCACTACCACCAACAATTCATGAAGACCAAGAGATAAATTTTGAGAACAATGCAACAAACTTTGTGTTTGGGCGACCTTGGATGTATGACAGTAGAGGACAGAATGAAGATGGAACGGATTCTTATTATGACCCGGCTTGTGATTTCACCACTTGGTGACGAATCATGTAGAATGATGGTTATTTGATGTACTTTGTGCGATTTTATCATTTGTATTTGATGCGGTAAATGTTACTAGCAATGCATAAGTAATTTTATATTGAATCTTTATCATTTTTTAATGCTTAATAAAATTTCTATCCGCGACGCCCGCGACGCCATTACATAGTATCGCCATTGTCATAAACCGTTATAACTGCAACGCGATCGTTACGCGAGCCACGACTGTGATTTAAATCCTTGGATGGAGATGGAGATGGAAATGGAGACGGAGACGGAGATGGAGATGGATCCATTGCTTCATGATATATATCATATCGCATTGATAAAACCGGCCAATAACGACAATAATAACAACAATATAATAATAATTAAAGAAACACCCCGTGCAAGGGAAAATCTTGACATAGGCAGACTGGAGAAACAGCCATGCAACCCCACGACAGTTATGATGCTGAGAGATGAGTGCATCCCCGAGAACAAGAAGTATAGCTAGAAGCTGATGAAGAGCTGCCATTGTCCTTCTTTATTGTGATTCTTCCTGTGAGTTGAGAATGAAATGGAAGTAAAAAATGACCAGAGACTTCGACGTTTACTTTGGATAATTCCCTTTATAGTTTCCAAGACGTAAGACGTATATATTCTCAAAACTAAGAGATTTCGAATGCAAGTCTCATTGATCGGATGGAATTTCCGTGTACGTAAATTTTTAGGGTTTATTTGGATTTGAAACATTGTTCAACTCAACTCAACTCAATTACAGAAAAAGACAAAAATAGTTATAAATAAGATTGAGTGTGTGCTCCATAATTGGTCAACAAACAAAGACCCCCTATTATATTTATTCTCCTTAATATAATGCTTACACTATCATTAGTACATCATAATAAAAATTAACAAAATGCATATTACAACACCTAAATGCATGTTATCGGCCTCCTCCCTTTGCAAGCCATAATCGAGTAGCAATACGGTCGCGTACATTGTTCATTTCGTCGCTATTCATGTCTACATCTACTCTATTTCCTTCTTGTACTGGCGGATTGCGAAATTCATCGTAATCTGCCCACACATTGCTGTACTCCAGAAATAATCTGTCATGGTAATTATTACAGCGTATAAAATTATGCAAAACAAAACACGCAAGGACAAGTTGTCCTTGCGTATACGGTATGAAGTTGGTCATTGAACTCAGTATGGCAAATCTTTTTTTCAAAATACCGAAATAACGTTCGATGACATTACGCACTGACGCATGGCGCTGGTTGAATAGCTCTTTTTCCGTTGTTGGTGGATTATGGCGAGGAAAATCGCTCCGGTGATACCGTTCTCCCTTGTATGGAGCCAAATATCCTGGTATATTTGAAAACCCTGCATCAACAACATAATATTGTCCTGCAAAGAACATAAGGTAAATTATAGGTAACGCGTACAGGCTTGCAATTTCTTATAAACAAGCGAATGTATAACCAAATACTCACGACCACGCAGTGCTGGAAAGGATTCCAATGACGCAGCGTTTGCAAATACTCTCGAATCGTGTGCGGAACCTTCCCAGCCCGTCATCACATATGTAAACATCATGTCGCGTGAACAAACAGCCAATACATTTTGTAATATATCGGCATTACGATCGCGATAAAGTACTCTGTTCGCCTGTGGCATGCATGCAGCCACGTGGGTTCCATCGATAGCTCCAATACAATGCTGCATCAACAACGCATAAGATGTCATATACCTCATATAGTATACGTAAAACAGTTCTATACAGTATGAAATTATCAAATAACATACCCTAAAGAAACGCCACCTTTCATCATTTACAATTTCCGGCTGGATAAGGACGTTCCGCGATGTTATAAAATCGGCAGATACTTCTTGTATTCCGCGTGCAACTTTTTTGATAACTTGTGACACCGTTTCCTTCGAATGCTGAAACCTTTCCGCCACCATTGAAAATCGCATACTGTGTGAAATAACCAATAAGAACATGCCGACTTGCTCTTCTACGGTAACACCTTTTCTAGAATCTGTGATGCCACAGCTCATCCGCAATGTGTCGCATAGATTTCTAAACACGTGTGGTTCCATTCTGAAGCTTTCGAAGAACCGGACGTCACTCCCTAATAGTTCAACAATATATTGTCGTCCTTGAAGTGCAGAATTTCTACACAGCAAGTTCCGTGGAACGGGATCTTCCATCTGATCATATTGCATCATCAAGGAGTAGAACATACGTTGCCTACGTTCATTCTCGTTGTCTCTCGGGTTATTGTCATTGGATGAAGACGTGCCATTACGAGACATACTGTTTGCCAAATGATCGCCTATAACTGTATAAATAAATTCGTGAATATATCGTTAACAGTGAAACAATTCTATTATAATCAGAACACAATAACATGCAACACACACTTAAAATAAAAACTCATCATCATAAGCAAACACACATAACAAACATCAGTAGTACAAGTTCAGTCAGGAAAAATTAATAAACGTTGTTTTTTGAAAAAAAAAGAAAAAAGATATGATGACGGTTGCTTCAAGGATGATCCAGCTGCAATATCCATTCCATTCGTGACTCCTCCTTGAACCACATGAAAAGCCTTTGGGAGCCCGGATCTAGGAGTGTTTTCCCCGCTTTCACAAACAAAGATTTAGGGATTCTCGATTCCAATTTAGCCAACTCATTGAGGGCTTCCTCGATGCTATTCTTCTCAGGTTTCTCAGGGCTCGATACCGACTTGCTTTTCTTTGCCGACGATGTGGTGTCCTGCTGATTCTTCGTGAAACTCTCCCTGAATATATCCATGCATTCCTGCATTTGTGAGCTCTTGCTTTGAGATCTTTTCGGCACTCGACGTCGAGACTCGGTTAGAATGGGCTGTGCAACATGTGCGGGGTCGTCACTCTCGTCGGAGTCTTCTTCGAGATCGATATGTTGTTTCTGCTTTCCCTTCCCCCTAGATAAGAATTCCTCATTTAACCGGCGTTCTTCTTCTAAAGTTGGAGGTGGATCGGTCGAGGATATGCGAAGAGCACCGGTAGCCACGGAAGAACTGAACAGTTGCTTCTGCAAATCGTAGTACTTGCAGCCCTTGCTCCGGAAAGTCTTGTACGCCCTGTTCTTCTTTACAAAGAAGCACAACATTGCTTGAAGGAGATCATTGACAAGTCATTCAAAACAACAATAGTAGCCGTTTAGCAAAAAAGTAAATGCATTTACCTTTATAAACATATCCCAAACATCAGAGTCGGCTGTGACGGTGTTTGTGTCTGCATCCCACCCGACGCCTGTATGCTTCACTATTTCAAAAAAGCGGGTGAAATTTGTCTTCATTCTTTGATACTTGTCCTTAACCTTATGCAAAAACAGTTGCTTATCCGGAAATAAATTCATCATTTTAGCTGTGATCTCTTTCCAAGCACTGGTCTTCCATGTTGTAGTGTGTGTTCTTCTCTGCTTCTCAAGCATTACGTTTAGGAAAGCCAAGTCCATTTCATCACTCCATTCGATGATATTTTCCCCCTTTGGAGCCATGATGCATGTAATGACTGGAGCAAAACTTCCACAAAGACAAGGGAAAACATAATGAATGATAGACAAACTGACCTTTCCAAGTAAAGATAATGCAAAAACCAGCAAAGACAATTTGCGGTGTTATAAAGTTGCCCATGCAGCAGCTGCTAAGACAAGCAACGAACTTGTATAGCAGGTAAATTTCACAACAAAATAATCAATACTCAGAACAAAGGCAAAGCACAGTCGTGACTAAACAATTTCAAACTGATCATAAAGGCAAAATAAATGTGCAGCAGTATGTTCGAAGACACGCAACAGACTTCTCTACGAGGACAATTCCGCAACAAAACAAAACAACATCATCAAGGATTTAGCAATCTGAATGTCATTGAGAGGAAAAGAAATCACAAGCCAAACTAAACAAATTGAAACTAACCATGATGCATGCAGTAGGTGCATCTTTTCGCATAGACAATAGATTTCATTCGGATAAAGAAGAGGCAGAAGGTAATGAATGACAGAAACAATTAACAAAATCTTCAATTCAGCAGTGTGTAACAGTATGCACAAGCAACAATCTTCCAATGAGTAGGACAAATACGAGACACAAGAAATGAGAGTTCATCCTGTATTTACCAAGCTGTATAAGTTCAGTCAGGAAACGCAATCAGAGGTTTCAGTTCCTAAGTTGACACTGAGCCATGATGTGCAGCAGTAGGTGCATCTTTGCATTCGGACAAATAAGAGGCAAAACAAGTTCATCAATTACAGAAACAATTTCACAACAAAATCAGTAATAGGTCATTGATGTTTTAGCAAGTTCTATCACACGCAAGAGCACTCACGACCACAGACATGACAGGAAAACTTGCAAACAGAGTTGGAATTGAACTTTCAGGCCATTCAATGAATAATCTCATCACATCAGAGCGTCAAACAACAAAGTCAATCGAAGAAAAATCGCAGAAATCTTCAAACGACAAGCACAAAAGGAGACAGACATCGACGGAAAATTACCTGAAATGCGAATGCTGAGAGTGAATCCAGTCCACCGCTTCTTAAAGGAGCAGAGTCGTCCTTTGAAAACGCTGTCGGAAGGGGGCCCCTACAATAGAAGATTAGACAACGCGTGCCACAACACAGTTTTCCGCGAATAACTCCTTTGGAATTTCCCCTTTTCACTGTGTTCCGCAGCTCCTTTGCCCGCAGCTCGTCACGAACGCACAGTTCTGTTCAATTTGCGAAATTGACAGCAACGCAGTGAGGAATCGATGGAATTGACGGAAAATCGTGGGGGTAATTCATGAAATGGACAGAACCCACTCACCAATCGGCCGTTGGAGCCCTCGCTTTGAGATTCCTGCAGGCAATTTTCGAATCGTCTGCAAACCCTACTGAAAAAGATGAAGGAGGAGGAGCGAAAGGATTTTGTCGGTATTCTGTGTCTTGGAACGGTCTTCTGTGGACAAGTTGTCCTGAGACCTACCGTTGTGCTTGTGGGACCCAGTGCTTTGAAAACGCTGACTTATATTTCTGTCGGTAGCAAACATGATTGGGTTGAGTTGAGCAAAGCTCACAATCCAAACGCTACCTTATATTTCCTCCTCCTATCCCTTGTAGTACAATGATAGAACGAACCTCAACTAATAAGTTCAAGAAGCTTCGTTTTATGGTCTTGCTCGGGTCATCAAAGACTCGATAGTTTATTCCAAGGCAGATACGTAATTTGAATCACATGAGAAGAATTCTTGCGACCAACCGATTTGGGCCAACTGGAGATCGAGTCATCGGTATCATACAAACAAAAATGAATGCCGCATTTTGCCCGTAAGACTTGGGAGGAGGCAGCATTGATCACTTAATTAGGTTAGAGGTCTTTTTGACCTTGGCATTTAGTTTCCATTGTCATTCCCTTGCCCTTAAGTTACCCGGAGTTCGGTTTGGATCTTGGGACTTAATATGCAATTTCGCTCATCGAAGATCACATGGTCGGCGCTCTTTGGTCGCAACAGAGGTTTCTTTTCTTTTGTTTTTTTTTTTTTGGGCTGAATCTCAACCAAGGTTTCTATCGTCTCAATTTTTGTACATATACCATTCTTTCAGTAATTGATATTATGTCGGTTATCGAACATGTAGGGAATGTTGGTTGCAATTTTCGCTGGAGGGACAATGCAACCTTTCTTTTAAAGATGATAGATTAAAACTTATCAAATCAAATTAATGGAAGAAAAAAAGAAAGGATTGAAATCCCAAAGTTAAACTTTGAATTGAAGGACCATCGCTGCTATTTGACCATTTCAATTATAAATCGTTACCAACATATGCTTTGTTTCAGCCAAAAAAAAGAGAAGATTTTAGGGTCATATCATATCTTTGTTAGTATGGGACTTCGTTATTTTACATCAAATTTTTACTGTTATTATTCTAGCATTTCAATAACACACGACCATATAAATTTTAAAACAATACGAAAACTACAAATTTCCTTAAAAATTTGAACTTTAAGTCACCATTATAATGACTACCTTGTGTAACTAATCACTGATAACTTTTTTCCATAGTTTTTTTTTTTATAGATTAATCACGGATCGCTTAGATTGATAGGGAAAAAAAAAAGAAAGGTCTCCAAAGACAATAAATCTTGATAAAGACATTGACGTCTAGGTGGTTGAGATGACTATCTCAGCTCGTTAAATAACCTATCAAAATAAGGATATTTATACCGTTACACGTAAAAATCAATTTTTCTTACGTGCAAAATTCTATAATACCCTTGATAAAAACAATTATCGAACACTGTGCCATCTTACTCCATTATAGGATTATTCTTTGTTTTCTATCCCAATATTTATTTATTTATTTTCAAAATTGCCTCAACGATTTGATCCGCATCCCCGCTCTCTATCTCCCTATTTATCCTCGTAATAGCATGGGCTACAAAGCTGAGAACCACTACCCTGAAAAGGTCCCCAACATATATATTTCTCGGGCAAATTAAACTGACTGTTATTGTCCATTTTCAAATGGAAGAATTAGAATGTTCCGGACCCATTAATTTTGCCTCGTTACAAGCAACGCTTGCTCAAACGGGTACCCCACGGTTATTGCCATGATAAGTTGCATCATCGAAAGAGGCATTGATCTTCAGAGTCACTGGGCACTGATTTCTATCTTGCAACATTCAAATCAATATCGACCTCCAAGACCTAGCTGATTTTTTCTTCTACTTTGTTTGCCTGGCATGATGCTTAACAGAAATTCCCTTAGATGTGGCAAATGGTCAGAGCAATGTATGCTCCCACCCTTTAGAAAGAGGATGCGCTACCTTATCGAATGAAGTGAATTGTTGCTACTTACATAAGACTAAATAGATAAGTCGCAGGCAGAGGCACAACACAAGGCTTGTGTCACTGGTACAGTTCAAGCCTTTATCCATTATAGAGGTCGACCTGACATGATATCTTTCCATGCGTTTCACGGGAGTATCGCGTTGTTTCCGAGGGTTTCTTTGGACGGAATTGTTCACTCAGATGTCTAGCCAAATCTTCAACGCCACCTGAAGGTCACAGATTGAAATTGACCAGTAGCGTGTTATATTTGAGAACTGCTATGTTATGACTATCCAAACCAGAGAAATATTCCGACATTAAGTCTTCATATATCCTAGTCTAGATATATAGTGTTATGAAGAGAAATACTCTGACATCAAGTCTTCATATATCCTAGTCTAGATATATAGTGTTATGAATGATTATTTAACAATAGCAATGGAAGTCCACCGTCAATTGTGAAGCCTAGGAGAGTATACCCATACACTACTTTCCAGTTTCTTCCTACACTCACCCTCAATTATTTTACTTTTCCGCAGTTTATCACTACAGCTGAGCTGACATCTTCCATTGACTGTTACGACCGTCATCTATAACTCAGGCATTCTGAATATTGTCGAGACAAAACTTCAACAAAAGCAACATGAAACTGTTAAAAAAAATATTCTCCAATGACAGGACAAACCTGCAGAACAAAGCTAATGATCGGTATCTGGTGCCTTGGGGTTCGCATTTAAGCTGTCGAAGCCTCCACTTGGTGGTGCAGCTGGATTAGGTTGATAAGCCGGAGGTGGAACCATCAGAGGAGCACTTCCTGAAGTTGGAGTCCCCGAGCTCCCAGGAGCTGTAGGTGGAATGTTCAACGTAGGAGGCCTAGGCAAACCATTCATTTGAGGAAAGCCAGGGGCACCAGGCGGTGCCATCATAGGTGGCATATTTAGATGGCCATAACCTAATAACATGATAAGAAAATATGAAGTTAGAAGGCTATCTCTATCACTTGTTAGGTGCACATAGAAAAACCAATTGATATCATTGGTCATGCTCATGATATTTGTTTCTTGCAAAAGAAAGCACTGGCCATCGAAAGGGATCAGATCAGACATAGCAGGCACAGCAAATGCAACTAAGAAACAGAATCAAGTCTCCGTAAGAAGTAAAACAACTTTTGAATCAAAATTATCAGATAACAAAAAGCAAGCATGACAGTTAAACGTTTACAAACTATAACCGCTGACTCCCAAGGATAAGGCTTGGCAGATATTTCAATGAGAAGGTTCTTACAAACAGTACCATCCTAAATGGACAATCAGTAGAGAAGGAACATTTTGAGGCTAGGCATAAACAAATATGGCAAGTAGACACTTCCAGGCAATTATGAGCAGATCTATTAGGGACAAAAAGGCAATTATAAGCATAAATGAAGGCATCAGAAGCCATAAACGCGACTAAAATCAGGTGGCTGCATCTCCAATGCACATATCTATCTAACTCACAAATCGCAAACAAGAAGGGTTACCTTGTGCACCAGGAGGTGGTCTTGGCAAAACTGGTGGTCTAATTCCAGGTGCATTCGGTAACTGCGATCCCATAGGCATGACGGGTGTAGGTAGAATAGGCATGTGAGGCCTCTGACCCATAAGATGCTGATTATAAGCAGCACCAACCTGCTGGAAAGCCGCTGTTTGTCCCAGATGTTCCTTGATCCTTTGATCAATCAAACTTTGGGTCTGTTGTTCCTCGAATTGTTGGTAATAAAGACGCACATTTGCCTAAAGATCATTTTCAGAAATTTAAGCACATATGCAGAAAGAAAAGGCTAAAAATCAAAGCAATTTATAATATGAATAGAACAACTCTTAAGTTGAAAAAGATATTTTATGCATATCCATACGAAATGAGAATGAGGATTTCTATAGCAGAATACCTTGTGCTTGTATCCTGCATTATGCTGCTTTCTGACTGAAGGCTGACAAAACAAAAAGAAATTATTAATCATCGAAAAGCACCAAAGGGAAGAGACATATAAAAGATCATACTAAATTCTTTTGGCGATTTAAGAACGTTTTGATACGACAAAGCAAAACCTAATAAACCATCCAACAAGACCACTAGACAGTGCATATTAGCTTTTAAATGCCAAGGTGGCAATGTTGATAGAGTCCGTCGCCAGTTTAACCACTATCTCCCCAGCAAAAGCAAAAAAAAAAAATGTTTAACCACCATATACCCACTTCCCAGGTTATAATTATGATGGACATGATCAAACCAATTCTCTCACTGTCATCGATACAGAGCAAAGGCTAGCAAAAGCTTTATCCAGCAAGGCGGTTCCTTTAACAAGTCCCAGGTTCCTTTAAAAATTCCCAGGAAAGACCCAAAAAAAAAGAAAAAGAAGACCCCAATGACTCAAATTTGAATAGATAAGACAATGCAGCCCGGACATCGAACATCCTAAGACAGGACTCGCTATTTGAAGCTAACAGACATTCAATCTCAGCAAATTTTCACAAGGAGGCAGCTTCACACATCTCCTTTTCACAAAAAAACATATCATACTTCAGGCCCATGACCGTGGCGGAAAAGAAGAACAGCAGAATCGAAAATCAAACAGTTAGAGCAATTGGAAAGCAAAGATAGAATTAGGCGGTGGAGCTTACAGAGTCGTGAGTCAAGTAAGTGTCACAGTAGTCGCAGTAATACCTGCAATGAACGAAAACAGATCAAAGTCAGTAAATGGGGCATTGCAGTGAATCCAGGCGACGCAGTGGAGACCAAGGAAGCGGTGAAAGAATGAAAATTGAATACAAGAGACCGTACCGAGGCATTGCTCTCGCGAAGGAGAGAGCGGAAGGGAGGAGCTGATTTAAACCCTAGGGTTCGGAGAGAGAAGAAGAGAAAGTTCTCCAATTCAACTCTGAGTTTGTCGAGCAGAGAGAGAGAGAGAGAGAGAGAGAGAGAGAGAGGCGTCGCTTTTCGAGACCAAAAACAATCGGTTCGGCCGGCTTGGGGCTAAACCGAACCATTAATAAAGCCGAACCGAAACTAGAAAGTAGAAACTTCTACGGGTGCAAGTTGAAAGGGAAAACCCCGAGAAACTACCCGACCGAAGAATGTGACGTCTAGAAAGAACAGGATTTGTGGAAGAGCAATGGGAGAAGAAGGATAAGACGTATTTTACCTGGACACCCACTTTATAAATACATTAATAGACATAAACTTGCATATAATAAATCGTACAAATTATTAAATTCATTGGCACAATAAATATTTTCAGGGTCAAGTGCTTGAGGTCATGTTTGGTTTCAAAACATTTCTTTATTTTATTTTATTTGAACTTGCTAAAGACAAAGTTGATGTAGGCTTTTAGTTTTTAGTGGGGCCCATCAGTTTGAAAATATACCACGGCTGGACAAGCTTCCGCTTGGCTGAGTTTTTTTTTCCCTTTTGGATGCCTTCTTACTATTGAGGAATTTGTATTTGTTGACCCAATGTCTTGAAAGGCCAAGGGGCATCCCTTTATTTGTTGACCCCATGTGTTTCTTGATGGTGAAATTTTTGTTTTTATTTTTTTCCTTCATGCCTTCCCTTATTACTATTTTTACACAGAGCACCACACAATGAGATTCATTTGACGAATGCGCTGACGATCAAGTATTTGTTCATAACATTTTATCAAATAAATCGTTGGTGTATAAGACATTTACAGAAATAGATGTCTACATTAATTGAATGGATTTAATAAAAATTGGCAAAATCAATTTCCAAACAGAGAAAGTATGGCTACAAATTTGAAATACAAAGACCATAGTGCATGTCATCGTCATCTTCTCTATGTGCGTCATAACCGATTAGCGATACGGTCGCGTATAGCATTCATTTCGTGACTACTCATGTCCACTTTAATTCGAATTCCTGGTTGTTCTGGTGGATTTCGAAATTCATCGTAATCCGCCTAAGTATCGCCGTACTCCTCAAATAACCTGTTGTGGTAATGATTGCGACAAATTAAATTATGCAACACAAACAAAGTAAGGGCAATTTATCATTGCCTATGCGGTTTGAAGTTTGGTATCAATTTCATTATGGCGAATCTCCTCTTCAAAATAATAAAACAACGTTTGATGACATTACGAACTGATGCGTGGCGCTGATTGAACAGCTCTTTTTTTGTTGTCGGCGGATTGTCCTCACTGAAATCACTTCGGTGATACATTTCCCCTTGTATGGAGCCAAATATCCCGGAATATTGGGAAACTCTGCATCGACAACATAATATTGTTCTGAAAATAACAAAAAGAAAATTACAATTAAATATGTTAGGGTTGAAATTTTTTGAGAAATAGAAAGTTCATTAGCAAACATACACCACCATGTGGCGCTGGAAATAATTCCAATGTGGCGACTTCGAAAAATACTCTAGAATCATGTGACGAACCCTCTCAACCCGTCATGACATATGTAAACATCATATCGTGCGAGCAAGCAACTAGTACATTTTGTGATATCTTTGTATTTCGATCGTAATAAGTTGCTCTTTTCTCTTTAGGGACACATGCAGCCACATGGGTTCCATCCATAGCTCCGATGCAATTCTGTGGGGCAATGCAAAATTATGTAATTTATATAATATTATGAAATGAATTATTATAGTATTGACTTATCAAAAAATACCTTTAAAAAATGCCATTATTGACAATTTTCAATTTCGAGTTGCACAACAACGTTCCTCTGTCTTATATAAACCAGTGCTAAGGCTTGTATTCCAAAGAGAATTTTTATGAATGATCGCAACACGGTCTCCTTGGAATGTTGGTACTTTTCCGCCACTACTGCATATCGCGTACTATGTGAAATGATCAATAAGAACATTCCAAACATCTCTTCGATGGTGATACCATTCTTAGTATTATTGAAGCCACATTGTCGTCAAAGTGTGTCACAGAGGTTTCTAAATGCGTATGGTTCAGAGAATTTTTATGAATGATCGCAACACGGTCTCCTTGGAATGTTGGTACTTTTCCGCCACTACTGCATATCGCGTACTATGTGAAATGATCAATAAGAACATTCCTAACATCTCTTCGATGGTGATACCATTCTTGGTATTATTGAAGCCACATTGTCGTCAAAGTGTGTCACAGAGATTTCTAAATACGTATGGTTCTATTATGAAATTCTCGTAGCATCTAACATTATTCCCCAAAACTACAAGCGTGTACTCTCTTCCTTGGAGTCGAGAAGTTCTACACGAGATGTTTCGTCTAACCTGTTTTTCGGCCGCCGCAACTTGTATTATCAAAAAGAAGAACCACCGTTGCCTAATTTTCATCTCTTCGTCACTAGAGCTATTGTCATATCGCAAAAAATCCTTAGTATATTGTCTTTCAATTGTGCGCCTATAACAGTGGAAGGAAGTTCATGAACATGTTGTTAACAGTAAAACACAATAATTCATAATCATGCAAAACAAAAAATTGCAAGCACACATAAAACATAATCAAGTCAATATATCAAAACACACATAACAAACATACTAGTACGAGTAATGTCATAACAAAGAAAAAGAAATGAGATTATTGAAAAAGTTCAACTAAACATAAAGTTGGATCGAGCTCATTCAAGAGTCAAAAAGTTGTTGTAGCCATTCCCTTCGTGCGTTTTTCCGCGTAGTACATGAAAATCCTTCTCATTTTGTCATCTAGGAGAGCTAAGTTGCCAGATATATAGATTTAAGTGGGATTGTCGGTTTCAATTTATCCAACTCCACCATGACTTCTTTGATGCTATTCCTCTTACACTTTTCAAGGCTTGAAACGAACTTGCTTCTCTTTGATGACGGTGGGGTGCTCTTTGGCTTATGTTTGAAACTGGCCTTGAACAAGTCTATGCACTCCTGTAGTTGTGAGCTTGTCGATAAAGGTCTTTTGCGCACTCGACGTCGAGACTCAGATATAGTAGGCTCCTGAACTTGGACGGGATCGTCACTCTCGTGGAGCCCTCTTCGAGGTTGACAGGCTGTTTCTGTTATGGTTTAGCAGTTCAGTGAATTGCTTGAACATGGTCTTCAGTCTCGTGGACTTGTTCTTTATCTTATGGGAGCACAGTTGCTCATCAGGAAATTGCTTTCCCATCTCCATCGTTGTCTCATCCCAATCCCTTTGCTTCCAAGATGTGGTGTGGCTCCTTTTCAACTTGTCAAGCATGACATGAATGAAAGCCAACTTCATCTGATCAATCCACTCGAGGATATTCTCACCCTTAGGTACCATGATGGATGTACTTGTTGGAGCAGAACTTCCACACGTAACAGACAAACAACATGAATAACACAACATAAACAAGTTGCAGCAAAACATATTTCAATTACTCAACAATACAACAAAAACTACTGTATTATCTTGAGAGTTTATTTTTTGGATAAACTCCATGTTTACTCTTCATTAATACCACAAAACGATTGCAAGAATGAAAAAACCTAAACTAACAAGGATGAGCACCTCAAATTACCCCAAAGAATGAAAAAAACCGAAACTAGAAAAACAAGCCCATGCCTACTGCAGATTAACCCATGCCTACTCAGATTAACCCAAAGAATGAAAAAAAACAAAACCAGAAAACAAGCCCATGCCTACTTAGATTAACCCATGCCTACTCAGATTAACCCAAAGAACGAAAAAATCGAAACCAGAAAACCACAAGTCATTGCAGTCCAGAATAATACTCATGTCTACTGCTTCAGAGCTTATCAAAATTTCAGACGAAGTTCATTGCAACACAAAGGCAACAACAAGGATAAGCACCTCTACTGACTATCAAAGATTGAACCAGGTGTTCAACTCGGGTGGTGACAGTCAGCATAAAAACAAACAGATAAACAAAACAAGTTCACAGATACACACAGTGACCAAAGAAGCAAAAGCATCAACATCGTTATGCAATCGACAAGGAGACATCGAGAGAGAAGGCAGAGGAAGCAACCTCGACTGCAGATAGCTCTCTAAAGTAGAGGTGAACCGGTTCTTAAAGTCAACGATGCAGGTGAATAGAGCTATGGAGATCGGGGCCCCCGACAAAAACCTCAATCGGGAATCTCTGTCCTTTGGTTACAGACCTCTGGGAATCTCTCCTGACAAAGGCGACCTTTCTCTATTCTTCGGATTATGTATTTGCCCATCTTCTTCATGCCTGTAGACTCCGCAAATCACTGCCGGGCCTCCATTAATCTATGAAATGGCCTCTAGCTTGTCCCTAATTGGCAGTTTTCGAGCTCGATTAGCTGGTTCATGTGATCGATTTAGAAGGAAAATGGGATTGATTGAATAGAACCCTAAAACAGAGGAAAGGTTGGAAGAAGAGAGAAGGGGACGATGCTTTGTGCATAGTAGGAAGATGGCCCCTACCCAACGGTCATAATTGGCCAAGGACAGGAAAAAAAAATCAAAGCACAGTGTGACATTGTTTGAAGTTCAAGTAAAGAATGTCAAACGGTGGGGCCTACAATCTTCAAAAGCAACGGGTCACTTTGTCCTTATACTAATAACAATAAAGTTAAACCTATTTTACTTCCCAAACAAACCCTAATTTGTCAAAATTATACTTTTGAGGCAACAAATTGTAATTTTTATGATTCATCGATTTATTTATTTAAATATAACACATTGTAAATATTGCATGTAATTTTAGTCAGGTACTTTGGATATTCCAAATTTTAATCATATACGTGACTATATTAACTTTTTAATTAATCATTTATAAAGAATATAAATCGTTAGGGCCATAAATTTCTTTTTTTCGTGATTTATCAAGCGTAGATACTTAAATACTATATGCATATTATACACATTTTATATTTTATATTTTATATTTGATTTAATAATAAAATAAGGACTAATATTAATGCACATTTTATTTGCCAATTCTACTTTACTATATTTTAATCATATAAGTGTGCGCACTCGAATTTCATCTCGTCGGGGCACGCATGCGCGCGCCTATGCAATGCGGCTTGGAAGTGTCCACCTTCCCGGGGACGCGCGACGGACGCACGTGAGAAGGAGTCCCCACTTGCCATTTTACGACTCGAAGGTCGAGGGCCGACAAGTTACCCGGATCTAGGGGTACGGGGTACACCTAAAATGCTAAGGCAATAATCTGTACGGAACCGAAAATTTCGAATTCGGGGATTCTATTACTTGTGGGCCTATATCCCACACGCCCTTTCGGTACTCTAGCTTGTCTAGGCTTGCCATTTTAATTTAATTACCGCTTAATTAAGTTTCGTTCATCTTATGCGTTTTGACACTGTAAATTTGAACAAACACTCTGACCGTCCACTCTCCGACCGGGATTTTTACATGAATATATGTATAATATAAAACCTTATCTCAAATAAAAGACAAATTACAATAATTGAATTCCTGTCGGTTTGCGTTCGGCCATTATTTCACTCATGCTCACCGTATGGTTTTGGAAAAGACCGAAAATTAAATTAAATGCGCGCTCGGTGTATGGGGGCATTGGACCCCGTGATCGACGGTTAGAGGCGTTGGACCCTGTGTGAATCATGTCCTAAAGGATCGGACTCGATCCGCACAACAAATAATTGTAAAAATGTAACAAGTAAGCTCAAATAAACAAACAACGGGGTTTTGTTATAGCCGAATTTACGTGAATTAATTGATTATTAACCGAGGTATCTTGGCATACAAATCCTACCTTAAAACAAACAAAAGGAGTAATAGATAGGGCATGTAGAATCCGACATTATTTTAACAGACCCGACAGACGTGATGTCCATAGTCAAGTCTCGAATGTGTGGGTTGTTTTTAGATTATTATGTATCGTGACAATATGGCTTTTACAGATTAAGAGTATTTTCACCTAAAACCCAAAAACCTAACCCTCTATTTGACTATTGCCCATGTTTGATTTAGGTCGAATTTGAGATTAATCTGTTTTTCCATGTTTTGACCCGTTCTAAACACAAACCTATACTAGAATGACGGCATGACAAGAACCGATAGCCATCCCCCTTGAATTGAAAAATATGTGTGTGTATGAAAAATCAAGATTACGTAGCACGTATCTCAATGCTTTTGAAATTGTGAATTTAAAAAGGGAGTGACTAACAGTTCTTGAACTGTCGACGCGATTACAGATTATTAATCGGTTCGTACAATTTATTTAAAAGAGTCAAGTGATTTAATTTAGCCAAATTTAACGTCCTGATTATCCCGTATGTAGAATTTTAGGTTAATTAGAAATTTGCCGAATGCTTTAGTCTACGGATTTCGAGCCGTCAAGATAGCCATTAGTTGACCGCCTGATAAACTCTAATTTCTGACATCATCACGTTGTATACATATAATTACAAAAATAAAATATTTAAATGGGGCACATACATTGTCGATGGGTGATCCAAGTAGGAAAGGGTGGATATTTTTAGAAAATGTCCAAAGGATTGAATTGAACGATTTTAAAAGAGTAGGGACTGATTTGAAAATTCGGATGAAGTTTCAGGGACCGATTTGAAAATTCTGAAAACATTGGGGACTGTGTAAAAATTACTGAAAATGTCCCAGGACTTGTTTGAAACGAATTTGAAAATCTGGACTGATTTGAAAACAAAAAAATGGCCCCAGGACTAAACTGAAACAACTTGGAAAGTTCCTTGGGATTCTTGAAAAATTCTGGGAATTCTAGGACTGATTGGAAAATAGTAAAATGACTGGGACTTGATTGAAATTGTTTTTTGAAATTCGGGGCAGATTTGAAAAGGGTGAAAAATGGTCCCGGGACTAAACTGAAACAATTTGAAAAGTTCTTTGGGATGTTTAGAAAAATTCTGAAAAATTCAAGGATTGATTGGAAAATAGTAAAATGATCAGGACTTGATTGAAAATAATTTTAGAGTTCAGGGTAGATCTAAAATAAAAATAAAAAAATAAAATGCGTCCTCTGGACTAAAATGTGACAAAACAGAAAGTTCGTAAAATAGAGTTCGGGACAAATCCGATTACCCACGCAACCCAAGAACACTCATTTCACATTATATCCATCAAGCAAGCATTAATATTCAGGAAAGGAGCCCTAATCATGCAACTAAGTCGAAAATTTACCTAGTTCGAAAAGTTGAGGGGTGATTCTGTAAAAAAAAAAATCGCCGGACGAATCGGGTCGGATCGGACTGTTCGCCCGAAGGAGAAACCGCCCGAAAGAGCGCTGGGCCGGATTGGGCGCGTTGGGCCGAATGGACTTGGGCTGGGCTTGCGAAGCAAAAGAAATGGGCCTCGGCCCGTTAATCGACTGGCGGTCAGGATCGCCGGGAACGGCGGCGACGACTTTGCGGGCGGCGGTTCTCGCCCTTGGACGCCGCGGTGAGGGCTGGAATGGACGCCGGTGACGGTTCTGCACACTGCCGGCGCTTCGCCGTGGTCGATTTGGGCCTCACCGGGGTTAAAACGGTCGGGATCGGGGAAGATTTTGCGATTTTCCGGCGACGGTTCCGAATTCGACCGATTTCAAAATTCCCCAAAACGAGAGCAAATTTCCCGTTTTCTCTCACTGGGTTATGTTCGTGTTCATCTGAATTGTCGATCTCTCCATTTAATTGCAATCTCTTCTCCTTTTCCGTTAAGATTTCAGCCGATTTTGGAGAAAATCCCGGAAATCCGCTATTTGGGGGTTCCGGGCCTGCGATGATCGCGGGCAGCCGGTGAGCGCTGCCCGGCCTGCCCGAACACATTTTTTTTTTCTCTGGGCCGGCAGCTCACGGGCAGCCAGTGAGCGCTGCCCGGTTCGCCTGAATAATTTTTTTTTTTTAAGAAAAGGTGATAAATTGGGAAATGACAATTTTGCCCCCCCAGAGCCGATGGACCGAAATTGGGTGCTGACAACTTGCCCCTCTTTGGTTGCGTGCTCAGATAGAGGATGCAGCCAAAGACTATAAGAAGCACATCGTTTGGTCCTGGCGACCGTTTGGCAATTCTCCTCGTTTTTGCTAATATGTGGGCCTGTTGCAAAATAGTAAAAACCATAAATTAGTAAATGTGGACGCATACTTGAAGGACATTAAATGTGGACAAGAAGTCCAGAAAGCGATATGGACACGAAGTCCGAAAAGCAGTAAAATTGGACACGAAGTCCAAAATGCAGTAAATGCGGGCACGAAACCTGAAATGTAGTAAATGAGGATATGAAGTCCGAAACGGAGTAGTAGCGGGAAAATTATTCTTTTTCTCTCAGAGGTGCCCTTTATATGAAAGGATTGGATGGAGATGGCATAAATGCTGATAACAGAAAATGCACTGAAGTGAAACAGGCGCGGAGCCTGAAGAATACGTGGGACGGGCGATTTTCCCATGGAAAGGAAACTGCTGAATAAAAGGCAACTTTCCCTTTCGTTTTCCCCCTTTTCTCCCCTTGAATATAGAAAAAGAAATTGATTTTTAATTTTGATAATAAGAACGAAAATCTAGTAATTACAAAAATGGTTACAACATGGAGTTTTCCTTTAAATAATAGTATATAAATACAAGAGTTAAATACAGTTTGCTCCCCGAGCTATGGTTGAAGGTGAGTTTGCCCCCTAATCTTTGAAATTTTGCAGAGTACCACCCAACCTAACATGAAAATAAGCAAGATGACCTCTTGGTCGAATTACGACTAGATTTCCATCCAAAAAAGGGCACGTGTCAGCCACATGCCATTTTTAAAAGGTCAAAAAATATCACTCAATTTATTATACCTGCATATGAAAAAAAATTGATCACAAAGGGCATCGTTCCCTCTTGCAGCAAACCGGCCACTTCCACCACTACAGAATGCAAGACCCAAAAGCTAGGTTTGGTTTCTTCCTCTTACTTGGGTTGTCCTATTTTAAGCTAATTTGGTCGGCTTATATGCCTTTGACTTTAGTATTAGAAAATAGTTATTTCGATTATTAGATAGACTCTTTTGATTGTTCGTCTTTCGGTGTTAAATGAGCTTTTGCAATCTAACTTGCAATCATAAAGAGATTCTTTTCAATCATGTATGATAATTTATCGTAAAGGGGTGAGTAATTTTGGCTGTGTGGAGCCTCTTTGCCGATTAATTTCTGGGTTTGGAGGGAAAAGATTGTGGAAACCAAATTAGAATACTCTCCTGGATGCATTGGCGGGCATGTTTGATGTGAGGGCTGCTAGTTTCACGGGGCGCAACGGAAGCGAAAAATGAACAGAAATTCAAAATTTCCTACCCGTGAAACTAATTCCAAGACCTACTAGAACAATAAGAGTAAATAAAAGCGTACCTGGAATATTTAAAATTGTTGACCGAGCGTCCCACGCGTGACGTCTCTACCGGTATCCACACCGACTTTGTCGACGAGTCTTCGAGATCGGCGGTGCTAGCGACCAACACTCGAAAGAAAACACTGATGCGACAACCAAAATTTTCAGACTAATGGACCTAATTTGAATTGAACAATTCAATTGAAATTATTTATATATATATGCTCACATATATAAAGCATACACACATATGCATGTACACATATATGTATCAGCACATATATATATATACATATATGTGTTTTATATTTAATATATTTGTGCCGTATGTATCTATATATATAGAGCTTTGGGGGGGACGATTTTCTTGTCCATGACCGGTGTGGGACAAAGTGAAATAAGGATCCCAAATTGCCATGTGTCATCGTTTTAATCGTGCATCAATTTGGTCTATTTAATCTAATTAATCGACAAATTTAATCTCATCAAATATCCGATTAATCGGTCACACCATAAATCATCTAATCTCAATTAGACGATTTTATTGTTTCAAAATATCTCGTCAATTTAGTCGTAGTGTGTGACCCTATAAGTTCCCAATTACGTTGACAGTAATATCGAAATCTCTATTTCAATATTACAAACAGTGAGCGGCATCTAGCAATGTATCACTGTTACTCAAGTAATCGGAAAGTCAATTTCTCGACGAACCTCGTGACCTATATTACCGTGTAATATAATCCATTGTCATCTATATCTCTATTGAGCCCAAGGCATGGTCGATGACATCCTTGTATGGCTCAATATCTCTCTTTCTTGGTTTACCGGGTAAGTCTATCAGAACAAATGAGCTCGATATCGCTATATCGACTCATTTGGGTATGCATACACTTTTAGACTTCACCACCAAGTGGCCGTGAGATATCGCTCCCGTTTCGTAAGAGGGACAAATCCTATCTCGATCACTCACATTCCTCTCCATGCTCTGTGATATACCCAATAACTGTCTTTCTAATCAGCCTGTTACGGTGGCGTTGACAGTATCAAAGTATATGACATTACATGTAGGAATCCATTATGACCTCAAGTCAAAGGACCATTACACTATAGTCACTTTGAGATATGCTAATGACAGTTACGTAACAACCCATGTA
The DNA here is from genome assembly GCF_007655135.1 of Punica granatum. Classification (NCBI taxonomy): domain Eukaryota; kingdom Viridiplantae; phylum Streptophyta; class Magnoliopsida; order Myrtales; family Lythraceae; genus Punica; species Punica granatum. The sequence continues at coordinate 16,925,572 of NC_045127.1, read as the reverse complement.
GCAATCTCATGGCGGGTCAGTCCAATACACATTACTCTTAATGTATACATGTAGTGTGATTTGATATCTCCATATCCATGACCTGTGAGACTTAGTCATCAATTAACACCCACACTAGTCTAACCGTATTATCGTTGTCCTAATTAACGATAATACTTTGACTATGGACATTTAGGAATAATGTTCGGTAATTATAGGATCTCACAATCAAGTCACACTTGATGCCTATTGAACATACTATTCCAAGGACATTATTGTGTAAAATCATATTTAGCGCAATCTACACAACAACAGAAATGCCTCGTTTTATAATGAAATAAATATCATATTACAGAACTGATTATAGATTGCCTCTAGAGCATACACCAATTCCCAACAAGGGCTGGCTTGTCTCATCGTACAAGAACGATGCCCTAATTTCAATTTTTGATCTTTTTTTTCTTTTGCAGGTTTAATTAATTGAGTGACATTTTTGCCCCTTTTGAAAATGGCATGAGAGTGGCATGTGCCCTTTTTTGGTCGGAAATCTGGCCGGGATTCAACCAATGAGTCACTTTGCTTATTTTTGAATTAGGTCAGGGGGTACTTTGCAAAATTTCGAAGGTCAGGGGACAAATCCAATTTCACCATATAGTTTCATGGAACAAAGTGCATTTAACTCTAAATACAATTATAAATGTTAAGATAAAGTATTAGAATACGCCATGTGATTAAAAAGGTTTTTGGTTGCATGATCTTTTGGGCCACTACTAATAAGTATGATAATTGGTGCGATATTGTATAACCATATCAGATATCCAAAAAACTTGCACTCATTAAAGGTCATAAACCATATATTTATAATACTACGCATATTTATAATATGGTGAATTTAATTATTTATACTTAAGAGAGCTTCATATCCTGAGAGAAATAACACATTTTTGAATTTGTGTTGTAACAGAGAACATAAATTAATAGACAAATTTCATCAATTATCCTAAACAAAGCTGTGATATTGGAACTTGAAGTTGCTCCACCGTCACGTCTTGCAATAAAGAAATCCAATATATATATATATATATATATATATATAGGGAGAATGATACTGTTGGTCCTAATTGTTTAGCTTTTTTTGACTTTGAGTCCTAAAAGTTTTACAAGAGGTAATCAAGTCCTATAAGTTTGGAAAAAGTGTCAGCATTGGTCCTAAATCTAATTGACTATTACCGTCAGCCTAACGCCGTCAAAGCGGCCGTTAATGTGATGACGTGGCGCGTTCCTATTGGTTCGACTTAACTATAAACTTTTTAAAATTGAATATTAATCCCTCATTTTTTTTCATTTTCGAAAAATGCCCCAGGTTGGCACTGTTCATCTTCTTCTTCGGGAACCAGGTCCGCACGGTTCGAATCGGCGTAAAGGAGAACCAGAGCTTCGATTAGGCTTCGAATCCGCACAGAGGAGAACCGTCGAGCAGAGAGGCCGTCGGTGGTGGCGCGGATCTCGGAGAAGTGGTAAATGTTAGGGTTTTCTGGGAGGAGCTTGGCTTGGATCTTGGCCTTCACATTGTCGATCCTGGACGCCATGAAATCGAAGCCCTCGATAACGGCGAGACCGTCATCCTCGAGAAATTCGAAATCTTCGTACCTGGAAAACCCTCTCAAGGTCCAGGCAATCCGGTGCAATCGTGAGCCTGGGCGAGGTATATGATTCTGAGTGAGGAGGCAAACCTGGGCTACTGGATCTCTCGTTTGAAAATTTTGCCAAATCAAATATTGTACAAAGTCTCTGTTCGACCTAAATGTACTTCAGTTTAGAGATGTATTGCTGTCTAGAAATTAGATACCGTGCCAAGGAATAAACGATCCCGAGCAGCCCCAGTTTCTCAATCTTCCGAATGACAAAGGTCCGAGCTTTTCCACATTGAATCAGCTCAAATATACTGCTTTGACTACCATTATAAGCTCAAGATTAGAACTTCCCCACGAAATAAGCTTTGTTTAAGAGAATTTATCAAAAGGAGTTTGCTTTAGATCATCCACGAATGAATCGCCCCGGAAAAATTCAAACATGTCTAGACTTGAACTTAATGCAGTGATGATCGAGCTCAGAGCTGAAACTTGAAGCTTAAAAATGAAATCGCACCCTTGCTCTTCTCCGGGGATAGGAGAGGGTAAAGATGTTGATCTTGGGTTTCGCTGGTTGGCTCAGCAGCGGTGCTATCTCCTCTGAAGAAGAAGATGAACAGTGCCGACCTGGGGCATTTTTCGAAAATGAAAAAAAATGAGGGATTAATAGTCAATTTTAAAAAGTTTATGGTTGAGTCAGATCAATAGGAACGTGCCACGTCATCACAGTAACGGCCACTTTAACGGCGTTAGGTCCACGTAAGCTGACGGTAACGGTCAGTTAGATTTAGGATCAATGCTGACACTTTTTTCAAATTTATAGAACTTGGTTACCTCTTGTCAAACTTTTAGGACTTAAAGTCAAAAAAAGCCAAACAATTAGGATCAACAGTGTTATTTTCCCTATATATATATATATATATATATTTTTTTTTAATCTAACATATACCAATTTCATCCGTGAAAAATCGTTCAAGGACTTTTTTTTCCTTTTTATTTTTAATTAATTTATCGAATTTAAAATCTCTCTCTCTCTCTCTCTCTCTAATCAACCGAAAGCCCAAAAGAGCAATCACCATTGCATCACCTTCACCTTCTTCTTCAGAGCTCTCTCTGCCCGTGCCCTGAGATCTGAATCCGGAGTTCCCCCTTCCCTTTTCTTCTTCATTCACCTGAAGGTAAACTCCCCATCATTCAGTGAATTCCTTTCGATTTATGGCTCGCAGATCTAATCCTACTTCCCAGCATCAATTTCGTCTCAGTTCTTTCTCCTTGTCAATGCAGATCCGCCATGGATTTCATGAAGGTCCTCGATCAGACCGTGCGTGAAATGTGAGCTCCCGCTTGCCTCGCTTGTTCCCTCGTTTCGGGTTCTCTGTTTTCCGTAGTTTTGGTATTCTGTGTTTGTCTGATTTGGGATTGCTTTGTGCGTATGCAGAAAGAGGGAGGTGAATTTGAAGGTCCTTAAGGTTCCTGAGATTGAGCAGAAGGTACGCAAAAAGTCTGTAATGATGTGGTGGAGCTTGCATTCGACGTGCCCGTTTTTCGTTCTTGGGGATGCAAGTGAATTATGTCTATCCTCACAACTGTGCTTTTTCATATTTGTATTCTGAGATTCGTGTTGTGGTTACCCGTTGCATTGAATTACGGCTATGCCTTTGAATTTAAGTGGGTTGTCTGATTTCTCGGACTTTTCGAAGCTATAACATAGGCATAGTAGATGAATATGGTTGTCATGTGTTGTATGTAAGATGAATATTAGTACTTCTTGAGGGATTAGTTTAAGTAACGAAAACTATCTGGTTTAATCTCATAGTGGCTGCTGATTTTGGATTTAATCTAGTGATTGTTTGATGTAATCTGATCATGTACTAGAATCACGTGCACATAAGTACTAGTAATCCTATTTTGACGTAAAAAATGTGCCGTACTTGATAGAGGATTCTACCACTTGTCCATATTTAAACTTTCAACTTTTTTTTTTTTGTTTCAGGTTCAAAATGTCTCTAAATATCACAAGTTGATGCTTAGAAGTCATGTACTTAGGATGCTTTCTTTTACCAACATAGTAAGGGCGATAGATGATTTAAAGTGGCACCAAGTAGATGCCAAATCGTCATAATGAAAAATTAGTTGTGGAATGGCCAGTCTTGTTATGTATATCTGTGACTCTCTATCAATGAATAGGGCTGGGAGCAAGGGGATTTTTGTACCATCACAATTCCTTTTGTTCCACATTGGTCGCATTTTCTCAGCCCTTTAAATTTAGCAGTTTCAGGAGGGGGAGGAAATTTCTTGTAATAAAAAAAGAAATTTCCCAGTGACACAAATGCTTCCTCTCCTTTCCTTTCCACTCCTCAAATGATTTGATCAAAACATAACTGTGATGGTTGTCCAGATCCCTGAGTATGAATATGCCCTTCATTGCATCCCTCTAATGAAACAACACATTTTCTGTGCCATAGGGGAATTTTGTCTTATGATTTTTTGTAACTGTAGTCTGTAACAATGGACCTTTGGAAGTTATCTATTGGGCATAGCTAGGGCAACCCGGGGGGGGGGGGGGAGGGGCGTGGGTCTGGTACTTATTGAAGCTCTGGTCTCTTCATCCTCAGATGATGAAGTCGGCGGTGTAGCTCTCGCACAACTTTATATTCCAGGAAATTGATCACGAAGAAGAATATCCTTGGGCATTTGATACAATGCCTGAAAGTTTTATATTCACCATCTTCCCATGTAATTTGGATGATACATAGTGTGTTGCCTACTGGGAATGCACGCTTAAAAACTCACGTACCTGCCTGTAGGTGCTTAATAATTATTTTTCACAAAGGGTCGTGGCCTGGGTTGAATAACTGCAAAGGATCTCTAAGAGTATGTCAGAACAAAGAATCTAGGCTAGATTCATGATCTCTCCCTGAGAAAGCAGTTCGACTTTGTATTTGTGACATGCCTGAAAACCGAATAGATTGGATGGAATCACATAAAAGGTTTCTAAGAGAGGTTGATGGTTTAACTTTCTCTCTAGTTGCTAATTGCCAGATTAGTTTCTATAATACTAATTCCATCACCAACATTTAGAATTTTATTCAGTAGTAAGTATTGATTGAGATTTAATCGTACCTGATCCTTCTCTTAATTTCTTTGTCTGAAAGTTAGCTTTAAAAAGCAAGGAGAGAGCTGAAATAATGCCACACCACAGTCTTGTCTTTTGACAAATCTTTGCTAGAGTGAACTCTTAAGAGGATCATCTGGTAGGTTGTTGAGGGTTCAAAAGGAATCTAGCTGGAAATCGATTTGAACTGGGATTTAGAAATTGTAGCTCTATATCTTTGGCAAATGATCACTATTTTGGAGAATATGATATGGAAAAAAGAATGGAACTTTTGTGTGATATTTCTCCACTACTTCGTCTGAGCGCCCCTATATGTTTTTTGACCATGTTGAACTGTTCATTACTTACCTTTCCATTAAATTGTAGCATTGATCCTTTTCTTGACTTGAGTTTTATATTGCCGATAAAGGTACTAGATGCGACAGATAATGAACCTTGGGGTCCTCATGGATCTGCACTTGCAGAGATAGCTCAGGCCACTAAGAAGTTGTAAGCTTCAAATCATTCATTGCCTTTTCTGAAGTTATCTTTCATGAAGAGTGATGTAATACATAATTTGAGTTCTATTGTAGAAACTTATTTCCTTTAATAAATTGTGAATGCTTTTTCTGCTGAATTAAAATCTGTGTTCTTCCTCATTTCAGCACAGAATGTCAAATGGTCATGAATGTTTTGTGGACAAGATTGCGCGAAACTGGAAAAGATTGGCGTTATGTTTACAAGGTAATGTATTGGTCTTGCTGAACTGCAGAACTCTTCAATATGTTACTGGGGTTCATTGACCTGCATTTTTTCCTCATCTCTTTTCCTTTCTCGATGTTGAGGTGAACTTTAAGTTACTTCTTTGTCAGGCATTGGCTGTTATAGAGTATTTGGTGGCTCATGGCTCTGAGCGTGCTGTTGATGACATCATCGAACACACCTTCCAGATCTCAGTAAGAATAAGATTTTCTGCAATTCCCCTAAATTTTGTTTATCAAGTCCCAATATATGATCGGGGCCCATTGGTCTTTATTTGGGTATTAATTTCCCCGCTTCATTTTGCAGTCACTCTCAAGTTTTGAATACGTTGAACCAAGTGGAAAGGACCTAGGAATCAATGTGAGAAAGAAAGCAGAAAATATCATCGCCCTTCTGAATAATAAAGACAAAATACAGGAAGTCAGAAACAAAGCTGCAGCAAACCGTGATAAGTAAGTTGTAAACTGTGTTTATATATATATATATATAGAATAGTTTTTCTGAAAGAATATTATAGCTTCTCTTTACCCCTGACAATTAGATTTTTATTCATGAAAGCAGTTAAAAAGTGCATGACTTTATTGTAGGTATTTCGGACTCTCATCAACTGGAATATCGTACAAATCTAGTGCTGTGGCATATGGCAGTAGTAGCTTTGGGAGTAGTGATCCCTACAGAAGCACAAGAGACAGTGAAAGATTCAGCGATAGTTATAATGAAGAGGACAAGGATGCTTACAAAAAGTCGGTGAAGAAGGAGAATCAAGAAGATAATACAAAGAAGGGGTCTGCACGCCTTAGCAGGTTGGTTTTTTTGCAACTTTATCAGAATCGTTCAGCATTTTGATATCGTAAGAATTGACTTAAGATTGCTCATGTTGATTTGCTTTACCTGAGGAATCTGGGTTGCCTGAGGAATTGATCTGTGTGGGTGAAACTTTGTCATCTGGCAGTGTACAAACTTAAATGATCCCCTATGCAATTCAAATGTGATATGCCCTCCATGTTGTTTATAGCGGTCAGCTACACATATGGTGTATTCTATTATCATTTGAATGTAAAATAGTTAAAAGATAGTTTGGTTTTTTTGTAGATGAGATATAATGACCGTCATGGTTTGAGAAAATGAAATGGCTGTTGGTCGTGCTACAATTGCAGCTGTCTTTATTCTTTGTTATTGTTTTCGGGGAAATGATAAAGATAATAACGGTGATTCCTTCTATCAGCTTACTGTGGCAAAGGTTGTTCCTTGCCATGTTTATTTTCTCTAAATTTTCAAATATCTGTTTTGCAGTAAGAGGGAATCATCTTCTTCATCAAAATCATCTATAAAAGTGAACGGTTCCGATGGTCACAAAACTGTTCCTTCTCAAAGCTCGAATGTCCCTTCCAGTAACTGTGAAGATGACTTTGATGATTTTGATCCCCGAGGAACTTCAGTGACTAGTAAGTTTTTTCTCCATAGTCCGTACAACTCAAAGATGAAGACTGCAATGTTATGTGCATTCCCCGTGTCTTTCTTTCTTTATGTTTCCCACCTGTACACAATAATCTGTGGCTCGTATTTAGTAGGATCTATTTAATCATATGAAACCAATCCCTGTTGTGAACAGCAATGTATTAGGGTAAGTTTGTGCTTTGTTACTCGTGAGTGGGACTCATTCCTTCTTTAGTTTGTCATCCTCTATTTTTTTTGAGAACCTCTGGTTGGGCATTTTTGATTGGTTATGGTGATTTAGTGGTGTGAGAATATGATTGATGGTAGAGCATAATATGGCTGACTATTGTAGCTGTTTGTTCTTGTTATAGACTGATTCTAACAAACTTGTATGGTAGCCAACACTAGTCAGTGCTTACCCTCAAGTAAGTTGATTCACAATATTTGGGTTGAAATGATATTACATGCCATGAATATGGATAGGTTAGGCCCCTACGTAGACATCTTTGAAAACCCCTTCACTTTATTTATATGTTTCACATATTACTCGTGCACTCTTTATATGTTCATCATTGACATAGTTGCATCATTAAAGTGGGTACCTTTGCCTGTAGCTAAGTAAGCACGTTCTCCTGCTTGTAGAGTCCTCTGCTGGAAGTTCGAACCAGGTGGATCTTTTTGGGGATAGCTTGATTGGCGATCTCTTGGATACACCAGTATCTGCAGATCCTGTTCCATCTAATGGATCTTCCATGAATAAGAGTTCCTCAGATGTCGACCTTTTTGCAGATGCAACTTTCGTATCAGCACCACCTCCTGTAGAACCAGCTGCAAATTCTCAGAAGCAGGTAAATCACTTTACTTCTAGATGTTGGAGTTGCAGTGAGGACTATGTTTCCTCATTAGCTTATTTGTTTGCCTGGGTTACTTAAAAGCAAGATTTTATTCCTCCCTTAACTGTTCTTTTCTGTTGGATGCCCTTTTTTGTTGAGGGATTTCGTATTATTTGAGTATAATGTATTTTCTACTTCTAAATCTGTCTTTTGAATTGGGGCCAATTAAAATAAAAAAAAAAGCCATTACTTATACTACCTAGGCCATCTTGGTTATATTCTCAAAATGCAGTCTTGAGATTCAGCTCATAATCACTACTTTTAGGTTCAAGCTTGGCTCAGCTCATGCTCAATGCGGTTGTGCTTAACTTAATTTCCTATGATGTTCCCAATGAGACCAGGGTCAAATTCAAATTAAGTCAAGTTCAGTCGCTCAAATTTAGTTCAATCCTGAGATTAGAATAACATCAAATTGGTTTATTTGTAGTTTGATGTTTAATAATTTGAAATCAATAACAAGCAAGATGCTTGAATAGGTTCTTGGGCATCATAAATGAACCAACTGTTGCTGAGCATGAACTCAGCTTGCTTGTCTTCGACACTATTGCTTAAGTAAACTGGATGTGGTAAAATGAGCCAAGTTCAAGTAACCATCTAGGTGGATCTCAATTATCCGACAAGTAGGTTGTCTCACAGTTGCATTTAACTAACTTTATTTATTAAGGGATGTGCTTTTGCTTATATGGTAATAAAGAAATTAGTACAGGACCATAAATTTCTTCCCTCTCCAATGTCTTTTATAGAATATATGTAGCATATGCTTTTATTAAATAAACAACATTGGTTTCTTTTGCAGACTGAGGTTGATCTTTTCTCTTCTATACCTGCTGTATCTCCTCCAGTTCCTGCAACGGTTGACCTTTTCTCAGCCCCAGATCCAGTTGTTCCGCCAGAAACAAACCCCACTAAATCTGTTCCTGCCAATACCTCTGCTGTTGATCCATTTGCTGCGGTACCACTAAACAATTTTGATGGTTCTGATCCTTTTGGTGCATTCACCTTTTCCGATCCAGTATCAGCAGCGCCTTCTCAGAACCAAACTGAGGGTTCTGGCCTTGGTGATTTGAGTGCAATACCTTCAGTGGGTGCAAGTCCACCACCAGCAAAGGACGGTTTCCAAGTCAAGTCTGGAATATGGGCAGATTCGCTCAGTCGCGGAATCATTGATCTTAATATATCTGCTCGTAAGTATATTCTCTTGCACTGTTTTTATGCTGAATCAAGTCATCAGCTGGATGTGGGGATGTTGCTCCCAGTTTCTGCTTAAATGGCTTAGCAAGAAGTTCTACCTGAATGAAAAACAAATATATAGCTATAACAGCTCTTAAAGACAGTCGAATTTCATTGCAGCAGAATCGGTTAATCTTGAGGTAACCTTGTTAGACATGCCAAGTGGACCAAAATTGGCAGCTTTCAACATTGTTAAAGTGACGGATGTACAGACATATGTAGGTCGCCATTGAATTTATTTGTCATCAGTGGATAAAATTAGATATTCTGATTTATCATTTGTTGATGAAGAATTAAGATGTACTGGCTGTAGTTATACTGGATGTTGAGCTGGAGCGGTTTGCGGAATTTATGGTTCGTGCCTTTGGATTGGATGGGACATTCCTAAATCCTATATACAAAGATAAAATTGAAGAAGTTCAATAATATATTACAATGTTTAAGGGAAATGGGCGCTGTTTAAAGCAGAACAGGCTGTTTCATTGATGCAATTGCAGATTGATTAGACAGCTCATAGTTGGATTGGCCAGTCGCGTCCTGGTCCGGAGACCTTAGTTCTAACATCACAAAGTCAAATTGTCTCCCTGAATTTGTTTATCACAAATATTATCTTGCTCTTAATATATTTCTTGCCAAACTTTGCAGCCAAGAAGGTCTCGCTTGCAGATGTCGGTGTTGTAGGTGCGCTAAGTGATGGTTCGGATGAGAGGGAGAAGGGACCCCCGGCCTCATATTCTATGGGGAGAGCGATGGGTGCCGGTTCAGGCCTTGGGAAATCTGGATTTCCGCCTGCACTGTCAGCCGGTGTAGATGGCTTCTTCTCCAGCTTCGCTAGCCAGCCGTACCAGTACAACAGCTTCAAAAAGTAAACTCACTCTCCTTGCATCTTGCCCTGAATCCCTCATTTACCTAGTCGATATCTCCCGAGTAATTCTTCATGCATGCTTTGGCAAGTGATAATTGAAAGTATGTAGTCCTCATTCATGTATAAGCATATAGACAAAAAGTCTTGTGATCTGGTAAATTTATCGAGAGTCGGATTGTTGGGTGGTGCGTGAATTTGGATCTTCCCATCAGCATTTCGTATTGGGAAGTAAATTCGGTTTATATGAGAGTTCATTTCTTTCTTCCTATTGGGAAGTAAATTCGGTTTCTTCCTCTAGACTATTATAGCTTGTTTGCTTGGGGATTTCGAGGGAAAGGGAGGGAGAGGATTTGGATTAAGAACATACTTCCTGCAACATCCTCCGCTGATATATCGAACACTTCGGTGTAATGTAAAAAAAATCCTTTAAGCGATTGAAATGGTCCACTCTACGAGGAATGAAAGAACCTAATAATGGGATCAGAGGTGAATAAGAAAAAACCAATGAAGGGAGAAGGGAATTTAGTGCAGTGATACGAGAATTTCATCCACCAGCATAAATTGCCATTTTAATTCCATGCTAACCCAAGTGAATCTCACAAAATATCCGGCTGAACCCTCTCTTTACGAAGCATCAGAAATTAAAAGGAAATGGGGCGCATATTATCAAATACAATAATCCTCGTGTCAGATTTTTTTTTCTTCTTGAACATGGTGACAATTCAATCTGCATTTAAATTTTCACATTTTCTAACCATACCTGGGCTCGATCGAGAGAACATACCTGCTCTTTTTTATTTCTTCAATTAATTTTAGATTTGAGTTAATCTGTTATTTTCTCTACGAAAGAAAAATATATGTGATTTGGGAGGCAATTGGTAATCTAATCGTGGAGATAGTACTTAATCATAAGGGCCGACTAGGAGTATTTTTATCTCACCAGAGGATGTGAGTCTAACTACCGATATTCAGTACGACCATTATAACCTAACTATTAAGGTTAGGCATTCAATTATTGCTCGAGAAGGGATTAACACCGACATCACCACTCCCAAAATTTAAACTGGTCCCGATTGTTATTTCACGAAGCGTATGGCATCTGCTTTTATTTCACGAAGCGTATGGCATCTGCTTTAACCGCCTTCGATCTCAGGGGGACTTCGAAAGGTCGCTTAAGTTCATGATCCCACGGCAAGCCTCGTGGCTCATCAGTAAGCCTTTTTTGGAGAAGCTCGTCAGCCTTAGGATTAACAGTCATGAGCTTCTTCACAGACAAATATCACCAGTGCTCGTGAGATCTAAGCAAGGTGATCCTAGCTAATTGTTGTGATATGTAGGGTTGGCAATATTTCACACGATATGATAACACGATATGGATACGACACGGAATTAACCAAGTTTGGATTGGACATTTTTTATAATTGGTCTAAACGGGTCCAACCCGTTTAAACACGGTTAATAAGCGTGTCTTACCGGGTTGAATCCGTGTAACCCTATTATACATGATTAAACATGTTTATTTAGACATGTTTAATCGTGTTACTATAATCATGTAACCCGTTAACCCGTTTATGTATTGGATTTACCAAAATATCTTTATGTAATCCTAACTTCTTAAGTCCCTAACCTAATTTACTTTCCTTTCTTTCATCCAATCCAATACAGCACAACCGCATTTCCACTTCTACTTCTACTTCTCTACTACCCTCCCTCAGATCTCATCTACGATTAGATTTCTTTCTTCTCATCCATCAATAGCGAAGTTCTGCTTCTTCGCTCTCATTGCTCTCCTCTCCGTGCACCTCGCATTGTCCGCATATCCGCCTCAGATCTCTCCCTCCTCTGCTCCCAAGCTCGCCGCCGACTCCACTCCCACCATCTCCCCTTCGAAGCCCACCGCATCGCTAGCTCCCGCTCCAACCAATGCGCCTCATGGCTCGATCTCATCCTCGCCGTCGCTGCTTCCCTTGGATGCGGCTCCCGTCTCTTCCCCGTCCACATCCCCTCCCCTCTATCTCAATCTCCGTGTTAACGTGTAAACATGTCGTGTTAACGTGTTCGGGTAAACGAATTAATCGGATAAACATGTTGTGTTAATATATCCAGGTAACTGAGTTGATCGGATAAACAAGTTGTGTTAACGTGTCCGAATAACGTTTATAATCGTGTCGTGTATACGTGTATCTACTATGACACATTTCGATAAACGGGTTTAAACATATCTAAACGGGTTGACACGGATATAAACGTGTCGTGTATGGGTTTTCAAAACCTGACCGGTTTAATAATTGTGTCGTGTATGGATTATGACTTCGATAACACGAACCCGTTTAGACACGACACGTATAAACACGACACGACACGAATTGCCACCCCTAGTGATATGTAAAGGGAGAGTTATATAAAATTATATAAAATATAAAAAAGGAGAGCCTTACGCATACATTATGTCGAACTAGACAAGAGTTACATTTTGATTAAACGTCTTTTCGAGACAATACTAATTGAAAATACGAAAAATGATAGAATATTGTGATGCTACTTAAATCATGCAAGCCCACGTGTCCTTCATTTATGGAAATCCAAAATATCTCCAACACATAAATTCAAATGTCCCTTACATGAAAGTCAAGAGTCCTAACTCCTATGGAAATTAAAAAATCATTAAACTTTTCTAATTCATAGAAACCTAAAAGTATTTTAAAGAAGAAGAATGCGGATTGTGATAAATTTCTGTACAATTTTAATTGTATCTATAAGTGGGTGGTCTAGGTAAAATACGTATACAATATATAAATATATGTTTTTGTTATATTTATATCAAGTGAACTACGTAGAAGAGTTTCTTTTTTCATATGTTTTAAAAATATTACTAAGATAATTATCCAAAAATAAAAAGAACTTTGTAATAATTAAGACTAAATTTTTTCTCTATTTTATTATATTTATATAATTTAAATGAAGTTAACTTAATTATACATTGGGAGGTTAACAAAGCCGAGATAGAAATTCCAACATGTCCAAAAAATTTTAAAAAACTCAAGACAATATCAATTCTATTAAAATCTTGTGCAAAACTTTCACTTAAGTTTAAAAAACAAGTAACGATGCACTTATGCTACATAATTAAGGTGTCGCATTTGACACAATGCAACCAACCAACTTAATTTACCGAATAATTTAACATGATTCGTTATAGATTATGTCAATCTTTATTCGTGATATAGGTGTAATTCGGTTAACATGTTAAAATATAAATATCACCGAATAATTTACAGTAGATTGTGTTATATTTATATCAAGTGAACTATATTTGGTATTAAATCACTGAATAATTTAACATGATTCGGTATAGATTATGTTAATCTAGACGAAGTTACATTTCGATCGAAAGTCTTTTGAAGTCAATATTAATGGAAAATATGAAAAATGATATAATATTGTGATGCTACTTAAATCACGTAAGCCCATGTGTCCTTAATTTATGGAAGTCCAAAATATCTCCAACACATAAATTCAAATGTCCCTTACATGAGAGTCCAGAGCTCTAATTCCCGTGGAAACTGAAAAATCATTAAACTTTTCTAATCCATAGAAACCCAAAAGTATTATAAAGAAGGAGAATGCGGATTATGGTGGATTTCTGTACAATTTTAATTGGTTAGGATTTTTTCTTCTTTGATATTGTTAATGGGGTATTTACCTAAAATGGCCTATGGTTTGCCCGTTTTGTCAAATCTATCCTATGCTTTTTTTTTGTCAAATATATTCCATGGTTTACTTTTTGTATCAAATCTATCCCGGCGTTATCTTTTCAGTCGACATCTAACGGCCGTGCTGACGTGGCGCCTACGTGGCAAGTGTGACCCACTATCTCTCCACGTGCCACGTCAGCACGGCCGTTAAATGTCGACGGAAAAGATAACGCCGGGATAGATTTGATGCAAAAAGTAAACCATGGGATAGATTTGACAAAAAAAAAGTATATGATAGATTTGACAAAATGGACAAATCATTGGTCATTTTAAGAAAAAACCCTATTGTTAATTCTGGACTTCTTTATTGCTGGCAGATCACCTGATGCTTTTGTACGAAAACGGAGACAGTAGCGATGGACTTCTCCATGTAAAACATTTGGCATATCTTGATAAATTTAGGGTGATCAATTTAATACTTTAGACTATCCACTAGCTGAAGCTAATGGTGGGAATCCTAATGGGATTCTATTTCTCACACTAACTATCGTGATTATGTTGCAAATCTGTTATTTTCAAAAGAATTGATGGATTATTTCGTTATCTCAACAACTCTAATATGCTCTTACACACGGACCTCTAATGTGAAGATGCAAAGCATTGAAGGACTGACACCTTAATGAGTCTTAATTGCTAATGCGTGTATACCTCTAAACTGCAAATGAGGTGGGCAACTCAGTAGTATTGTGTTAGTATTCCAAACTCCAAGTTAAAGGTTCGAGACTCCTTGAAAGCAGATGGGGGGTAAGATTTCCTTTTAGTTTTTGAACTCACTTTGTGTGGCAGCAATACTTTGACTTCCTCTAAAGTCTCATTAGGATCGCGATGACAAAGCTAGACATTTGATCACTATGCTGCTAGGAATCAAATCGAACATTTCGCGACTTGGATTCAGTTCCAAGATAAGCGCAAGACTCTAATGGTGGGTTCGGTTCACTGTAATACAAATTAAATTACATACCTATTACATACGTAATACATATTATTTTGTTTATTTGTGTCCATAAGTGAAATTCAGATTACGGATATGAGGCACTATCAATAATAGATATGTAAATATCTTTCTCCCCTCTTTCCTATCTAATTGCTACTACATATAGAGTAAATGTTCAAAAAAAAATATATCAAAAGCTTTTTTTTTTTTACGTCTTATCACAAACTAGTTTTTAGGTAAGAAATCACGAACTATCACAAACTATATTTTTTGGCTAAGAAATACACGAATTTTCATTTTTTCGTCCCATTTAGCATCTGTCCAAATTCCGATCAATTTTGCAGACATGGCCTTTAACAGATGATATGTAGCAAACGGTGATTGATGTTAGGATGGAAGTGAAACCAAGCTAACCTGAGAACAGACCCAACCCGACGTAACCCATCCCCGAAAACCCGAAACCCGAAACCCGAAAACCAATTGCAAACTCGAGCGGTTCAAGCCCCTGTTATTGGTTTTCCGGTCAGCCACCGAACTTATCCGACAAACCAATGTGGACCCAAACCGACCCGAAATTAAGAGAAGGAAAAAAATTCACTTCATGTTCAGTCACAGACCCTAATTCAAAATGACATTTATTCTTTTCTCCGGTGAAAGTGATTCTTTTGTCGAGTGAAAGAGTTACTTTTGTTTATTTATTAATGGATCTCTCGATGTTGTGTTGATAGTCAATTTATTTTGATTGGTTTTTTTCTTTCCCAATAATTTTGGGTCAATAGGAGAACCGACCCAAATAACCCCAAATCACTAATGGTGGGGTTTTTTTACTTGATTTTAGTCCTTTTGGGTGAATAATTCCCCGACTCGGACCAACTCGAAAAGTTAGTGCACCAACCAAAAATAGAAAAACCCGAACCAACCCGAACCATTTCCACCCCTAATTAATATGGCGAGCCATGAAATAAAAAAATATTTTAAAAATTTGAAGCTTGGACAACCAGAGGTAAGGAGGAAGGTGGCAGCCTCCATAGCTGACATCACTACAAAGAAAGAGGTCTTTCCTGACACACTTTGGCAAAGGCCATTCCATGTGAACTTTTTCACGAGAACTTTTTCTAACATATTGATTGCGTCGGAAAAAGCCATTCCACGTGAACTTTTGTCCAACATATACTCGGTGCATCAGCATGGTTAGAGTTTGGAAAAACCATTTTTCTTGTAGTGCGTGGTTTTGATCGAATCCTAGAGAACTCGATGGAGACTTCCTTGCTTTGATCGAAGCACACAAAGGGTGGGATGGCTTTTCTGATGAAGCTTCATGAATAGCAACTATGGAGGTCGCCGTCTTCCTCTCTACCTCCGGCTACACAAGTTTTACTTTTTAAATATTTTTTTGATAACGTGGCTCGTCACATTAATCACCATTAGTTACTATTTGTCACGTGTCATTTATTAACGGCCACGTTAGTAAAACTGATGGAAATTTAGGCGAACGCTAAATGGGACGAAAAATATAAAAGTTTTGTGCATTTCTTATCCAAAAAAATAGTTTGTGATAAAACTTAAAAAAAATGTAAAGTTCGTGTATTTCTTAGCAAAAAAATATAGTGTGACAAAACGTAAAAATAAATAATAATAGAAAAATTAATAGCTAATAAAGGGGTACGAGTAGTACACTAAGTATTGAATCTGGAACTTCTTGATAATCATGTGAAAGTGTGCACCATTACGCCACATCCTCTTTCGATAAAAGAAGACAATTTCTCCATCTCCAAATTGACCAACAACCCAACAGCAAAGATGAAATCCCAAGAGGGACCAAGCAGGTCGGGTCGAGGGAGTCCCATCATGAGATTACGTAGCAACCGTTGCTCCCTATTATCCGAAAAGAAGGCCGGCTTTTTATGGCTCACAGGCTTGGTGCCAAGGACTCCCAAATGCCTCCTGCTCGAGGACAATCCCTTAATGAATGAAGCACTGTCTCGGGTTCTGCGTTGCAGCTTATACAAGTGGCTAGACTACACGGACCCCATGTTTTTGCCGAAGCCCGTTGTCAAAAGACAGTCGTGACCGACAAGTCATAGGAAGTTACGAATTCGGTGGGGTCCCTTTCGTTTCCAAATGACCAACAGGCCGTAGCATTTTTTTTTTTAGGTTTTAATTATTTGGTGCAACTTTCAAAATTTTGTGCGTAATTTTATTTGTTCTAAATTTTTCTTTGTTTTATTGAAGTTTAGATAAACTAAGAAAAAGGAATCTGTAATTTTTCTTTTAGAATTTTCTTATTCTCCTAGAGTACAGATAAATTTAAAACAAAAGAATGTTATAATTTCTAAAGTTTTCTATGTCTATGTAATTTTCATTTGTGATCATTATTAAAATTTTTATTTTTAATTAGCTGTAATAATTTAGTATTTTGAAAATATAAATAAATACTGACCATAATAACTGAAAAGTACGTAAAATTTGAATATACTTTTAGTACTACAATGAACATTGAGCAATATTATGTAATTTATTTTAGGCTTATAGTACTTTTATTAAAAAAATTGGTACAATTGCCGTGTACTTGTACTATTGACAATATTTTCTTGATGATTTTTTAGGATATTTGGTTTTTATATTAAATTAGTGCTTTTCTTTAAAATTTTCTGTGAATTTGTTGTAGTTTTTGAAACTTTTTTATTTTCTGTAATATTTCTTACTCTATTAAGGGTTCACATAATTTAAACAAAGAAAAGAAAAAGGAATGTTTGTAGTTCTGTTTATTTTTTTTTTGACGCAATCTTTGTATTTTCGCCGGCAATCTTTCCCCCACCCCCAACCCATGATTTTTCTTTTTTAATTTTGGAAACCCTAAATTAAAAAAAATAATGGAAAGGATTTTTTATTTTTGAAATTTAAAAAGTTATAACGGAAAGAAACATAGAAGATTTAGTTAGTCACCGTTAGTTTCGTACCTCTTCATCTCATCTTCTTCTACTTCGTCTCTCTCTCTCGATCAGCTTCTTAGTTCATATCGCTCATCGTTAACAGATAGATCTCTTCAATTCTCTTTTCCTTCCTATGATATGGATATGATGGACGACAACGGAGGCAACCCCCTCTGGATCTCCACCCCAACCGTCATTGGTGCCCACGACACCAAGCCACCCTCCCGATGGGGATGCGACCAGTTTTTTTGCAGTGAAAGAAATTCTCGACAGAACTTCGAAAGGTTCATCCCGAGTCGAGTTGCAATTGGCTGGGATTACGCCTGTAGCATGTTGACGGCTTACTGGGAGGAGAAGTCTCCAATGACGGTAATTTATTGTTTGCATCAATTTGGTCATTGAGTTTGTCAATTTGCATCAATTTGGTCCTTGTACATCAATTACATCATCCACTAAAAGAAATTACATCAATTAAATTATTGCTACATCAATTGTGTCCTTTACACAAAATACAAAAAAAGCTTCTTTTGGTACATCAATTAGGTCCTTCCGCAATTATGTTTTAAATATGACGTTAACTATGGAGTAGGTTATATCGTTTAGATCATTTTTTTTGTTTTTGTTTTTTAATTTTCCTTTATTTCTTTCTAATAGAAAAAAATTAAGAAAAAATAAAAAATGATGGCTTTAGAAAGACGACAAAATGGAGCCATTTTGAGGGATGGAACCAAAATGGCATCGTTTTGTTGTTTTAAAAAAGGTTGAAATGACGTTGTATTGAGTCCACCACTCAAAATGACGTCGTTTCGTCGTCTTTTTTTAAAAAATAAAAATTGAAAGGAGCTCCCAGCGAACCTAGTCCTTGTTTGCTTTGTTTTTCGAAATAGAGGAAAAATAAAGAGAACAAAGGGAAAGGCTTCGGTGGGGTCTCCCTCGTCGGTAACCTGCCCGTTGGTTACTAAACCCTTCGGTGACCTCCTCCCAGGGTGAGGTCATAGGCGAGGGAGCCCCACTGTTTTTTTTTTAAAAAAATTTGTTATAAAAGGAAAAAAAGATAATGAAAAAAAGAAAGCAAGGATTTAAACAATGTAACATATTCCTTAGTTAACACTGTTAGACGAATTTTGACGGAATGACCTAATTGATGTACCACAAAGGACTTGCTTGAAGTATATTGCGTCATCAAGGACCAAACTTATTTAGTGGATGATGTAATTAATGTAACTTTCTTCAGTGGATGATGTAATTGATGTAATTTCATACAATGGAGGATGTAATTGATGTAAAAATGACCCATTTGATGTAAATTGGAAAAGTAGGGGATCAAATTGATGCAAATTGACAAACTCAAGGACCAAATTGATGCCAAAATTAAGTCAGGGATCTGATTGACGTAACATGCGAAAGTCAGGGACTAAATTGCCTATTTAATCTTATAGTTTTTGTAATATTTCTCATTCTATTAATGGTTCAAATAATTTAACCAAAAAATAAAAGGAATGTTTGTAGTTCTGTTTAAATTTTTTGAGTTAAATGTACTTTGCCCCCCGACCTATAAGGTAAAATTAGGTTTGCCTCCCGACCTATGAAATTTGACAGAGTGTCCCCTCACCTAATTTAAAAATAAGCGATGTGACTCCCGAACCAAATTCCTGTGGGCAAATTACAAAAAAAAATCCAAATTTTGTAAAAAGTCTCAATTTTGTCTTAAATTTTGTTTTGTAACAAAAAAACCATAAGTTTTCTAAAATGTCTTAAAAATGACATCCGTTATAACTTCCATCAATTTTTGCTGCTGATGGTGGGTCCCTTTAACAGTCCACGTAGGTCACACGTAGGCAAAAATTGACGGAAGTTATAACGGATGTCATTTTTGAGACATTTTAGAAAACTTATGGTTTTTTCTGTTACAAAACAAAATTTGGGTTTTTTTTGTAATTTACCCAAATGAGGCCACATGCTGATCACATGTCAAATTGAAGAGGGCAAATTAATGTGCATTTTCATCCAATTAATGTGACTCAAATTCATTTATTGAAAGACAAAATTCACTCACCTTTGTCGAGGACAATTGTCGAGCGTGTAGCTGTGAGGAGTCGCTTGGCGCGTGGCTTATAGGAAGTCGTTCGAGATGACTAGCCTATGTCTGCTGGGACAGTAGGCATATGGGAATTGAAGAAAACCAGCAAATTGCACAAAGATGACGAGGATGATGATTACTTCAAGCTGCCCACAACGCCCACACACTAAATTGTACTATTGGACCATCGATGCAACAATGGAAAATCAATGGCACTCAATAGTTAGGAATCAGAAAATCATCATATGAAGAAGGCTAGATGACGAACGGGTAGAGAAGGCAGACGACGGGTAGAGAAGGGACTGCAACAGACGAGCAGAGAAGGCGGATAGTTGTCGGATTCACTTGAATGGACGGTCGCCGGGCAGTCATGGAGTCTTCGCAGTGGTGCTGGTGGTGGGGCAAGAGATGCAGAGAGTCGGGGATGACGAACGATTAGAGGTGCCTAATTTTGCAAAAATCCAATTCCCTCAGCAGTAGACCAAAGACGAAACTCTTCAAGCACAAGAAAGCGGACAAATAACGCAACAGAACCACTCGAACCCCCAAATCCCAATTTTCCAAAAATCCAATTTTTGATTAATTACTCCCTGTGATAATTTTGCCCTCTTCAAATTGACATGTGATCAACATGTGATTTCTTTTGGCCGGAATTCTGATCGAAATTTGGTCCGAGAGTCACATCGCTTATTTTCAAATTAGGTAAGGAAGCACTCTGCCAAATTTCATAGGTCGGGAGGCAAACCTAATTTCACCTCATAGGTCGGGAGGCAAAGTGCATTTAACTCAAATTTTTTTGATGCAATCTTTGTATTTTCGCTGGCAATCTTTCCCCCACCCCCAACCCATGATTTTTCTTTTTAATTTTGGAAACCCTAAATTAAAAAAAAATAATAGAAAGGATTTTTGAATTTTTGAAATTTAAAAAGTTATAACGGAAAGAAACAAAGAGGATTTAGTTTAGTTTCGAACCTCTTCATCTCATCTTCTTCTTCTTCGTCATTCTCTCTTGATCATCTTCTTAGTTCATATCGCTCATCGTTAACAAATAGATCTCTTCAATTCTCTTTTCCTTCCTATGATATGGATATGATGGACGACATCGGAGGCAACCCCCTCTGGATCTCCTCCGCGGCCAACATTGGTGCCCACGACACCAAGCCACCCTCTCCATGGGGATGCGACCAGTTTTTTTAGTCGGGAAAGAAATTCTCGACAGAACCTCGACAGGTTCATCCCGAGTCGAGCTGCAATTGACCGGGATTACGCCTGTAGTATGTTGACGGCTCAGTGGGAGGAGAAGCCTCCAATGACGGCGATTTAATTTTTTGCATCAATTTGGTCCTTGAGTTTGTCAATTTGTATCAATTTGGTCCTTATATATCAATTACATCTTCCATTGAAGGAAATTATATTAATTACATACTCCACTAAAGGAAATTATATCAATTAAGTTATCGCTACCTCAGTTGTGTCCTTTTTTACACAAAATACATAAAGAGCTTCTTTTGGTATATCAATTAGGTCATTTCGTTATCAAGGTGTCAAATATGATGTTAAATATGGAGCATCTTACATCATTTAGGTCATTCCTTTGTTTTGTTTTGTTTTGTTTTTTTTTTAATTTCCTTTATTCCTTTCTAATAGAAAATTTTAAAAAATGAAAAACGGGGCTTTAGAAAGACGACAAAATGACGTCATTTTGAAGGATAGACCCAAAATGGCGTCGTTTTGTTGTTTTAAAAAATGTTGAAATAACGTTGTATTGAGTCCACTACTCAAGATGACATCTTTTCGTCGTCTTTTTAAAAAAAAAAATCGAAGGGAGCCCTCACTAGAGCTCGCCCTTATTCACTCCATTTTTCGAAATAGAGGAAAAACAAAGGAAACAAAGAGGAAGGCTTTGGTGGGGTCTCCCTAGCCGGCAACCAACCCGTTGGGTATTAGACCCTCCGGTGACCTCCCCCCAGGGCGAGGTTACCGACAGGGAGCCCCAAACTTTTTTTTTTTTTAATTTTTTGTTATTAAAAGAAAAAAATATAATAAAAAAAAGAAAGCAAGGATTTAAACGATGTAACATACTTCTTAATTAACACTGTAAAACGAATTTTGACGAAATGATCTAATTGATGTACCACAAAGGACTTACTTGATGTATATTGCGTCATCAATGACCCAACTTATTTAGTGAATAATGTAATTAATGCAAATTCCTTCAGTTGATTATGTAATTGATTTTCATTTAGTGAATGATATAATTGATATAAAAATGACCTTTCTGATGTAAATTGGAAAAGTGGGGGGTCAAATTGATGCAAATCGACAAACTTAATGACCAAATTGATACAAAAATTAAGTTAGGGATCTGATTGAAGTAACCTGCGAAAATCAAGGATCAAATTACGTATTTACTCTTATATTCTCTGTAATATTTCTTATTCTATTAAGGGTTCACATAATTTAACCCAAAAAAGAAAAGAAAAGGAAAAGGAATGTTTGTATTTCTGTTTAAATTTTTTTGACGCGATCTTCGTATTTTCGCAGGCAATCTTTCGCCCAACACCAACTCATGATTTTTCTTTTTTAATTTTGGAAACCCTAAATTAAAAAAAATAATGTAAAGGATTTTTGAATTTTTGAAATTTAAAAAGTTATAACGGAAAGAAACAAAGAGGATGTAGTTTAGTTTGGAACCTCTTCTCTCATCTTCTTCTTGGTCATTCTCCCTCGATCATCTTCTTAGTTCATATCATTAACAGATAGATCTCTTCGATTCTCTTTTCTTCCTATGATATGGATATGATGGACGACATCGGTGGCAACCCCCTCTGAATCTCCTCCGCGGCCATCATTGGCGCCCACGACACCAAGCCACCCTCCCAGATGCGACCAGTTTTTTTGCCAGGAAAGAAATTCTCGGCAGAACGTGACCGGGATTACGCCTGTAGCATGTTGGCGGCTCAGTAGGAAGAGAAGCCTCCAACGACGGTGAGATCTCGGAATTACAGGAGGCGACTCGCGGAGGCCCTGGGCATGAACAGGACTCGAATACTTGAGTACAAGAACAAGGCACCGACTGCAACCCCAGTTGTTTTTGAAAAATGGTCTCCCTGTCCCCACCGTTACATTCCTCATACTCCCGAGAGGACTCTGGATGCCTCGGGACTCTTGGACGACTTCTCTCTCAACCTATTGGATTGGGGAACCGTCTACCTCTGGGATGCTTCCAGTGACTCCACCTCGGAGCTCGTCACTGTATATGACGACATCGGCCTTGTTACCTGCGTTAGCTGGGCCCCCGACGGCCGCCGCATCGCAATCGGTTTGAACAACTCTCAAGTGCAATTGTGGGACGTTACTTCCGGTGCACTGCTCACAACTCTGCGTGGTCTGGAAGGAGGTACCAACTCACGAGTTGCGTTGATGTCGTGGAACTACCGCGATAATGATATCCTAACCACGAGAGGGAAGGGCGGCCAGATTGTTAACAACGATGTGAGGGTAAAGTCCCACATCGTTGCGACCTACGGAGGGCAAAGGCAGGAGGTATGCGGGCTTAAGTGATCTGCTTCTGGCCGACAACTGGCCAGTGGAGGCAACGATTGCCTCCTCCACATATGGGACCGGTCCATGGCCAGCTCTTCAACTTCAAGGTCGACCAAGAATTCGTCGACCCGATATCTCCACAGGCTTAAGGAGCACACAGCCGCCGTCAAGGCCCTCGCTTGGTGCCCTTTCCAGGGGAACCTGCTGGCCTCCGGCGGAGGTGATGGAGACGACTCCATCAAGTTCAGAGAAACTGCACGCGGCGTCAGGGGGGCTTGCTTGAACTCGGTCCATACGGGGTCTGAGGTGTCTGCCCTGCTGTGGAACAAGAACGAGCACGAGCTGCTCAGCTCCCATGGTTTTACCGGGAACCAGCTGACCCTCTGGGAGTACCCATCAATGCTGAAGATTACGGAACTGACCATAGCTCTGGAGTTCTTTTCATGGCTCAGAGCCTGGATGGTTGCTCTGTAGCATCAGCAGCACCAGCACCCGAGGAATCCATTAAAATTTGGAATGTCTCTGGGGACCCCAAAGTAGCTGCTTTAGCTGCTGCTGCTCCTCGGAAAGCTAACTCAAAACCTTTTCCTCATTTTAGTCGTATCCGCTGAAGAAGTCCCTTGAACTCGAGAAAACGGTCCTGTTCATGCTGAAGAAGTTCCTTGAACTTGAAGAGCCACCAGAGCTCCACCACTGCCTCGACTTCTCTGGAGACCAGCTTCTCTTTTCATATCTGTATATAGTTGTCACTGTTGGCTATCCAGATATCGATTGACCTTTTTATACAATTTTACTTGCAGGACCACTAAGACCTCCAAAAAGGTTGAAACCTCCAGTTGGTGCATCTTTGGTTTTGGAGGCAAAGCTTGTTATCTCAGACAGGAAGTCATTCTGTTTCCTCAGAGGCATGCTTCATCTGTTTGATTGCTTGCATATATCTTCGTTTATCTTAACTCTCCTCTTTTGCTCTATGGTCTCCTTTAACTGGTTACTAATCCTTGTAAAATGATACTTGTCAGTTATCGCGTAAACCATGTTTGCTGGTAACTTTATTGGTATGCTATGTGTTCAGTCACTGCATTACCAGTTTTACTCATGGTAATTAACCTCACCTTGTACTATACCTTTACCAGTTGAATAAATTCTAAGGAATGTTTGTAATGATGTATATCTGTTGATAGTATATAGAGCGTCCGCTGATAATGATTATGCTCTTTTGGAATAAACTCGCACTTTCAATTATATGGCAGCTTTTCACAGAATATGGAGAGTCCGCTGTTAATAATTCTGCTCTTTTGCAGAATAATAAAGGCCCCCTTAAGCAACATCAAACATTCCATTTATATTTGCCCTCTCTCCCTGTGTTCCTCTGAGGAAAAGCTAGCCTTTATCTTCCTCCTGCACAGTCATTTTCAGCAGTCTCTGAGGTTAGTTCGCTGCATAATTAGTGTTCTTAAGCATTATTTCCTTCTGGCTAATGGTGATGTTTGGTCAAAATCAGAACCTTTTTATGTTCTGGTTGAAAAGTATAAAATCTTTCAATGGGGGTTCACCAGTACAGGTACTGTTACAAGGAACCAATGTATCTTTTGAAGTTTCGTGATCGTGCTTTGATAGTAATAGCAAGAATATGTGTTTGATAGTAATAGCAAAAATATGTGCTTGACACTGAAAGGATAATCATCATGCTGCTGATATTTGGTCAAAATGGAAACTTTTCAATGACCTAAAGGAGGTTTCATATTCTTTTCAATGGTATATGGAGAAAAAGAAGAGACTGGACTGGATTTTGGTTCTTATGCTGCTGAGAATTTCAATGCCATCTCCAAAAGAATTTAAAGTCAGAAGCATGAGCTTCAATTAATTGAATAACTTGCTATTTTTTCATTAGTTACTATTTACATGACAGTTGGCAACCCAGTTCCTGGCTGCTAGTAGAGGTCGAGAAACAAAAGCGGTTTTTAACTTTTTTCCATTTTGGTGGTATTATTTGTTTTGTTCATCAATATCATTTGCCATATCGAGGTATGATTTTTCTTTCTGCATCTGCTTAATTATCATAGTATATAATGCATGTACATTCATTTTTTGATGCATGTACATTCATTTTTTGGAGCAGGTCGTTAGGCAATGCTAGTTGAGAATTGCCAAGAACCCGGTGAATGCGAGTCTTAGTTTATTATTCTCAATCACATGCCATCAACTTCTCTCCGCAGCTAATTGAACTTTACTCAATGCCAGTAATTGCTCTATGCCCAATCGTGGGACTCATGTAGTAGCATACTCTGGCTAAATAGATTTGACATGTGAGGCATGAAACTTAGATCACCTTGTGATATTGAATGTAGATCCTGTGAGGATGGATGGTTTAAAACCTAGGAGATTAAGAGTAATGATTAGGTGACCTCCCCCCCCCCCCCCCCTCCCCGCGTACTAAAAGGTAAGCATTATGCCTGATTGATCAGATGTTGGTCAGGTCCCATTATAAATAGTATGGTTCTGTCCCAGAATTTGCATGTTTAGCGGTGTTTGACAGAAAATTTTAAGGATTAATTACCTCTGATTGAAACTCCATGGATTTTATTCATCCCTGCTATATTAATTATTCTCAGACAGTCATTTGTTATCTTTCATTCCAAATTACCTCTGACTTCCTTCATGCTAGTGGCTTCTATGGATATGTGCAGAATGCTAATTTTGCGTGGAAGCCAGCAAACTGATGTCTGCTTGCATTTTTTTCTGCTATTGATATTGATTGCTGCTATGTTCTGGTTAAGCATATTCTCGAATTGGCATCCGCTTTACATTATCTTCAGATATCTGTTATGTCATGCCCATCAATTCCTCTTATATATTCCAGCGGTACTGGTCGTTATAGCACTGCTTGTGAAAATATAGGATGTCCTTGCATTTGAAAAAATTTTCTCATATAACATCCAAGCTTTTATTAAGGGCGGTACCATAACTAAGAATTTGCAGACATAAGCTTGTGGCGAGATATAGGCTAGGACAACGACCAGCGAATGCTCGGGCATAGCTTGAAAGGATAGCAGGCGCAGGGCTTCACTGGCTTAATGGATGAGAGCAGTCGCTTCGGGACTTGGCATCATCTGTTTGTGTATTATACTCTATGCTTTGGCTTGTTTGGTTTCAAAGTAGATTTTAAAATCCTACTTTAACTTCATTCTACCCACAACAAAACAAAATAACTTATACAAAATCAAAAGGTGGGCCCCATTTATACCACTCTTTTTCACAACAAAAAATAACTTATACAAAGTCAAAAGGTGGACTCCATTTATATCGTTTTTTTTTCAAAATCAAAATCTGATTTTAAAATCTTACTTTGAAACCAAACGCAGCAGACTTTCTGAGATTGCCTGAGATGTATACTTGAACAAAGATTATTTTTGTAATTAGATGAAAATAATTACATAATATTCTTTTACTTTTTTGTCTTCTCCTTTTATTCTTTTCCTTCTTTCTCCTTATAATTATATCCATATGTACAGCAAATCATAATTAAGATGTAGTAGAACCTCAATCATCTTTGCATAATTTATATTTTAATTAATTAAAATCAATCAATCAATATATATAGTAAAGTAGAATTGGCACATTAAATGTGTATTAATGACATGTTAACCCTTATTCTATTATTAAATCAAATAAAAGTAAAAATATAAAATGTATATGATATGCATATAGTATTTTAAGTATCTATACTCCATAAATCATGAAAAAAAAGAAGAAATTTATGGCCTAACAATATAAATTGATTAAAATTCGGAATATCCAAAGTATTTGACTAAAAATGCATGCAATATTTACTGTGAGTTATATTTAAATAGTTAAATTGTGAATCATAAAAATTACAATTTGTGGCCTCAAAAGTATAATTTTGACAAATTAATTTATTAGAACAACAAAATATTGTTGCTAACTAACTTAAAATACAAATACTCAAGCTCTTGATACTGAAAATATTTAATATGCTAATCACTTTAATAATTTATATGATTATTATATGCATGTATATGTATATCAATTGTATCTATAAGTGGGTGGTCTAGGTAAAATATGTATACAACATATAAATATATGTTTATGTTATATTTATATCAAGTGAATTGCGTTAGAAGAGTTTCTTTTTCTATATGTTTAAAAACTATTACTAAGATAATTATCCAAAAATAAAAAAGAAAAATATTTGTAATAATTAAGACTAAACTTTTCCCTATTTTATTATAGTTATATAATTATAAATGAAGTTAAGTTAATTATATATTGAGAGGTTAAAAAAGTTGAGATAAAAATTAAAGTGTATCCAAAATTTTTTTTATCAAAAAACTCAAGAGAATATCAGTCATGTTAACATCTTGTGCAAAACTTTCACTTAAGTTTAAAAAATAAGTAACGTTATGTTACATAATTAAGGCATTGCATTTGACACAATACAACCGGCCAACTTAATTTACCGAATAATTTAATATGATTCGATATAGATTATGTCAATCTATATTCGGTGATATAGGTGTCAATCTATATTCGGTGATATAGGTGTAACTCGGTTAACATGTTAAAATATCACCGAATAATTACAATAGATTTTGTTATATTTATATCAAGTGAACTATATTTAGTATTATATCATTGATAATTTAACAAGATTCGGTATAGATTATCTAAGTTACATTTTGATCGAAAGTCTTTTGAAGTCACTATTAATGGAAGTTATAAAAAATGACACAATATTATCATGATACCTAAATCAAGGAAGCCTAGAGGTCCTTAATTTATGGACTGCCAAAATATCTCCAACACATAAATCCAAATGTCCCTTACACGAAAGTCCAGAGCCCAAACTTCCGTGGAAACCAAAAAATCATTAAACTTTTATAATCCATGAAAAATCCAAAAGTATTATAAAGAAGAACAATGCGGATTGTGGTGGATTTCTGCACGATTTTAATTGGTTAGGATTTTTTATTCTTTGATATTGTTAATTCTGGACTTCTCTATTTCTGGTAGATCACCCGATGGTTTTGCAGGAAAAAGGAAATAGTAGCGATGGACTTCTCCATGTACGACGTTTGGCATATCTTAGGGTGATCAATTTAATACTTTAGACTATCCACTAGACGAAGCTATTGGTGGGAATCCAAATGGGATTCTATTTCTCGCACTAACTATTGTGATTATGTTGCAAATCTGTTATTTTCAAAAGAAGTGATGAATTGTTTGGTTATCTCAACAACTCTAATATGCTCTTACACAAATTATGTAAGGATCGACACTAACTCTAATAGATGTACAAATGTGTAATAAATTTCTAGTACTTTCTAGAAGGATGATAATAGTTAGAAGTGTCTAGATAATTAGGGATTGTATTTGAAATAGTGTAGATAAATAGAAGAAGAAAAAAAAAGGACTAAAATAGAAGCAAATTGAAGTATCTAGAGAGAACTAGAAGAGAAGGGAAACGAAGGGAGGAGATATGGTGTAAGAGCGTGTGAGTGAGCGTGTGGGTGAGTGAGAATGTGTGTGTATTGTGAAAGTATTTTTCGAAATTAATAGAAGTTCGTTGTTGGGTCCATCACTCATGAACCAAAGTTTACAAGTCAGTGTTCGGGAGAGCTCTCACAATTGGTTTCGGAGCGCCTACGCGGACCTCTAGTGTGAAGGTGCAAAGTGTTAAAACGACTAACACCTTAATCAGTCTTAATTGCTAATGCATGTATTACCTCTAAACTGCAAATGAGGTGGTAGCTCGGTAGTATGGCGTTAGTATTCCGAACTTTAAGTCAAAGATTCAAGACTCCTTGAAAGTAGATAAAGGGGTGAGATGTCCTTTTAGTTGTTGAACTCATTTTGTGTGGTAGCAGTACTTTGATAATAAGTTTGCAGTACTTTGATTATAGGTGCGTCCTCTTTTTTATCATTTATTAACGCTATGGATGAATCTTGTGTATTGAAATACAAATAGCAAAGTTTAGGAATATGTTAATGAATATATCGAAGTGCTGATAGAGAGATTCAGTTCTGATTAGCTCAACTCAAAGCTCTAATGGTGTGTTTGGTTTAGTGTAATAAGATTTACATTACATATCTATTGCATACTTAATATCGATTACTTTATTTTTTTGTGTCCATAACTGGAATCGGGTTAAAGATGAAGGGTCTTATTAGTAATAGATAAGTAAATGTCATTGTCCCCTCTTCCATATGTAGTTGCTATTACACGTGTAATAGAATCCAAACTACCAATATCCTCCCATCTATTCATCATATTTTCTGAAATTAACCCCTTAGCCATCACCTCCTCTATCATCACTTCGTCGCTGACCCACCATCAAACATCCTCTTCCAGAGACTCAACCTACCTCTCCTGATTCCTCAAGAGCTGGCGAAGTTTGATTTGGTCACGCCGTCATGGGCCTAGGGCTCGCACGAGGCTCGTGAGCCCAACAATGTGGGAGCTCAAGTCCCTCGAGCCCAAGGTTCGACCGGTCCAGGGCTCGCAATCCCATGGCTGAGTTCACGAGCCTCAAGCGAGCCTGGCCATGGTGTTCTGAAGCCTTGGTTAGCTGAGCTTCGGCGGATCAAGGAGTATTACTCTTTTTTTTTTTAATTTTTTTTACTTTTTAAATTTATATTTTAAATAAATTTACTCTTTTAAACAAATATTATTTAATATTTATTTTTGGTCAAAAATTTAATATTGCAATAGTTTTTATATTTAATATACTTTAATTTTTATTGAATATGGGTATTTTTTTCTTTGTATAGGATTTGTACTTTTGTCCTAATCATCTCTTTTTATTCAACATCAAATTCCAAAATTATAAATCTCAAATCTACTATTACATTCAACTAAACAAATAAAGCTTATCGTTAATCATAATTCTATTACATACTAATTCATATCACCTACTCATTCTATTCATGACTAATTTCATTACATTGAACCAAATATAGCATAAGGCTTGAATGATACCAAAAAGACTAGAGAGGTTGCTGTCTATCCAAGTGGGTTACCGACAACCTCACTGTGACGGTAGTGTCCACATAATTCTCTGGTTCAGGTATTCATTTTCATTTTAGCAGTTTCAACTTGTTATTTGCCTAACAATTTCAACTTATTTTGCACTTAACACGTAACAGAGTGGATTGCAAATCTCTTTCATTTTCTCTAGTCATATTGTTTTGAAATTTCATTAATTAAGCAAGTGATCGAAGAGTAATTATGATTAAATAAGAACTTAAGAATTGGGTTCAATGTATAAGGTTGATGAGTTTCACATTTCGAGAAAAAGGACAAAAAAATAACTAAATAAATAAAAGTCTCTTGCACAGATTTATTTTTCATGTCCGATGGATGACTTAAGTGTTGGTTAGATCATCTTCTCTGGTTAAAAGACGAATAAATAATAATAAAAAAACTATGACCCACATTTATTATATTAATTATCGTTTCGAAAAAATAGGAGCAAATGCTGCAAATTAACGAAGGACCAAAGTGAACACTTGAAGTAAGGATAATGATTTGGCTGGAAAAAACAAAAAGGATTAGGATGAAAACATTAAAAAAGAATAAAATTAATCTTTTTAAGAAAAAGAAAGAGCTAAAAAGGTTGAGCACATACTCATCCCCCTTGAAATTAAAAGAAGGTTAATCACATTAAAAGTACAAGAAGTTTACAAAATGTAACACTTAGATATAAAATGAATTTTTATTTAAGATTTGGTACAATATGTTTCAATTTGCTTCAATTGAGTATAATCCATAAACTCCACTTGTGACGCCGTTAGCATTTTCTCACATAGCAATTGAAGTGTAAATAAGCATCGACGTGCCATACGAAATAAATTATAATAAAAAGAAACCTCCCCTCTCTCTCCTTTCCCTCTCTCTCCTATGACCATATGCCCAAAATCCATCACGCCCTCTCCCCCCTGCATGATCGACTATGTATGACAAAACTCAGAGAGGTCATTGAAAGTAGGGGTGATCAGTTCCGAGTACGCTGTATTTTTCACGATACCCGGACCCTACCCTGTTAAATCTTGGAACCGGAACTTACTCGGAACCTGTATTATACCATAGGTTTCAGGTACCCTGTTATAACTTGTAATTTTTTTTTCTTTGGCTAAATAGAATCGAAAATGTCACATACATAATCAGTAATCACGCCAAATAAAGTATCAACAAAGATTTAGATTAATCCACAATAACAAAAAAATAATATGTCTCATCAATCCATTGACAAAATTAAACATCCATAATACGATCTCACATAATAAAGTGTCTCTGTTCTGATTCATTAGAAGATACAGTAACTTTACTCTTTCATCTTTTTCTTTTTAATAAATAACCAGTTCTAGGTACCTTGTAGGCAGGAATCGGAATCGGAACCGATTTTCACGGGTTCCTGATTTTAATACCCGAAACATACCCTATCTTCAATACGAGCTATCCGGACCCTACCCTAACGAGTAGGTTCTGACCGGTTCCGGGTATACCCGATACCCGTGCACACCCCTAATTGAAAGCTCATGGTCGTCGGACCCCTCTCTCTCCTCCTCCTCCTTCTCCCTCTTGCAATCTTGCATTTTTTTATTTTTTTTTTGGGAGTGAAATGTAGGTAGCCGGTGAGATCGGTAGAACCAGATATCTCGAAACCCCAAATCTCTGAGAGAGATCTGGAGTCGGGGTGGATGTGGATTTTGTGTAGTTCAGCGGAGCCCCTGATTCAGACAAAATAAAAAGAAAAAAGGATCTTAGCTCTAGATTTGTCTAGTTTTGAGCTCAGTGGATGTGGATTTTGGGTATATATAGCTTAATCTGATATCTGCAGGATTGGAATTCGATTTTTGCATAATTTCTTGTCCCAGTGGTTTTCATCTCTGTTCAGTTTCCGCTTCTTCATGGCTCTCAATCCCCATGGCTCCCAACCCAATCCGCCAAACCCACAAAAAATAAAAATAAATAATAAATCAGAACTCGAGCAAAAGCCAAAAAAATGGACTCCGCGTCGGGGTTTGGGTCGTTGGCTGGGGCACCCCACTCCGATTCAGTCAAAAAAGAACAAAAGAAAAAGAGGAAAGCAAGAGGAAGAGGGAGAAAGAGAGAGGTGCTCCTATGTCGGAAGTCCGGCAAGTTGCCGGAAAACATGATCCACGGTTAGGAGAGAGACGGCCTGAGAAGGGAGAGACGGGGGAGAGCGAAGGGCAGAATACAGAGGGGATGGAGGAATTTTTTTTATTAGATTTAATCTTTTTAATTAGAATTTTGAGCCAGCAGCAAATCGAAACAGTGTTATACGACACCACAGTTGACGAATTGGACTCGATTGAAACAAATTGAAACGCGATATACCAAATCTTAATCAAAAATTTATTTTGTATCAAAGCGTTAGATTTTGCATTTTTTTTTTATCATCATGTAATTAACCCATTAAAATATGGCAAACCCAGGATCTGAAGGCAGATATTTGTGGACCATTCATTAAAGCTAAAAACGATAAGCGGCATAAAGCGCGATCTTCTAATATTCTCTGTGTGTTCACCGAGTAGGATTTATCATTTTCACAAGACAAAAGATTACTCGCAGAAAATCAATGTTCTCGAATTAGCATGCAGCTGCTGTACACACAAAAGGGTAAGACAACAGAGCCAAAATGCACAACATTTTTTGAAGAGAATTCACAATCACAGTTCCTTAGTAAAAACAATACAAGGGTACTCCGGAAGAGAGAAGCACCGCATTGGCGTTCTTGTGATTAGAGGTCCAGCATCTTCCCCCTTAGAAGAGCTTCTGCCTTCTGCACTTGCTTCACCGGCCCAATTATGAACACCTGCAGCAGAGAAAATTGAGCACACGACGTGATGAAACTTAATTGCACTCTCCAAACAAAAGGGCATCGCGAAGTGACACTATAAAGTTCACTCTCTCTTGACGTGATTCGATATAAACAACCTTGCGCTGAACCTATTACACCAGACTTAGACCAAAGAAACATGATATTCTCTAAGACTTCTTGTTAATTAGGACATGTTAGATACAGCAGATGATCCTACGAATGTTTTAGGAATAAGTGGACTCAACTGCCTAAAGATTTCGTTAAACAATGACACCCATGGGGCAGCAATCAACAGTGTATAAGGAAACTTGATAACAGGAGTTGAAACTGTCCAGCAGTACACAGGGTAAAGGCATGCGAGGAGCTTGGCAACTTAACAGGAATGTTGATACTCTTTACCTTGAGATATGAGTCGGGAAAATTTTTTGAGAAAGTATTAGAACTGACGACGACTGAAAAGGTAATCAAGAACAGAAGTTCTCATAACATGCAAATAAGGACCCATAACTTATTTATTGGATCTCTAACATAATATTTTGCATGCTTTCACAGCTCATATTTACAACCATAGAGAGACCGAGACTATATAATCTGACAACTTGATCATAGATGTTTGTCAAGAGGGTTTATGGAATCAAAAAAGTATAAACGAATTAGAATTGCTCATGAAGAATGACTCATCACTCCTTTGGATAAAAAAATTATGACTTATATCTCTTATGACACATCAGCTCCATTTAAAGATACATTCATTGGAAGTCTATGTCAAAAGAATTTGAAAACAACTCTAATTTATTTGTATATATAAATAGTTGCAACAAACTTGGGATGTTTTCATAGATTTGCAGCAGCTTTCAAGGTGCCAGAATAGTTGGGTGAATTATAGCTGGTTTTCTTATGTCAAACCAATCGGACAAGAACATCATAACTTCCAATGCTTCACTCCAGATTTTAAAGAAGCAGTAACCATGAGTGCTCAGCACGTAGATTACTCTTGACACACTTAATGGATTTGGCAAACTAACCTTGTTAGGCGGACCCTTAGGACCTCCAGTCAGGATTTCAGCACTACAAGACCAACCACTTGATTAACACTGGGTAAAGAACTGGGATTACAAAAAATTTATTCCTCAAAAAGAGTGACGGAAAATGGAGTGGAGAAGCACCTGCAAGATTCCTTAACTGAGGTAATGGAAGCCCCTTTTCTTCCAATAACACGTCCCATTTTCCCTGGTGGAACATCGAGAATTGAAAGGATTTTCTCTTCAGGAGCATCACTGCCATCTGCTGTCATGTTATCTACAGAGGCAATGCAAACTGAGATTAATCCCTAAGACAGTTGCTTTCAGTATTTTCATTCAACTAAATCTCACAAGCTAATATTCATTAGTAACTTCGATACTGCAACATCTCCATGCCATATGGCCACGCTACGAGCAGTAAATCCAACAAACAAGGGTTCGATTGCACTATTGGAATGCAAAGTCATAACTTGGTCATTTAATTTGACCACTAGAAAGATTTTAGTTACATGTGACCCAATGCATAATCTCCTGAAAAGTGTAACTTGCAATTGTATGATAGTTCCTATCATCGATACTATTCATCCATCTATATTCAAAATGTTCCAGTTGCAGCAGAAAACAAGGCCCAAGACCCATATTCTCCAGATAATATGAAATATAAGAGGCTATTCTAGAGATAATTTCAGGCTTCGTGCATCATAAGTAACTGCGCACCCAAAAGCCATGAGAATTGGTCCATAAAAGAGTTTTGCATTCTCACTATTCTGACCTGGAATTGGAGGTAAAAGTGGCCATTCTGCATAATCATTATCATTGATGCAGAAACATCGACAATATAGAGAACTTCGAACTGCCAGATACCATAAGGATCGTGCATTCAATTTCTCAATCATCCTTTCATAGATGTTTAGAAGAAAGCGAACATCATCTGCAGCTGCCCGAACCATCATGTCCGAGAAGGGTCTGTAAGTCCAGAACATGGGATCCTGTTGGCGAGACACAAGCATTATTTGTCATGAAAGAGTGCCAACAGAAGGCAGTAATGCAGTTCACTTTTAACGGAGAGACTGCTCTAACTGTAATCCTTCTATGCCAGGATATGTCAACGGATGCAAAACAGCAGTTATAGCAAGCAATCTCATATTTCTGTATATATAGGAACCGCTACAATTAGACATTCATGTTTGCTATCCAATAAATCCATTTGCGAATAAATGCTTCTGATGCAATACCTGATGCGAAATTGTCCTCTCAATAGCAATTCTTTTAGGTAATATGCGCTTTCTTTATCCAACATTTGTATCTAAGCTTCAGTCTCAACAATCATCAAAATCATCAGAATTTCTTTTTCACAGTCTAACAATTCGAACAGTTAATAATTCCGTGGCCATTGAACCTTACAGGTTTAGTTCGTTCTGATTTAAAGCAATAAGGAGAGCGAGTAATGAAGTATCAACATGCCCTCATCGCAAGAAAGAAAAAAACACAGCAAACAAGCTAATGGCAAGCCCATGCCTCGAATAGTTCATAATGTTCTAATGGTTGTATTGTTACAACTAAGTGGACAATCACCCACCCACCTACATGATTGATGTACATTGCCAACAACTCACCTTCCGAAGCAACAGACGCACTTCTTCCTTCTCAAGATAGGACACTCCTGTTTCCAGATCAGTAAAGAGTTAGACACAAACACCCGCACGCATACATAATGAATTTGACTATATTTCTCTAATGCAATTGTAATTGCAGTGCAGTGTTATAAGGTTGTCCTACAGATAATTATCCCGCAGAAGAATCACATGTATTACTCCAATAAAACAGATGACAAAAGAAACTAAGAATTTCACTTGATCAATTTTCAAATGTACCAATCACTTAAGAATGCAGTGCAGAAATCCCAATCATGGCCCAGAATGCTATCACGAAGAGAATGTTAAATTTGGGACAGATTGTAAATTACCACAGTAGCGTGGATCTGCAAGCAAGCCGACAAATGATATGTAGTCACCTGGCAACCTCTTCTTTCCTTCTTGCTCCTCCAAGAGAGAATATGCAATCTTAAGATACATGAACACCATTAGTAACTGAAAATTTTTGGCTCTACAGTGTTAAAATATGCTACGTAGCAATTTCCAGTTTGAAACCATTCTAAATGAATAGGCTGAAGACAGCCTTTAGTATCATCATGCCTTATACTGGGTATTCCTGACATTTAATTAAAAGATGTAAGCACAGAATGATTATTAGCCTAATACAGATCAATAAGATCAAATGTGTATCAGTATGGATAAGCTTAGCGACTAGCCCAACTTAAGTTACAACTGATGTGTTTCACCAAAATAACTTCATTACCTAGAACAAAGAATGCACCGGATATGAAGTTTATAGAATTAATCATATAGAAAATAAATCGAAGGTAATAGTGCATCTAGAGCAGATACATTGAATAATCACCTGGGTATCCACAACGTTGTTCAGCTTGATGCCAAATTGAAAGTATAGTGCCTACAAGTAATTGAAAAAACATCCATGTTAATTAAGGTGACAGGTGATGATACATGAAAAGAAATAAAAACAGTTAGAGACCTCACTATCTCGTTTACAATCATGGATAACTTTTGTGATGTATGAAGACTCAAGTGCCGGCTGGCAAGCTTTCATGAGTGTCTCTCCACCAGTAAGGGCATCAACTAAGTATATGGCATCTGGAAAAGCAACCTGCATATTACAATGAAGCTTGTATTATAGGCAGAACCTTTTGTTCAATCTCTCATGTGCTCTAGTACTAGTCTGGATTCAAAAGGAGTTAAAACATAAAAGAGAACAAATTCAAAAGAAATTAGCCCAAATCATGGCATCCGTTGCCTCACTTCCCCTGCAATGAAACATTGACTATATGCATTTTAGATTCGAAAGAAGTTGCATTTCCAATTTTATCTTGATAATAACCATACTTCAAGAAGACCATTTCTCTAATGAAGAGGAGATACTTGTGTTGCAACCATGACAATTTATATGGTTCAGTAAGCATGACCTACTTCACCAATCCTTTAGGGAATGGGAGAATAGCCTAAGACTTTTCACTATGGCATCGAAAGGATAAGAGTGTTATAGTTCGATCCATGCTGCATAATACACCCATTCTCACCTCTAAACATAACCGCTCTTTCAGGTAGGTTTATCACTAGTATTGTAGACTGTTTTGATTTTGTAACTGGACTGCATAATAAGTTAGTTTGCATCTGGCTATCAGGAGAGGAGGCACTCCCTATTGGCTTCTAAATTCATGACAACATTTAAAAGCCCTCTTCCATCATTTTACGTTTTCCGGTCAATCATAAGTAGAACTTGAAATGATGTTGCTCCTCTCCAAAGAGAAGGCTAGGGAATTCTTTAAGCAAGACAAACAAGTATAAAAGGACACTTCACAGTTGTCCAATATATGCTTTGGTGTTTCATTATACAGATGATACAGTGAAAATGTTCTGATTTGACATCTGAATATTAAAGAATGTAAACTCTGTAGGCAGTAATGTATATTAATCTGTGATAATAATTTATATCTGAACATTACATTGTACTGAATGCTGATTGTTGAAAGCAGTTACAGGATATTATTTCACAAACCATCTTAAACTGACAATAATGATCTAAGATTATAGAAGCATACACGGAATATTGCTACATCAACACTCTATGACAGTCAAATTATAATAAATATCCGAGACGGCGACAGGGCCGACTTCGACAACTCTATCATAGTATTAGTCAATGTAAGGATATGTAATGTGGTTCACCTGCATGATACAAAGGGATCCATGGCGACATAGGTTAACGCCCTCACAATCAAATCCAATCACTAATTGCCTTTCAGGTGAAGGGGTCAAAAATTCAGCAGGAAGTTCATTTGCAGCAGTAACAATATGGATCGGTACTGATGCAATGGGGAGTCCATGATCTGGAGGCTTCTCACCTGCATAAATGAAGAGCAAAACTTGAACAAACCATCAAAATGGTGATAAGAGATGTCTAGGAAGATTGACTCTGGAGAGAGGGTGACAGGATTCTAAGGTGTATGCTCATTTTTTGGCAGCTCCTCTCTATCTTTTCCAGAGAAGGGCAAGCAAAGAGAGCAATGAGCAAACAGCATGATTGGCCAACCTGACCCCAACGAAAGATTGTCAACATCTAGGGATGTAAAAAAAAAAAAAAACCTGGAGAGGCATTTGATGAACAAAATAATGTGACATAGTAAACAGTTACAAATTGACACTATTCAATGAAGTTTACAGCGATTAATTTGTCCTGCTGACATCAGTATAAACGAAATACTTAAAGAACTCACCCCAGTTACCAGTACCATGTCCAATTTTCAGATAAAGCATAGTGACTGAATATTCTTCAATTATCAATCATCTTCAGTTATCAATCATCACATGTAAAAGAAGTTGCAAACGTTAACAGCAACAAGTAGCTCCTGACTTGTAGTCCAGCTACGAATAGCTCCTGCCTTGCCACAGTTACAGCAGCAGATGTGACCAATTGCTTCTCTCGAGATCACTGCTAATATGCAAAATTTCTGGTCGCACGTCATTTCAGAAATTCCTCCACTCCTTTTCTCTCGTGACTACAAGAATGTTAACAGTCTTCTCGTCTTCTAATCCTCAATTTCAGGAAAACGCCTATCTTAAATCAACCTATCACAGAGAAGGCCGTTTCAACAGTTCCAATGCACATCGACGGAGAATCGTTTTCCATTTCCATCAGATTCCAACCGCACATCCAGTGACTGACGATCAGAACTGAATCTGATACCTCCGGCACCCTCTCCGCAGCCAAACGAGCCAAAAAAGGCATAAATCAAAATCTCCCGCGGGCAAGCCAATTCTATGCAATCGACATCGCACACGATCATATGATTGAATCGCAAATTGCAACAGAGTAACGAATCGATTTCACAGATTAACGGATGAAGGCGCTATGGCCGATCGGAATCGCGAGGAAGAGAGGAATTACCAGGGTCCGGAGGTAGAGGAATGCGAGTTTTCTCCGGCGGAGGTGAAGAAGACGCCATGCCCGACGCTCCCAGTCGCACTCTTTGCTGCCGATCGGAAAATCTGTTTTACTTTGAAATGAAAGCAACAGTGACCGAGCCGACGAGTATATTTATATATATATAATTCTCGGTGGAAAAAAAAGAAAGATATTTCCGTCTGTTTTAAAACTAATTTTTAAATAAAAGGCCTTTGTCTTCAATTTGCGGGAACGAAGAAGAGAAATGGGGAATGTAATTACTCAAAGCCCCCCAAACTCCTGGACGTGATAAACTGCACCCTTACACTTTGTTCTGAGAGAATTCACCGCTCATCCGCTAAGCTTAATCAGAGAAAATGCCAGAGGCAGGAGGAATCACAAAAGCCCCTAGGCTATGTTTGGTTAGGCGGAAATGGCATTCCATTCCGGATCTATTCCGCGTCCGGTTCTACTCCTGCGTTTGTTTGTATCCGGAATCAGAATAGTGATTCGGGATGGGGCATCCCATCCTCCATAGGAGGAGAATGGCCATGCCCGACTCTACCCCCCTCATAGCTATTCCCATTGGGAATAGAGAGCATAATCCCCATCTTGCCCTCAGCTCGGCCCTCCACCATCACCACAGCTCCGCGTTGCTGCCTCCCAAGCTCCACCTTCGACGGCGGTCGGTGTTAGGTGCCTTGCAGCTCCGTCCTCCTCACTCTACCGAGACCTGAGCAAAGAAGCAACAGGCTGTGAAGAGAAAGGAGGAGCAACACCAGAGGGGGCATCTTCTTTCCCATAACCAAAGCCGACACACACCATTGTCAGAAAGATAGAGCCCGAAGCCTGCAACACACCCTACAAGCCGGCCAAAGGAGATCGGTAGGGTTATTCCGGCAAAGCATCCCAGAGCGACGTGGTTTCTCATTACAACGGGTGTTGGGAGTGAGAGATCGCATGGCTCTAGAAAATCAGTGGAGGCGGCAAGGCCGCCGTGGAGAAGCAGGAAGGAAACCCAGGAAGGGGTGAGGGAGAGGGAATGCCGGCGCCGTGTGGGGCTGCATATCCACGAAATGCAAGAGGGAGTTTGACTGAGATGGAGTTCGGCCACGAAACCAGGGCTCGAGATCTCAGGCCCGACCTTAGCCATGGTTGTTTAGTGCTGCTGTCAATCTTCAGAGAAGAAGATGAACAGTGGCCTTTTTAAAGTTTTTTATTTTTTATTTTACATTATTGTAATATTTAAAATCAAGAGTATATGTGTCTTTTAGCTTTGAAACATGTCATATTCCCAGTGTATTCCGATAAACCAAATATAAAATTTCAGTTCTTAATTTTGTTATTTCCTCCAACCAAACAAATAAAAGTTCATCAAAATTTCTATTATATTCCATATTTATTTTAATCTATGTCTATTATATTATGTATCAATTTCATTCTAGCGAACCAAACTTAGCCATAATGTTTATGTATCATTTCAAATACCCTCTCTCGGATCACCCGCCCTAGCTCTGTCCCTGCTATACTTGGCCTTGCAAGGATGGCTAAGCGATGGTTATGACAGGGAGTAGTCCGACCTCATCGAAACCAAAGATAATCTAGCTATGGGGTCGTGACAACAAGGCCTCCGGTAAAGTCAGATATGGCCTTGCAAGGTAGAATTCGGTTCGGCATCAAGTAAGTTCAAGGACAAAAATGTTGGACCCGAGAGCCTAAAACCTAGGATTAGAAAGGGGGATGTATTGTACAGATTTGCTCTTCATGCTTGCTAGCAGGCTAGCATGCACGTGAGGCCGAAATCTCACACGTGACCTCCACTCTCTCATCTCAACCGTTGGATTAGCTTCTTCTTGACGCTCTGGTTAGGGTTCCGCCATCGCGAGGCCTGTGGAGAGACCAACTCAGCCTTGGAAATGGCGGAATGAGATTCGCAATCGACAATAAAAGTTGCCCAGAGTCTTCCACAATCTGTATCCGGTGAGAAATCGGCTTCAAAAGGCCCGTTAAATTGGAGGAAAGTCTTCCCCAAGGTAAATCAACGTCTCGAGTTCTTTGAAGGTGTCGAACACAGTAATGTGAAACCCCCGTCAAAATTCCTACAGAATGGGGTTGAGCAATGGTGTTATACTCTAGTTGGGTGGTTCTTAGGTAAGGCTCCCGATTTCGGGCGGGTTGTTTCTGTTGTTAATGGATTATGGGGGAAACAGGGGAAAGTGATGGTAAGTACAATGGCTCTTTGTTTATCTTTCAGTTCCCAAATGAAGATGTCATGACGTGGGTTTTGGAAACGGGGCCGTGGCATGTAGAGTAGAAATTTCTAATTTTGCAGAGGTGGAGTCCGAAATTCACTGAGGAGGAATTGAGCTTGAAGAAAATGCCAATATGGGTGTAATTGCGGAGAATCCCGCTTCAGTATTTCCACCCTAAAGGCATTAGCAATCTAGCGACTGCAATTGGTAAGCCGCTATACATGGATAGAGCTACTGCTCTGCGCTCGAGATTGGATTATGCAAAGGTCTGTATAGAGGTAGAAGTTAAGAAAGAAATCTCCGATGTTTTGAATGTTGATTTGGGTAACGAATACATAGTGGAGGTCCTAGTGGATACTCCTTGGTTGCCAGAGAAGTGTGATTGATGCAAGGTCTTCGGGCATAGATGTAGACTACCTAGAATCGGTCGAGGGTCGTGAAATCGTGAATCGTAAAATCGAATCGTGAATAGTAAGATTCTACATATAATTAAAAAAATAGCATATATATATATATATACACACACACCAAATCCCATGTCAGAAATAATATAAGTAAATATCAAATGATAAATTTTGTTGCTTTCTATTTCGTTCGTTAAAATTAAATGGTACTTAGTCTTCACAAGAAAGCGCTCCCACTATAACAAGCTCAAATGAAAATTGATATGGTACTGTAGTCACGGATGTTTTTTCTCCCTAACTTCTTCTTGGTCTATCTCTTCTTGGAATCATTTTTGCACCTAAAAAAGTCGAAAAAATTTCAGCCTAAATCATCTCAAACCATACGGCAATCAAGAATCGACCGAAACCCAATTCGAAACAGTTCCAGAAATTTTTCAAGTCCCTATCACTTACAGTTAGAAGACAAGTTTAAAACTTTTCATAAAATAAGAGAACCGATGAGCAATACTGTTGCACAATGAGAGAGATAAGGGGGGAGAGAGGGGGGACATATGACTTTGGGTTGAAACTAGAATCGTAGAATCGGTCTGATTCTACGATTCTGCGATTCAAATCGCGATTCAGTCATGATTCTTCCTTCTCGATTCATGCCATGGAATCGGAATTGGTAGCCACCCCTTAAATCGTAAAATCGTAAGATTCTACGATTTGAATCGCGATTCTAACAACCATGGATGTAGTAGTACACCAGAAGCAGCACCAGCAAAGTTGGCACTGGGACCCTTGGCACCAGCAAAAGGCTCAATAGCACCACAAGAATGGATGGTTTCGACTGCTCCTAAGGCTGTTATAGAGGGACGAGCTGTTGCAAGGAAGATTGCTAGAAATGCTGAAATGGAGACCTCTGTACAGTCAGTTGCAGTGAAGGTTGCTGGAAATGCTGTCAATAATAGTGGAGAGGCGGCTTGCAATGTTGCTGCTAACATCCCTGTTGAGGAGGAGAAAGGAAGAGAAGTATCGAGAGACTTGAACAGAGACAAAAATGTAGTCTATACTAAAGGAGAATCCTTAAAGGGTGACAACAAGTAAGCTAACATAGAGCTAGTGGAAACCCGAGGCAATGCGACCAGCTCAGATGATGAATTGGAGGTAAAGGAATTTCAGCTGGGAGATACAAGGCAACTAAGAAGTGCAACGTTGGAAATGGCAAAATCATTTTAGAAAGTTCAAGGTAAAAGGAAGTCGAGCACGAGCAAGGGAGGTAAAACCCCTAAGCTACTTTCATGATAGTTACTTGCTGGAATGTTAGAGGGCTAAATGACCATCTTAAACAGAAAATGGTCCACAAGTTTGCAAAGGACCATGATATAGGGGCTTTTG
Organism: Punica granatum; assembly: GCF_007655135.1. Classification (NCBI taxonomy): domain Eukaryota; kingdom Viridiplantae; phylum Streptophyta; class Magnoliopsida; order Myrtales; family Lythraceae; genus Punica; species Punica granatum. Next base: position 16,882,493 of record NC_045127.1, on the reverse strand, counting down.
CCATCATCGAGACACGGGTTAAGGAGAATAATTGTAAAAGGATAGTAGATAAGTGGAAAGGCTGGTACTTGGTGGAAAATTACCAGTATGCTAGCAATGGTAGGCTGTGGATAATGGTATGGGAGGATTTGCAAGTGCAAATAGTTAGCAAATCTAGCCAATGTATTCATCTTTTGTTAAATGTTCCCAAATGAGTAGGGTGGATTTCAATTACTTTTGTTTATGCTTCAAATGATTTGTTGGAAAGAAGGGTATTATAGCACGATTTGCAGGCATTAGCTAGAGGTATGAGGCACAGTTGGGTGTTGATGGGTGATTTCAATGCAGTTAAAGAAATAAAATAGGTCAAAGCAGTCGGGAGGGAGATAGTCATTGATCAAAGTATAATGGACTTTGTTGATTTCATCACCTCAACGGAGCTCAAGGATCATCCCTTTACAGGCTGTTACTATACGTGGGGCAACAAAAGACAAGAGGGGTTTCAAGCCACAAAAATTGGCAGGGCTTTAGTTAATGACATGTGGTTTCAATACGATATTGCCTTTACCGTGGAATTTCTTTCACCAGGTATTTCTGATCATAGTCCTGCTATACTAAGGTTCGGTGCCAAAGAGAATGCCGGGCCCAAGCCTTTCAATTTTTTTCACTTCTGGACTGAACATCCAAAGTACATGAAACTTGTGGAACGTGTTTGATCGGAGGTACAAGAAGGTACTCCCGTGGCTATGTTATACAAGAAGTTGAGGAATCTCAAGAGGCACCTGAAAGACTTTAATAGAACTAAATTTGGGGATGTGCATGCGAAGGTTGCAGAGCTGCAAACACAGCCTGCTCAGGTTCAAGCTTCTATCCTTGAAAGTGACTGTGTGCCCTCTGAAATTATCAAGAAGGAGATTGACTTAAGGGTAGAGTTATTAGAAGCCATTGATAAGAAGGAGAAGCTATAGAAACAAAAGTCAAGGGTGGCATGGCTAAAAGCAAGGGACCAGAACACCTCTTTCTTTCACAAAGCGGTAAAGGAAAGGAATGCAAGAGTCTCTATGTGAGTCCTTTACTCTAATTCAGGTGCCAAGCTGGAAGGAGTGCAAGAAATTAAAGTTGAAGCAGTTAACTTTTATCAGGTTCTTTTGGGCATTAAGGATGATCGCTTTGTGAGAATCTCGACTACATAACTTTCTCCTATTCTTAAAAGGAAAGTCTCTCATGCCAAATATCAATCACTCCTACTGCCTATTACTGAAGCGGAGATTAAATCAGCCTTATTCTCGATGGGGAATGATAAGTCCCTTGGCCCAAATGGCTTCACGGTGTATTTTTACAAGCATGCTTGGAAAATTGTCCATAAAGATTTTGTTGTAGTTGTACAACATTACTTTTCCACAAGTGAACTATGAAGGGAGATGAATTCTACGATCATAGCCCTCATCCCAAAGAAGGAGAAAGCTAATCGCATGAAGGATTTTCGCCCTATATCATGTTGCAATGTGGTATATAAATGCATAACAAAGGTGCTTGCTAACAAATTAAAAGAGGTGCTTCATAAGCTTGAACCAAACAACTTTTATGCAGGGAAGGAAAATTTCAGACAATGTCTTACTTGCTCATGAGCTTGTGAGAAAGTACAACAGACAAGGAGTAACCCCTCGTTGTGCCATCAAAATTGATCTTATTAAGGCTTTTGACTCTTTAAATTGGAACTTCATTCTTAACAGCCTAGAGGCCATGGGAATTCCTCCCACATTTCTCAGGTGGATCAAGGAATGCATTACCTCTCCTTATTTTTCAGTGACCATCAATGGGTCCTCACTTGGTTACTTTGCAGGCCAGAGGGGACTGAGGTAAGCAGGTCCTTTATCCCCTTATCTGTTTGTCATTGCCATGGAGGTTTCTCAAACCTTTTGGAAACTGCTGCAGATGAAGGAAGAGTCGGTTTCTACCCAAGATGTAAGTCCATAAAGCTGACCCATCTCTGTTTTGCTAATGATCTATTCTTATTCACGAATGGCTCTAAAGAATCTCTCATTGCTATTCTGGATGTGTTGAATACCTTCTATAACCGGTCTGGTCTAAAGTTGAATATTGAGAAATCTGAGATTTTCACGAGAGTCATTAATGAGAAAGGTATTTTTGAACTGGTGAACTGTTCTGGTTTTAAGAAAGGTACACTTCCAGTGCGATACTTGGAGCTTCCTCTTGTTTCTGGAAAGCTCTCTTCGAAGAACTGTGACGCTCTTACAAAGAGAATCATGAAGCGAATCAAGAGCTAGTCTGTGAAACGCTTGTCTTATGCAGGTAGGGTGCAGTTGATCAACTCTATACTCTTCAGCACGACCATCTACTGTTGTTCTCATTTCATTCTAAAGTCATCAAATTAGTGCAACAGAAGTGCAGATCCTTCCTCTGGAAAGGCCTAGAGCAGCATACAGGAGGGGCCAATGTCAGTTGGGAAACTGTATGTCTTCCAAAGACTGAAGGAGGACTCGGCATCAATGATCTAACTTTGTGGAATAAGGTATGTGTGTTAAAAAGCCTGTGGTCTCTCCTAGTGAGTTTAAGGTCTCTTTGGGTGGCTTAGGCAGCTAAAAATTTAATCAAAGGCCGAAGCATCTGGTCTCTAAGGCTGGCTAGAGATTGTTCATGGAACTGGAAGAAACTCATGCAGCTTAGGACACTGATATTTCCTTATATTCGTTATAGAGTCAGCCCAGGCACGAGTGTGTCTTTTTGGTACGACACCTGGTTACCAGTTGGGCCATTGATCAACTACTACGCCGTGGGACTACGGTGTTTTCCGTCGCTCATAGAACATGCAACAATTAATATGGTTCTGGTCAAGGGCTGTTGGCACTGGCCTAGGAGCTCGGACCTGCAAGCTACTTTAATCTGAAACCTAGTAGCAACAATTCAACGCTCCAGCCATGACAAAGTCACATGGACACCTCACAAATCTGAGACATTTTCTATTGCAAATGTCTGGAAGTGCTTATGAACCAAGGGTTCAAAAATGGAATGGAGGAATGCAGTTTGGTTTGATAGGCAGTTTCCTCGATCTTCTTTTATCAATTGGTTGTGTGTACATAATAGATTGGATACAAAAGATTGGCTACTTAAATGGAGGATTTCGCTTGCTGCAACTGAATGTGAATTTTGTAATATGAAGTTGGAGACTCGAGATCATCTCTTTTTTGAATGTCCGGTCACTCAAGGAATTTGGAGAAGTCTATTAGCTTGAGTTGGCTTGACCAGATCCATTGTCGATTGGAATACGAAACTTTGTTGGATCACCTCTCTTCGTGGAAAGAAGCTTGACGTTATTTGTCTCAAGCTTTTATGGGCTCACTACATATATTGCATATGGAGAGAGAAAAATGCCAAGATTTACCAAAAGCAAGTCTCATCACCAATAGTTATAATTCGGAAGATATTTTTAGATGTGCAAGCGAAGTTGTTCGTTCTCCCCCGCTTCTCATGTAAGATTGTACATTTTGTCCTAGCGAGGCATATGTTTCGCCTTTCTGATATTGCCTATAGCTAATTCTCTAGGTAGACTTTTGGGACTTCTCAATTTGTTCTATACTATACAGGGGTAAATGGTCGTGGTTTTTTATGTAAATACCTCTCGTTATTAATGAAGTATTGCCATTTATCAAAAAAAGAAAATATGTTGGACCCTAGTTCAGCTTTATTATATTCTGGCAGAAGTTCGAGGATATGTGGTTGAAGGAGAAAGCACTCGGGGTAGTCCCAATAAAATGAACATGAGCCTTTTATTTTCTGATGTCCCTATAATTTTTAGGTCCGTAATAGAAAATGTCAACTATACTAACTGCTATAGTGAAAACTACAACCATAAATTGTTCAAAAACGATCAACAATGATTGGTTCAAACGGTCCGACGCTTATTCTCTTTTAAGTAAGGTCTATCGTTCAAGGCTTGTGAATTAAGAAAATTCTTGATCGAGAGAGCTTTTACCTTTTAATGGGCTAACTCGACTTGTAGTAGATTAGTTAGGCCCATTGAGCTTATGAATACCAAAGTATACCTAAAAAATTGTCCAAAAACAATATTAGCTAGTATTTCAATCCATGCATTGTGCGCATAGATTTCCGATAGTAATTATTCATACTTTTTAAAGATCAATTTAATTTTTAATTGGAAATTTTCAAGAATAATGAAAATTTTTAAATGATAACCCTAATATATTAGGCTAATTGTATATGATATGGTGTAATTTTACCACTAATTCTCTTATTTAAAATGCATTAAATTAATAAGGATTTCAATGTCACTTTCGGAACCATACTTCCTACCACTGACACATGTCCAGTCCAGCAAGAACACGAGGTCATAAGCTTTTATACCATAAAATCAATTTTTGACGGCGCTCATACTCTCCAAGGTTGAGTTGTAGTGGTATACGATAAGCCAGTTAGGCTTCAAGATCACGTATACGGGGCGAGCGGGCTTGCCTATGAATACCAATACTCGTATCCGGCTCAGCGGAAACCCGCCTTAGAGATTGAACGTCAACAACTCTTATTTTAGGTCTCAGATTCGAGTCCTGTGAATGAAAAAATCCTTGATCAAGAGACTTTTACCGTTTAGTAGGCCGACCTTATTCGAACTGGATTAGTCAAGCTCCATTCGACTTCCAGATACCAGAGTAAACACCGAAAGAAAAATGCATTCGTATTTATTAAATCGTCAACACTATACAGATATATAACATATATTAAGCAAATGTACAAACTTGACCTTACAATTGTTCTAGGAAATAATATTCTATTTTGGCTAAAAGATTGTGGTAGTCCTAAAACTATGTAGAAAGTTAAACTTAAATTCTAAAAGAATAAGTTTGGCTCAACTAGTCCTAAATGTTTAGTCCGTTAGAAATTTTTCGTCCAAAACCATTGATGCCATTAAACCGGTCCACGTGGCGCCTCCTAATTAGTCTAATAAAATTTTTATTTATTAAATTTTTAAAAATAACAAAAAATTTAAAAACCAAACAAAAAAAATAGTGGGAGGGAGTCCCGCCGAAGGGGGCTCCTCCTCTGGCAGGATTTTCCTCCCCCTATCTTCGCGATTGAAGAAATCTTAAATTTACCATGAACATAAAAAAGTCTCACAAAAAATATCAACTATTACTTAAATTCCGCATCTACCTTCGATTAGATTTTCTATCCATATTTTTGACGTAGCATGCCAACGTGGCTAATAGCTCCTATATGGCAACTAATGCCTGTTAATAGTGCCATGTGGCAAACATAAATCGGCTGAGTGGGCCCTACACATATTTTTTTATTAAAATCATTTTGAAAATTTTAATAAAAAAATTGAAAAAATAGAACCTAAGGGATGAAGGGGCCTCGACGCCGCCCAACAACCCCTAAAATTGGGTCGCTGGAGGCAACAACGTCACCCAATGTCTGTGGCCCACACGGGAGCTTTAACAACCGTTAGTTACCACATATGAGCCCTTAGCCAAGTAGGCATGCCATGTCAGAAAATGTGGATGAAAAGTCTAATTTATAGTAGATGTGGAACTTAAGTAATAGTTGATGATTTTTTTAGAGGCTTTTTGAAGTTTGTGGTAGATTTGACATTTCGTGTATAGTTCATGATTTTTGGAGCAATTTACCATAATAATAATAGAAAAAATGTCACGTATTTAATGCAAAGACTCAAAGAGACTTTCAATATTGAGTTGAGGATTTGCCAAAAAGGATTATGTTCATATTCTCCTTGCATGAATGGAAGCCTCTCATTGCAAGAATTTATTAAGTCTACTTTAAATATCTATAATAGATAATAGATAGATACTAGTCCACTTACTTGCACACTGCACGGGGCTTTTATATGAAAATATTTTAATTGAAAGTTTATGTCACATAAGTTAGAAATATAATAAATTGATAGCTTGTAGTAAGTTTATTTCATTGTTTGAGAAGACTATTTGGATATTCAAGAAATGGAGACTTCAGAAAATGTAAAATTCTTCAATAATCTACATACTAATAACAGACGTGAATCAAGGTCAACAACGAGTTGAGGGATAGTTTTTGAAAGCTCCTCAATGCTCAGATTGGAGGCTTTTGGAAGCTCCTAATAACTCAAATATGATATTTTCATGAGAATACTTTAAATTACTATAATATAGATGATAAATGCATACCTAATTTATTAGCTAGGTGACATGTTTACTTATTAGTTATTTCAGAAAATGTCAGTTCTATGAATTTGTTTATCTATTGTTTGATGAAAGATTCTGTAGTAGACGAGAATGTGAAAATGACCATGAAATATTGAAAAATTATGATAGTTTAAAGTCAACCAAAATATTATTACTCTCAAATTTTTTTGAAGAAAGTATATAAACTCTACCCTCCCTAAATTGGCCGGTAGGGGGCCATTGCATAACAGTTAGCCTTTAGGAAAAGAACGAGAGGCCGGAATCCATCATTGGCCAATGTTAGAGCAACCTGTTATTGAAATCAGAATATATATGAGAGACGGAAAAGAGGAAACATTGATTTCGAACTCCAAGGATATAGGTGGATATCACCACCTTAGAGAGACGACTCAACACCGCTTTAGATGTGAAGAGTAAAATGTGTTCACCACTCAAGGAAGAATCCAAGAAATACATAATGAAAGATGCACGAAGCAATCATAATTGTATTCAACTAAAGGCAAACGTCCTACAATATGGAACATTGGTACTTATAAGCGTAGAAGAAAATTCTAGATTACGCTAAAGATATGAAAATCCTATCTAAATCTTATAAGTAACAAGATTTAAATGGTAAATTGCACTGGTGGTCCAAAATGTTTTACAAATGTTTCATTATAGTCCAAAAAGTTTTTTTTCGCTATATGATGGTACAAAATATTTCAAAGTTGTTTCATGATGGTACAAACTGTCAACTCGAGCTTGACGCCGTCAAGCTGACGCTGAAGTGGCTATTACGTGTCACCTCCTTGCTGACGTGGCCGAAAAATTTTAAATAATTCTAAAAATTTTAAAATTTTAAAACTTTTAAAAATAATTTTATATTTTAAAAAAAAAAAGAATTTTAAACTTTTAATTTAAAAGGGAAAGGGAAAATTTTAAATAATTTTTATTATTTAAAATTAAAAATAATTTTAATATTAAAATTAAATTTTTTTTCAAAATTATTTAAAAATTTTATAAAAAATTTTAAAATTTTATAAAAATTTTAAAATTTTTCTAAAATTTTAAAATTTTTCTAAAATTTTACTCTTTTTTGTATTTTTGTATTTATTTTTATTTTTTAAAAAAAATTTCAAAAATTTCAAAATTTTAAAATATTTTTTTTATTTTTTTTCAAAATTTTTACTCTTTTTTTGTATTTTTTAGGACTTTTTAAAATTTTATTTTCTCTTAAATGACGTAGCGCACTATGATTGGTTCCACGTAACAAAAGTGACACATAGGATGCACCACGTTAGCAAAATGTTAACGGCGTTAGGGCCAATTGACGGTTTGTACCATCATGAAACAACTTTGAAACATTTTGTACCATCATGTAGCGAAAAAAACTTTTTGGACCATAATGAAACATTTGTAAAACATTTTGGACCACCAGTGCAATTTACCCAGATTTAAAATAAATAATCTATACCTCTAAAATATTTCAAATATATCTAAGAAAATCTTAATCAGAATCTTCTAGAATAATATCTTCAAATCTAATAAGAATCTTTAGAATAATATATTCTTGGACGTGATCTTCATTGTTGATCTTCATTGTTGGGCTGACCTCCCTCATTATTGGACTTGTTGTCCAATGCACTCCCATCATGCTCCCATTGTTGAAAAAAAATCGTCCTCTAGTTGCCTTGGTCTTCTTCAGGATAGTATGGTAAAAGGTCACAAACATTAAGGGTATGTTTGGCAAATGAGCATTGTTCAACTCTGCTCTGTTTAACTTGCATAAAAACAAAATTGGCCGCAACATTTGAAGGAACAGTGGGTCCCTCTGCTGGTTAGTTTGACTAGTCCTATTCCTAGAATTAATGAAGAACAGGGCATTTGCTACAAAAAAAATTCAACCGCCCATTGTTGACCGTCCTTGTGCTGCTGCGACTGGGTCCCACATGAAGGAAATTGCTGCCCATTGTTGTCGGGTAGTAAACCAGGATTGAGCAGAGTTGAGCAACACTCATTTTTCAAACAGGCTCTAAACGTGCTGGACACATCATACTCTTATGGAAATTCAATCTTATAAGCATTATCTCCAATACGTTGAAGTACTTTGAATGGTCCATTTGCTTGGGGTTTTAGATTCATGTATCACCCACCTAGAAAATCTTTCTTTGTGCAAATGCACCCAAACAAGATCACCTTCCTTGAATTCTACGAACTTTTGATGCTTCTTCGCATGGTCGCGATATTTCTCATTTTACTTGATGATCTTCTCACAAATCTGCTTATGCAACCTCTTCACTTGCGTTGCTCGTTCTTTCGCCTCTGCGTTGAATTACTTGTTGACAAATGAATTAAGTCCAGTAGACTACATGGACTTTGCCCATAAACAACTTCAAAAGGGCTACATTCGGTGATTTGATATATGGGCCGATTATAAGCGAACTTTGCTTGAGCCACAACAAGATCCCAATCGCGAATATTCTTTCCAACTATTCTACATCTCCTCAAAGTTCCATTTACCATTTCAGTTAGTTCATCAAATTGTGGATGACAAGTTATGCTAAATTGAAGTCGAGTTCCAAACTTCCGCGAAAGTGTGCGCCAAAAGTGGCTTATAAATTTGGTATTTGAATCTGAGGTAATCGTCTTGGGATTCCCATGAAGTCAAATAATCTCCTAAAAGTAAGGATCAACAATAATTGTAGCATCAAATGTTGAGCCATTTTAGAAAATCGATCTACTACAACCATGATAAAATCCTTGTTCCACGTGTTTCTGGAAGACCAAATACATAGTCCATACTCACATCCTCCGAAAAGGCTTGTGGCACCGGTAATGGGGTATATAGCCCACTGTTTTGACGTTGAAATTTGGTAATATGACAAGTTCTGCATTGTTGAATGAACTTGCTAATATATCTTTCTAATTTTGGCCAATCGAAGTGCTCATGAATGCGTGGTAGAGTCTTGTCTCTCCAAGAGTGTCTCGCCATTCCGCTGCTATGTGCCTTGAAAATAATTACTTCTTTGAGAGATCCGTGAGGAACACACAAATGACTGCCTTTGAAAAGGTATCCTTCTAGGAAAACAAAATCCTTATAAGGTCATTTTGCGCATTTGGCTCATATGTTGCAGAAATCAGCATTCGACTTATATTGATCCTTTACGACCTCCAACCTCATAACCTTCATTTCCAGAGCAGAAAATAATAAATGTCTTCGACTAAGTGCATCGGCAACCACATTATGCTTGCACACCTTATGCTTTATAACAAAATTGAATATTTGCAAATACTCCACCTATGTCTAGGAATTAGCTTATGTTGCCCACTAAGGCATTTCAACTCATCATGATCGGAGAACAACACACACAATTATGGCAGTAAATACTGACTCCAGTGGTTCAGAGCACGAACTATTGCATAATGTTACTTGTCATAAGTTGAGTACTTCCTGTGGGCTTCGTTTATTTTTTTGCTATAGAAATCAACGGGTCCCATTTGGCTTAGGACATCACTTATTCTCACATTAGAAGCATCACACTCAACTTCGAAAACCTTGTTATAATATGGAAGTGAAAGAACTGGAGCAGTTATCGTCTTCTTCTTTATGAGCTCAAAACTCATTCCCGCTTCTTTTGTCCACTTAAAGTTGCCTCCCTTTAAACATTTCGTGATTGGCATGACTATGGTACTAAAGTTCTTGATGTAGCGTCGATAAAAGAAATCAAGACCACGAAACTTCAAATTTCTTGAATTGCTCGAGCCTCCGGGAACCCTCAATAAACCGCTTTAATTTTGCTTGGATCCATCATCAAAATCACACTTTTGGTGAAGAATTAACACTTCTTTAAGTTCCCGAATAGTCTTTCATCCTTCAAAATCTGGAATACTTGCCGAAAATGATTCAAATGTTCCTATTTATCTTGACTGTAGACTAGGATATAATCAAAATAGACAACAACGAACTTCCCGCTAAACGGCTGAAAATGTGATTCATTAAACGTATTAAAGTGCTTGAAGCGTTCGATAAACCAAAGGGCATCAACATCCACTCATAAAGCCCGTGTCTTGTCTTGAACGTCACTTTCCATTCATCTCCCTATCTCATTCGAATTTAATGGTAGATACTTCTAAGATCAAACTTCAAAAATATCTTGGCACCATGGAGTTGATATAACAAATCATCAAAACAAGGAATCGAGAACCGATAACTGACTGTGATCTCACTCACAACTCGACTGTCAATGCACAATCTCCATGATCCGTCCTTCATAGGTACTAGCAGTGCTGTCACGACACATGGTCTCTTACTCTCTTGACTCAAGCCTTTGGCAATGAGCTATTCCACTTACCTTTATAACTACTTGTGCTCTTTTGGACTCATTCGTTAGGCCGCCTTGTTAGGGATGGTAGCTTCAGGAATAAAATCAATGCAACATAGGAAATCTATCTTGGGTAGAAGCTGTGCGCACCCGAATTTCGTCTCGTCGGAGCACGCATGCGTGCTCCTAAATGCAACGCGGCTTGGGAGTGTCCACCTTCCCGGGGACGCACGACGGACGCACGTGAGAAGGAGTCGCCACTACCTGTTTACGACCCGAAGGTCGAGGGCCGGTGAGTTACCCGGGTCTAGGGGTACGGGGTACACCTAATTGCTAAGGCATATGGTCTACGAAACCGGAGGTTCCGAATTCGGGGGTTCTGTTACATGCGAGCCGATATCTCGCATGCCCTATCGGTACTCTAACTTGTCTAGGCTTGCCATTTTTTATTTAATTACCGCTTAATTAAGTTCCGCTCATCTTACGCGTTTTGACATCGTAAATTCGAATAGACACTTGAACCGTCAACTCTCCGACCGGGATTATTACATGAATAAATATGCATCATAAAACCTTTACATTGTTCTCTCAAATAAATGATAAATAACAATGACTGAATCCCGGTCGGTTCGCGTTCGACCGTTATTTCACTCATACTCACCGTATGATTTTGGAAAAGACCGAAAATTAAATTAAATGCGCACTCGGTGTGTGGGGGCATTGGACCCCGCGATCGAAGGTTATGGGCATTGGACCCAGTGAATCGTGTCCTAAAGGATCGGGCTCGACCCGCATAACAAATAAGTGTAAAAATGTAACAAGTAAGCGCAAATAAACAAACAATGAGATTTTGTTATTGCCGAATTTACGTGAGTTAATCAATTATTATCCGGGGTATCTTGGCATACAAATCCTACCCTAAAACAAACAAATAGGATGATGGATAGGGTATGTAGCATTCGGCATCATTTAACGGACCCGACAGACATGATGTCCACAGTCAAGTCTCGAATGAGTGGGTTATTTTTAGATTATTCTGTATCGCGACAATATGGCTGTTACAGATTAAAAGTATTTTCACCTAAAAACCCAAAACCTAACCCTCTATTCGACTATTGCCCATGTTTGATTTAAGCCGAGTTTGTGATTAATTTGTTTTCCCATGTTTTGACCAATTCTATGCACAAACCTACGCTAGGATCACGGCAGGACAAGAACCGGTAATCATGCCCTTAAATCGGTAAATGTGTGTGTGCATGAAAATCAAGATTACGTTGTACGTATCTCGGTGCTTTTGAAATTGTGAATTTTGAAAAGGGCATGACTAACAGTTCTTGAACTGTCGACGCGATTACAAATTATTAATCAATTCGTGCAATCCATTTAAAGAAGTCAAGTGATTTAATTTAGCCAAATTTAACGTCCTGATTATCCCGTATGTAGAATCTTAGGTTAATTAGAAATTTGCCGAATGCTTTAATCTACGGATTTTGAGCCGTCGAGATAGCCATTAGTTGACCGCCCGATAAACTCTAATTTCCGACATGGTCACATAATTACAAAAATGAAATATTTAAATGGGGCACATACATTGTCGGTGGGTAATCCAAGTAGAAAAGGGCCGGATATTTTTAGAAAATGTTCAGGGGACTGAATTGAATGATTTTAAAAGAGCAGGGACTGATTTGAAAATTCTAAAAAAAATTAGGGATTGATATGAAAATTCTAAAAAAAAGGGACTGTGTAAAACAAAATTACTGAAAATGTCCTAGGACTTATTTGAAATGAATTTGAAAATCTAGACTGATCTAAAAACAAAAAAAGGCCCCAGGACTAAACTGACAAAACTTGAAAAGTTCCTAGGGATGCTTGAAAAATTATGGGAATTTCAGGACTGATTGGAAAATAGTAAAATGACTGGGACTTGATTGACAAAAAATTTTGAAGTTCGGGGCAGATCTGAAAAGGGTGAAAATGGTCCCGGGACTAAATTGAAACAATTTGAAAAGTTCTTTGGGATTCTTGGAAAAATTCTGAAAAATCCAAGGACTGATTGGAAAATAATAAAATGATCGGGGCTTGATTGAAAATAATTTTGAAATTCGGGGCAGATCTTAAAAAAATAAAATACATCCTCTGGACTGAAATGTGACAAAACAGAAAGTTCGTAAAATCGAGTCCGGGACCAATCCGATCACCCACGCGACCCAAGTACACTTATTTCACATTATATCCATCAAGCAAGCAATAATATTCAGGAAAAGAACCCTAATCATGCCACTAAGTCGAGAATTTATCTAGTTCGGAAAGTTGAGGGGCTTCTCTGTAAAAAATAAAAAAAATAAACAAAAAAAAATGGCCAGATGAATCGGGCCGGATCGGATTGGACCGGACCGCCCGAAAGAGAAACCGCGCGGAAGAGCGCTGGGCCGGACTAGGGAAGTTGGGCCTGGATGGGCTTGGGTTGGGCCTGCAAAAAAAGAACGAACTGGGCCGAGGCCTGTTAGCCAAAGGGCAGCCGGGTTCGGGGCAGCGGCGGCGACAAGGTTGGGGGCGGCGGTTCTCGCCCCTGGACGCCGCGACGACGGCCGGAAAGGATGCGGGAGATAGCTCTGGGCGCCGCTGGCACTCCGCCGTGGTCGATCTGGGCCTCACCGGAGTTTAAGTGGTCGGAATCGGGGAGCTTTTGCAGTCTTCCGGCGACGGTTCCCCGAATTCTCCAATCTCCAAATTCCCCGAAACGAGAGCCAATTTTTCGATTTCGTTTGCTGGGTTGTATTCCTTCCTAGCCGAATTGTATTTCTGTCCATTTAATTGCAATTCCATCCGCTTTCCGTTGAGATTTCGGCCGATTTGGCGGAAATCGTAAAAATCACGATTTGGGGCTTTCTGGGCCGGCGGGGATCGCGGGCAGCCGGCGAGCGCTGCCCGGCCTGCCCGAATCTCCCTTTTTTTTAAAAAAAAAAAGGCCGGTGGTCATGGGCAGCCGGTCAACGCTGCCTGGCCTGCCCGTGACTTGCCCGAATGTTTTCTTTTCTTTTCTCTTTTTTTTATACATATATATATAATTTAATTTAATTTAAATTATTTTTTTTAAAGAAAAGGTAATAAATTTGAAAAATGACGATTTTGCCCCCCCCGGAGCCGATGGACCGAAATGGGGTACTGACAGCTTGTCCCTCTTTGGTTGTGTGTTCGGATAGAGGATGCAGCCAAAGACTTATGAGAAGCACCTGGTTTGGTCCCGGCGATCGTCTGGCCATTCTCCTCGTTTGTGCTAAATGTGGGCCTGTTGCAAAATGGTAAAAACCATAAATTAGTAAATGTGAACGCATACTTGAAAGACATTAACTGAGGACGCGAAGTCCAAAAAGTAGTAAATGCGGACACGAAGTCCGGAATGCAATGAGTGCAGACACAAAGTCCGAAAAACAGTAAGTGGGAACACGAAGTCCGAAAAACAATGAATGGGGACACGAAGTCCAAAATGCAATAGATGCGGACACGAAGTCCGGAAAGCAGTAAATGAGGACCCGAAGTCCGAAAAACAATGAAAGCTGATACGAAGTCCGAAATGCAGTAAGTGCGGACACGAAGTCCAAAATGCAGTAGATGCGGATTCGAAGTCCAACAAGCAGTAAATGAGGACACGAAGTCCGGAATGCAGTAGACATGGACACGAAGTCCGGAATGCAATGAATGTGGACACGAAGTTCAAAATGCAATAGATGTGGACGCAAAGTCCAAAATGCAGTGAATGCGGACACGAAGTCCCGAAAACAGTAAATGAGGACACGAAGTCCGGAATGCAATGAATGTGGACACGAAGTCCAAAATGCAATAAAGATGTGGACGCGAAGTCCGAAAAGCAGTGAATGCGGACACGAAGTCCGGAAAGTAGTAAATGAGGACACGAAGTCCGGAATGCAGTAGGCACGGACACGAAGTCCGGAATGCAATGAATGTGGACACGAAGTCCAAAATGCAATAGATGCGGACGCGAAGTCCAAAATGCAGTGAATGCGGACATGAAGTCCGAAAAGCAGTAAATGAGGACACGAAGTCCGGGATGCAGTAGACACGGACACGAAGTCCGGAATGCAATGAATGTGGACACGAAGTCCAAAATGCAATAGATGCGGACGCGAAGTCCAAAATGCAGTGAATACGGACACGAAGTCCGGAAAGCAGTAAATGAAGACACGAAGTCCGGAATGCAGTAGACACGGACACGAAGTCCGGAATGCAATGAATGTGGACACGAAGTCCAGAATGCAGTAGATGCAGACGTGAAATCCGAAATGCAATAAAGATGGACACGAAGTTCTGGACGCGAAGTCCGAAAAGCAGTAAAGATGGACGCGAAGTCCGAAAAGCGGTAAAGATGGACACGAAGTCCTGGACGCGAAGTCCGAAAAGCGGTAAAGATTGACACCAAGTCCTGGACGCGAAGTCTGAAAAGCGATAAAGATGGACACGAAGTCCTGGACGCGAAGTCCGAAAAGCGATAAAGATGGACACGAAGTCCTGGACGCGAAGTCCGAAAAGCGGTAAAGATGGACACGAAGTCCTGGACGCGAAGTCCGAAAAGCGGTAAAGATGGACACGAAGTCCTGGACGCGAAGTCCGAAAAGCGGTAAAGATGGACACGAAGTCCTGGAAGCGAAGTCCGAAAAGCGGTAAAGATGGACACGAAGTCCTGGACGCGAAGTCCGAAAAGCGGTGAAGATGGACACGGAGTCCTGGACACGGAGTCCTGGACGCGAAGTCCGAAAAGCGGTAAAGATGGACACGGAGTCCTGGACGCGAAGTCCGAAAAGCGGTAAAGATGGACACGAAGTCCTGGACGCGAATTCCGGAAACCAGTAAAGGTGGGCATGATGCAAAAATGCAGGGAATGTAGAAGCAACGACTAGTGTTAGGGAATGGCGTGGGGCGCCGAAGAGGGGCGCTTGGCATTGGGTCGTGGCTTTGTTGGGATGGTGTAGTTGTAAGCGTAGCTTGCATTGCCGCTGGGGTGGTTGTGCTTTGCTGGAGGCTCGCTTTGCCCCTCGGGCGGTTGTGCGTCTGATCTGCCAGAAGCCGACCCTATTGTTGGATCGATTGTTTGTTACTCTTGTCGGCAGCTGGTCTTGCCGCTGAAGCGATTGCTTGCTGGGAATGCCTTGGTCTCGCCAATGGGATTTTTGCTTGCGAGGCGGTTGCTCGTTGCCGGTTGGGCGGTTGTTCATTTGCTAGGGACCGGCGTCTAGCGATGCGGGACTCGAGCTCTGAGAGCGCCTACGTACCCTCTTGGACCGGGGATCAGAGTCTGCCGTAGTTCTTGCGTTTGCTGTACCTGTGATCCTAGCATTATCAGTAAGTCATGGGGTTACTAACAATGCATAAGTACAGGTAAAAGGATGTGTTCGCGACGCATGTTCTTCAGTTTCGGGTCGCCTCGGCGATCCGTAGAGAGTTTTTGCTTTGGCGATGCGAATGAGATCCCATTTTCGAATGCCTCAATGTGAGGCCTCCAAGGCTCCTGTTGGCCATGTACACACATATCGAGACATTCTTAATGATGCCCTAGCGGCTCTGTCGATTATTCGACGCGCCCGTCGGCTTAGGACCCTACTCGTCAAGGTACCGTAGGGCGGCTGCGCTTGAGACCCGCGCGGGGATTTTTTTTGCCTAGATTTGATCAGACTCAGTCTGACCATTTCCAGAATGCTATGACTAGATCCCAGAAAGGAATGTCTGGGATTTCGGCTTTGTGGTAGCCTGTTGAAGGGTGGCTATGACCCATTCTGGAGTTATGCAAAGACGAACAGAAAAGAGAAAGCTTGGGGGGAACGCGTTGCCCCAGGCTAAAAGGATAAACGGATTCATGCCTTCAGTGAGATGTACCCCCCTTTCTCTTCCATCCTCCGGTTGGTGTTGGCTGACTTGAACTGCTTGGATTGCGTGCTTGGTCGCCCGCTGTGCTTGAGGAAGAATCCACCTTGGACAGTTGAGTCGTGCAAGAGAGCCGATCGGGGATCGTGTTGAAGTAGATAACCTGGCCATTTCCCTTGGGGATCCTTGGTCTGCGCAGTGTGCGAGAGCCTATGGTGACTGTTTTGTTTATCTCTCATTTTACTCTCATTTTGCTACGGTTACCCACCTCGGGACCGTACCTCTCAACTTAAAGGGGATTAACTCTCCTTTTGCCACGATTGCCCTCCTCGGGGTTTTTAGTCGCGCCTCTCCTTGCCCTAGCTTTTGCCTAGGTCGCCCCAAGGGGTTTTCTACCTAGCGGGCTCAATTATTTTGTCTTTCGAGTTTGCAAGGACGAAAGGTTCGAAGGACTCAACCTCCGAGTGCATTGTTTTCTATCTCCATCGAGAAGTTGTGTCTGCTGCTCCCCTTTTGTCGGGGTTTGTTGGTTTTTCAAGATTGGCGAAGCCGGAATTTTAAATCTCAGCGGTGCCTTGTTTTGCTCGTTGGCGAGTTTTCCCGCATCTTTTCTCTCTCTCTTCATTGGCGGGTTTTTCCCGCTTCTTTTTGCTCTGTTTTTTTTTCTTGCAGCTGGGGTTTGTTTTGTGCCTCATGTCTTTGTTTGAAACTCCAAGATTTTGCATCGCCGAGGCCGCATTGGTGTGCTTCGCCTCGCGGAGACTTGTTGTGTGTTACTAGCCCTATTTTGTGAGGACTAGCTTTCTTGGAAGTTTGAATCTTGCGCACTCAGAAGTCGAACTCCGTATCATTTGCCCTTGCAAGCATTACATGTGAATTTCCCCTGTTGTCTAGGTAAAGAAAATATCAAATTGCCCCATGTGAAATAGGGAATCGAGGTTGCCTGGCGCGAATGTTGAACGGGAATGCCTCGGTCTTTATTTGTTGAAGTGGCCCGTGGTAGGCGCTTGGTGTGATGTCTCCGATCATCTCTTGTTGTTCTTTACAGCGCGTGTCTTTTGGAGGGTGCACGCTGTTGAAGCCACTGGATGTTCGAGGAAGACGGTTGTATCAATGCTGAGTGATTCGCTCGATTGTCCTTGTTTTCGACTTCATATGGGGGTACCTCATCGTCGGACACCTCCCTCGTCAAAGTATAAGGAAAGGGTCCGAGACAAGTTTTCAAGGAAGCGTGAACTCGTGCATCGCTCTTCGCCTGTGGTCAATGTGCCCCTGTGAAGGATGACAAAGAAAGCAATGTATTAGGCGATTATGCGGGGAATATGTGGTAAGAAATATGAGGTGGTCCCATAGGAAAATCCCTTTTTTGTCCCGCGCGCGACCCATGGGGTGCCACATGTAGATGGCATTTGTTTCTGGGAATCTAGTCATCACTACTCTGGAGTGGTTAGACCGTGACTAAAGGTCACATAAGCATATTTTTCCTAGTTGCGAGTAAGCATGCGCAGTCGTCCTAGGGAAGGCTCGAGGAGTCAGGTCCCATAAGGACATGCGAGTCGAACAGGTCCAACATAACTAATAGGGCGTCGCAAAGACTGTCCTAATGCTCCATTGAAGGATTTGTTCATGTCGAGAGCCCATTTGTGAGAATGCATTTAAATTAAAGCAGAAGAGAGTTTAAGGAAGACTGTGCATGTTGCCTCCGTATTCAATCGGCGACCACAACAGAGGGGGATGAGATCCATTCTTTGATCAGAGGCATGATCGTGCTGGTATCTCCTGAGATCGAGAGTTGGGTCCTGCTCTGCTTGTGGAGCTATCACTTCCGGTCTTTGCAACGAAAGGATTAGACTTGCTCCTCGGAGTATCGCTTGGATGAATTTGAATCCAAGTCGATTTTGGATTTCAGATGAGCCTGAAAGCAGTAAATGCGAGGTGTCAAAACCTGAATGTAGTAAATGCTGGGCCGGAGCCCAAAAGCAGTAAATGCTGGGCCGGGGCCCGTAAGCAGTAAATGCAGGACCGAGGCTCGATATGGGGCCGGAGCTCAAAAGTGGGGCCGAAACCCGATGAGGGGCCGAAGCCCAAAAGTGGGGCCAAAGCCCGATGCAGGGCCAAAACCCAAAAGCGGGCCCGATGCAGTAAATGCGGGGGCCGGAGCCTGATGCGGGGCCGAAGCCCGATGCAAGGCCAAAGCCTGATGTGGGGCCGGAGCCCAATGCAGTAAATGCGTGCTCGATAAAAAAGTGCAAGAGATGCAAAAGCAAAGATCAATGTTGAGAAACAGTGCATGGCACTGTAAAGCGGTGACTCTGATTTTTCTTGCGGTCTTGCTTTGTGGAGCAAGGATGGGGACTTAGTGTTGAAATCCCAAGGAGCTGGATGAGAGATGTTTGTTGTCTCAATTGTGGTCGCTCAATATTCAGGCTGTCTTCTTGTTGAGAATTTCCTGCAATAGGAAAAGAGAATAATGAAAGAGCATAAATTGTTCAGGATTTCAATGTAAGAGTATAGGGAAGCGAACTGGCCTGGTAGGTGTCGTGCGAGCACAGCAAGAGACATGCATTGATACATTGAGCATGCGTGTATGAGTTGGTGTGAACATGCTTGGACATGTGTGAGGCGCGCTTAGTCGCTAGTATATGCGAAGGGTCTTGCGGAGAGACGTGTATCTGATCACGCGATGATGCTCTCTGCGAAGGAGGTCTTCACTCACTTGTATGGTGAGATGTTAGCTAGTATGCAAAACAGTAAATGAGTAGAATGCATGCGATGCGTGAGTTTTCCAAAAACTAATGCCGTCATTCGTATTAACTCCGAATGGTTTAAAATGCAATACAAATTTTGAAAAGATAGTCCTAAATCGGTCTTCCAACGTGCCCTAGGTGCAAACGACCGTCGCCGTGGAAAGCACCGGTTCCAGGTGAGGGCCTGGGGGAAGTGTCTATCCTAGGGTGAGTGTGGACCTCCTCGGGCCCTCTTCCTGGACCTCTCCAAGGCAGCGTTCGTTTGTGCCAACTCCTTATCAAGCCTCTGCAGTTGGGCGCGAGCCTGGGCAAGCTCCTTCTGTAGTTAGTGTTGATCACAAAGCTGCTCATTCTTCTCGGCTACCTCCCGGCGGAGGCGGTCCCTTTCAGCCCTGAGATTGGCGAGCTCGGCTTGGATGGCCATGTCCCATACCGGTACCCCGGATGATGTGCTACTCTTGACCGGAGGAGAGTCTGTGAAATCATCATTCTCTGATGGACCCCATCGATAAAAGCAGAGGATATATTCCTCCGTGGCTTGAAAGTCCCGTTCATCTTAGGTCGGGTGCTCGAGGAAGTAAGGATGCTCGATGACCGTAGTCTGCTACGCGGTCATAACCCGTTTGATTTCACTTAGGCGATCTATGGACGTCTGGTCCTCCCGCCAAGCGTGTTCGAACTTGGTTCGCGCCGTACCTTTGGGAACCGTCTGTAAGCCACCTAACTGCCTCACTACTTGCACCGGAAAATAGGTGGTGGACCCCGCATGGCTCACGAGTGGTACTCCGTTAAAATCAGGACATTTAAGGGTCATGGGTTCGGGTGGCATCCACGCGGCGCGCCATTTAAAGCCCTTTGGTGCTATTTCGCGAAAAATTTTGATCCACTCGGAGACCTTGCGTTCTTCCACATGCAACAGAGGTAGTAACCGCAAAATGATAGACTCCGGACGTGTGAAAAACATAACTGGACGAACAAGGCCAAAGGGGTTTGCATGGCTTTGGAGCCAAATTTGCAAAAGGATTGGGGACCCTCTCAACCTTCGATCGGTCTTTCTTGTAACGCGATCAAGGGACCGTATGGTCTCGGCCAACAAGGCCACCTCGTATTCGCGGCCTCCAACCACTTGGAGGACAACGCTAGCTAAGGCTGCGTCAATGTGACCGGCCGAGCAAGGAATAATAGAGTCCCAAAAATTAAGAATAAGATCGCATGACAAATTTTTTTTTGTAAAAGATCCCCTTGAACCTCGCGCGCTCGTATTTCAATAAAATGGAGGAGTTTCGCGATGACTATCTCTGTGCCACCGGAATATGCAAGTTCGGCTTGTAGCTGAGACCTATGCACCCCGAGTAGACGCGATACCAAAACAAGTCGAGTGGTGTGGAAGTTAGGTTCCACAATGTTGCGGGTGGCTGCAATTCTTCCGACAAGAGTGCGATATTCCTGGATAGTAGGTGTGAGCTCGGTACCTTGGATGTTGAAGACGGCGTGGACTGGGTCCCAAAACGTCACCGCTGCTCCTAAGAAGTTCTAATCCACTCGGCACATGGCTAGCATTAGTATATCCCCAACAAAGGTCCTGATGTAATCGCTGTCGACTTGACGTAGATAAGCCCAGATGTGACTGATTTCCTCGAGTGGTGGCGTGACCCTGTCGAGGTGTGGAAAGGAGACCAAGCGCACCATCTCTTACCAAGATGAAAGGAAAACCGATTTAGGACTAGTTAATACAAATGACGCCTAATTTTGAAATTAGATGATGCATGGATACAGAAAATAAATGCCCACGGCTTAATGTATACAATGTACATCTCTCTCAAAAACAGAAAAGGACTCAAATGGCGCGCAGGCCGACTCGATAGACTGTTATTGAAGTCGGGTTGGAAGATGGCATGGAGCTCCTGCATTATGCATGGTTTCGGCACTATAAGGACCGTGCTACCTAGGGACGGGGGCCCCCGACTCAAGGGTGTCAATTCCTTGAAATCGAGCGGGATTCTTTTCAAGGCCTAAGCGACAGTCGAACTGCGCGCCGTACCCCTACTTCGAACCCCTATCTAACCTATGCTCCTACTTCCGATCGTGGGACGCGACCCATAGGTACCTAGAGTTATCATGATATGCAATGCGAATGCATAAATGAAAGTGCGTAAAGTAGATAAGCGGGAAATTACAGAAAGCGGTAAATAAACAAGCAAACAAAACAAGCGAGAACGAGCCCGAACCCTCTAAGTCTCCCCAGTGGAGTCGCCAAGCTGTGCGCACCCGAATTTCGTCTCGTCGAAGCACGCATGCGCGCGCCTAAATACAACGCAGCTTGGGAGTGTCCACCTTCCCGGGGACGCACGACGGAAGCACGTGAGAAGGAGTCGCCACTATCTGTTTACGATCCGAAAGTCGAGGGCCGGTGAGTTACCCGGGTCTAGGGGTACGGGGTACACCTAATTGCTAAGGCATATGGTTTGCGAAACCCGAGGTTCCGAATTCGGGGGTCTGTTACATGCGAGCCTATATCTCGCATGCCCTATCGGTACTCTAGCTTGTCTAGTCTTGTCATTTTTTATTTAATTACCGCTTAATTAAGTTCCGCTCATCTTACGCGTTTTGACACCGTAAATTCGAATAGACACTTGAACCATCAACTCTCCGACCGGGATTATTACATGAATAAATATGCATCATAAAACCTTTACATTGTTCTCTCAAATAAATCATAAATAACAATGACTGAATCCCGGTCGGTTCGCGTTCGACCGTTATTTCACTCATACTCACCGTATGATTTTGGAAAAGACCGAAAATTAAATTAAAAGCGCACTCAGTGTGTGGGGGCATTGGACCCCGCGATCGAAGGTTATAGGCATTGAACCCAGTGAATCGTATCCTAAAGGATCGGGCTCGACCCGTATAACAAATAAGTGTAAAAATGTAACAAGTAAGCGCAAATAAACAAACAATGAGATTTTGTTATTGCCGAATTTACGTGAGTTAATCAATTATTATCCGGGGTATCTTAGCATACAAATCCTATCCTAAAACAAACAAATAGGATGATGGATAGGGTATGTAGCATTCGGCATCATTTAATGGACCCGACAGACATGATGTCCATAGTCAAGTCTCGAATGAGTGGGTTATTTTTAGATTATTCTGTATCGCGACAATATGGCTTTTACAGATTAAAAGTATTTTCACCTAAAAACCCAAATCCTAACCCTCTATTCGACTATTGCCCATGTTTGATTTAAGTCGAGTTTGTGATTAATTTGTTTTCCCATGTTTTGACCACAAACCTACGCTAGGATCACGGCAGGACAAGAACTGGTAATCATGCCCTTAAATCGGTAAATGTGTGTGTGCATGAAAATCAAGATTACGTTGTACGTATCTCGGTGCTTTTGAAATTGTGAATTTTGAAAAGGGCATGACTAACAGTTCTTGAACTGTCGACGCGATTACAAATTATTAATCAATTCGTGCAATTCATTTAAAGAAGTCAAGTGATTTAATTTAGCCAAATTTAACGTCCTGATTATCCCGTATGTAGAATCTTAGGTTAATTAGAAATTTGCCGAATGCTTTAATCTACGGATTTTGAGCCGTCAAGATAGCCATTAGTTGACCGCCCGATAAACTCTAATTTCCGACATGGTCACATAATTATAAAAATGAAATATTTAAATGAGGCACATACATTGTCGGTGGGTAATCCAAGTAGAAAAAGGCCGAATATTTTTAGAAAATGTCCAGGGGACTGAATTGAACGATTTTAAAAAAGCAGGGACTGATTTGAAAATTCTAAAAAAATTAGGGACTGATATGAAAATTCTAAAAAAATTGGGTACTGATCTGAAAATTCTAAAAAAATAGGGACTGTGTAAAAAAAATTACTGAAAATGTCCTAGGACTTATTTGAAATGAATTTAAAAATCTGGACTGATCTGAAAACAAAAAAAGGCCCCAGGACTAAACTGAAACAACTTGAAAAGTTCCTAGGGATGCTTGAAAAATTCTGGGAATTTCAGGATTGTTTGGAAAATAGTAAAATGACTGGGACTTGATTGACAAGAATTTTTGAAGTTCGGGGCAGATCTGAAAAGGGTGAAAATGGTCCCGGGACTAAACTGAAACAATTTGAAAAGTTCTTTGGGATTCTTGGAAAAATTCTGAAAAATCCAAGGATTGATTGGAAAATAATAAAATGATCGGGGCTTGATTGAAAATAATTTTGAAATTCGGGGCAGATCTTAAAAAAATAAAATACGTCCTCTGGACTGAAATGTGACAAAACAGAAAGTTCGTAAAATCGAGTTCGGGACAAATCCGATCACCCACGCGACCCTAGAACACTCATTTCACATTATATCCATCAAGCAACCAATAATATTCAGGAAAGGAACCCTAATCATGCCACTAAGTCGAGAATTTACCTAGTTCGGAAAGTTGAGGGGCTTCTCTGTAAAAAATAAAAAAAATAAACAAAAAAAAATGGCCGGATGAATCGGGCCGGATCAAATCGGACCAGACCGCCCGAAAGAGAAACTGCCCGGAAGAGCGCTGGGCCGGACTGGGGAAGTTAGGCCTGGATGGGCTTGGGTTGGGCCTGCGAAAAAAGAACGAACTGGGCCGAGGCCCGTTAGCCAAAGGGCGGCCGGGATCGGGGCAGCGGCGGTTCTCGCCCCTGGACGCCGCGATGACGGCCGGAATGGATGCGGGAGATAGCTCTGAGCGCCGCCGGCACTCCGCCGTGGTCGATCTGGGCCTAACCGGAGTTTAAGTGGTCGGAATCGGGGAGTTTTTGCGTTCTTCCGGCGACGGTTCCCCAAATTCTCCAATCTCCAAATTCCCCGAAACGAGAGCCAATTTTTCGATTTCGTTTGCTGGGTCGTGTTCCTTCCTAGCCGAATCGTATTTCTGTCCATTTAATTGCAATTCCATCCGCTTTCCGTTGAGATTTCGGCCGATTTGGCGGAAATCGCAAAAATCGCGATTTGGGGCTTTCTGGGCCGGCGGGGATCGCGGGCAGCCGGCGAGCGCTGCCCGGCCTGCCCGAATCTCCTCTTTTTTCTTTTTTTCTTTTTTTTTTTAAAAAAAGCCTGCTGTCACGGGCAGCCGGTCAACACTGCCCGGCCTGCCCGTGACCTGCCCGAATGTTTCTTTTCTTTTCTCTTTTTTTTATACATATATATATATAATTTAATTTAATTTAAATTATTATTTTTTTTAAGAAAAGGTAATAAATTGGAAAAATGACGATTTTGCCCCCCCTGGAGCCGATGGACCGAAATAGGGTGCTGACAGAAGCCCTTTTGGAATTTTCTCTGGGAAAACATAAGAGAATTCTTCTAATAATTGGCAAACCTTAGGAGCAACTATTTTCTTCTAGCGATTCTCTTTAAATACAACAAGAGCATAAGCTACATGTAGACTCCCCAAAAATTTCTCAAATTTGGATTTTCCAACGAAGTGCATACCTCCTCTTCAATTAACCTTAGACATCACTTATGGTCTACAGGGGCCCAAAACAACCATTTCTCCATCCTAAATAAACATGTATTATGTTAGTGTTTCGATAACCATCGTGTTGAGTTCTTTGTCGAATTGCCATGGTCTATCCAACAACAAATGGCACGTATTCATGGGAATAATATTACACCATTCTTCATCATAATACTTGATGCAATTCCCGCCAAGAATGACGAGACCTGACAACTAAAGGAACCCAAGATCGGTCCACAATCAGATTTGAGTAACAAACCTTCGACCCGTTGTTTGCGACAAAAACAAGAACCTTGGTATAACTGACCTCAACCCGTTGTTTAATGCGAAACAAGAACCTCGGTATATAGGAAGACGCCACAAACGGTGATGGAAAGTTGTTTGATAAGTTGATGATGAACGCCACAGAAACTTCCGATAAGTTCGAATTAGTTCTTCAAGAACCAAAGAGAATACTCTCACAATTTTCTGAATGTTCTTTTTTTTTATTAAAAATTGACTAAGATGAATATATATACACATAAACTAATCCTAATCTGGCCATATCTCCTCCTAAAGATAAGGAAAATAAAACCTAGAATATCGATAGAGATATGACATAATCTATAAAGATATGAAATCTAAATATCCCTAGAATATCTCCATGAGATTTAAACTTTAAACAAATCTGATGATATCTTCTCTTGATCATCAAATATTTAGAAGCTTCCTCAAACACTTGCTGAATTTAGCCTTGTCCGGAATCTTCTATAACTTGAATCATGTTGATGGATTTTTGTTCATGACCAATGGGCCTCCACGAATTTGCTTGAGCCCGAACCTCTTGAATCAGGCCGTTGAGTTCATCTTTAAACTTCTTTGCTCGTGCTCGCGTAATCGGTCCAATTGGAACTTGAACTGGATCCCTTGAAGTCGTGCTACAATTTGAATCATTCCCCTCCTCTTAAAAAGGATTTGCCCTCAAATCATCACCTACATCAAAAGGAAGCAAATCAGCAACATTAAAAGTAGTACTTACATTGTACTCACCAGGTAAGTCTAGCTTGTAAGCGTTGTCATTGATGCGCTCCAGGACTTGAAAAGGACCATCTCCTCTTGGAAGCAGTTTGGAACGTCTTTGCGCCGGAAATCTCTATTTCCTCATATGCAATCAAACCCAATCTCCGGGTTCAAAAATCAGCTTATGACGCCTCTTGTTGGCGTGTTTTGCATACTGCTCAGTTCTTCGCTCAATGTTGAGTCTTGCTTTCTCATGAATCTGCTTGACCAATTCAGCTTTCGTTTTGCCATCTAAATTAACATGCTCAGACAACGGTAAAGGAGATAAATCCAATGGAGTTAAAGGATTAAATCCATACACAATTTCAAATGGTGAAAATTTAGTAGCGGAATGAACAGATATGTTATAAGCAAACTCAACATGTGGTAAATACTTTTCCCATGTTTTAATGTTCTTTTTTATGATTACCCTCAACAATGTAGACAAAGTTCTATTTACTACTTCCGTTTGACCATCAGTTTATGGGTGACAAGTAGTAGAAAACAATAGTTTAGTACCTAACTTACACCACAAAGTCTTCCAAAAATAGCTCAAGAACTTAGCATCTCTATCTGAAACAATTGTTCTAGGCATACCATGTAACCTCACAATCTCCCTAAAGAACAAATCAGCAACATGCGAAGCGTCATCTGTTTTGTGACATGGAATAAAGTGTGTCATATTAGAAAATCTATCCACAACCACAAAAATTGAATCTCTCCCACATTTAGTCATAGGTAATCCTAACACAAAGTCCATTGAAATATCAATCCAAGGCTCATTAGAAATAGGTAAAGGAGTATACAAACCGTTGGGCTGCACTCTGGATTTAGCTTGCCTAGATGTAACACATCTACCACAAATTCTCTCAACATCTTTTTTCATATGTGGCCAATAGAAGTGTTCTTGCAAAATAAATAAAGTCTTTGCAACACCAAAATGTCTCATTAATCCTCCACCACGAGATTCATGCACTAATAACTCTCTCAGGGAACAATTAGGCACGCATAACTTATTCTCTCGAAACAGAAACCCATCATGCCTAAAGAACTTACCACAAGGGATTTTCTCACAAGCCGATATTCCTCACAAAATTCATGGTCATCAGCATATAAATTTTTAATGAGCTCAAAACCAAGCAATTTTGCATCAAGTGTAGAGAGTAATGCATACCTGCGAGAAAGTGCATCGGCAACCACATTCTTCTTACCTTGTTTATACCGAATGACGTAAGGAAACGTCTCAATGAACTCCACCCATCGGGCATGTCTTTTGTTTAGTTTGTGTTGGCCCTTCAAGTGTTTCAAGGACTCATGATCGGTGTGTATCACGAACTCCTTAGGCCATAGGTAGTGCTGCCACGTCTCTAAAGCTCGAACCAATGCATACAACTATTTATCATAAGTTGGATAGTTTAAGGCTGTCCCGCTTAGTTTTTCGCTGAAGTAAGCAATTGGTCGTCCTTCCTGCATGAGAACTGCACCGATACCAACACCTGAAGCATCACATTCAATCTCAAAAGTTTTAGAAAAGTTAGGTAAAGATAATAAAGGAGCGTTGGTCAACTTCTCTTTGATTAGCTGAAACGCCTTCTCTTGTTCTTCTCCCCATCTAAATCCAACGTTTTTCTTGATCACTTCAGTAAGTGGTGCTGCTATGCTACTAAAATCCTTCACAAACCGCCGGTAGAAACTAGCAAGTCCATGAAAACTACGAACATTACTTACACTTGTGGGACTAGGCCACTCTTGGATTGCACATACCTTCTCCTCATCAACTTGTATACCTTGTGCACTAACAACAAATCCCAAAAATACAAGCTTATCGGAGCAAAAAGTACACTTCTTCATATTAGCAAATAACTTTTCCTTCCTAAGCACATCTAAAATAGATTTCAAATGTACTTTATGATCGTCTAAGTTTTTGCTGTAAACGAGTATATCATCAAAGTAGAAAACCACAAATCTACTTATAAATGCACGCAAAACATGATTCATAAGTCTTGTAAAAGTGCTTGGAGCATTAGTCAAACCAAAAGGCATAACTAACCATTCATACAAACCGTATTTTGTTTTAAATGCAGTTTTTCATTCATCTCCTTCTTTCATTCTAATCTGATGATAACCACTCTTTAAATCAATTTTAGAAAATACACAAGAACCATGTAGCTCATCTAACATATCATCTAAACGAGGAATAGGATGACGATAATTTACCGTTTTGTTGTTGATTGCTCGGCAATCAACACACATTCTCCACGTCCCATCCTTCTTAGGTACAAGTATAACCAGAACGGCGCATGGACTCATGCTTTCCCTCATGTACGCTTTCTCCAACAAATCACTTACCTGCCGTTGAAGCTCCTTTGTCTCCTCAGGATTGCTCCTATAAGCTGGTCGGTTTGGAATTATCATACCGGGAACAAAATCAATTTGATGTTCAATCCCTCGGATTGGAGGTAACCCATGTGGTGTTTCCTCGGGAAAGACATCCTCATACTCCTGCAAAAGAGAAACAACAGAACTAGGTAGAGCGATATCAAGTTCGTTAGTATTGAAAAATGCCTCTTTGTACAAAAGTACAATCATCGGCTGATTTAAAAACATTACTTGCCTAATTTCTCCCATTTTTGCATAAAAATTCTTTTGTTTTCTCTCTGATTTTCTCTCAATGGCCGAATTTTGATTTTCTTTTTCTCTCTCATTTTTCTCGACCTCTCTATGATTTTCACTCTTTTTCTTCTGTTCACTCTCTTTCTTTTGATCACTCTCTTTTTGCAATCTCACTTGATCCTCATATACTTGCTGCGGAGTTAATGGTACAAGAGTGATTGATCGTTGATTAAGTACAAAGGAGTATTTGTTTGTAAAGCCATCATGCTTCACTCGTCTATCAAATTGCCATGGACGCCCTAGCAACAAGTGTCCTACTTGCATCGGTACTACATCACAAAACACTTCATCTTCGTATTTATCGATTCGAAATGCAACTAACACCTGCTTGTTCACCCTTATCTCACCACTATCATTCAATCATTGCAGCTTGTACGGCCTAGGGTGCTTCACCATGGGCAGTCTCAATTTTTCCACCATTGTTGCGCTTGCGACATTAGTACAACTACCACCTCAATAATCACACTACATACCTTGTCTTTGATGTAGCACCTAGTGTGAAAGATGTTCTCCCGCTGCACTTCTTCAACTCCTTTTATTTGCAAGCTCAATGCTCTCCTTGCCACCAATGTCAATGCATCTGGAGCTAAATATTCTTCCTCGGGAACGTCCTCCAATGGGGGCATGTCATCGGGATCACTCTTTCTTTGGAACGATAGGAATTTCATCTTAATACTACCCAAGTTATTGTCTTCCCGATTCCTATCTTCTCTAAACCGCCCTCCATGTTTCCTATTACTAACAACCGAATCTCAATCATCTTCTTCATCAAAACCAGCCCCATAATTCTCTTCATCTTCAACCCTCATTTCCCTCGGTTGAACTCGTTCCCTCCTACGTTCATTAGGAGCATTTCGTGGCTGCTATACACGTTTATTCTCCATCAGATCAATTCGTTCATGAACCTGCTCAAACTCCAACCTCATCACACGCCTCATCTCACTCATCATGGCCTCTATAAGTATTTTTGAATCAGCCAATTCCGTAGCACCTTCAGGAATACTCTTAGCACTGTTGTGAGACATGATTGTTGCAAAATAAAGTTAGAAAGAATGGACCTCACAATTCTCTCCCTTACGTGTTTACACTCAAGAATGTGAATCACTCTACACTCATGTTTTCACTCAACAAAATATGTGGCTACCCTCTAATGTTCTCACCGCTCTTGCCTTTTTCCACTCGACAATTCTCTTTCAGTTCTTTTGGAACTAAACAAACAACTCCAAATTTTTCAGTAACAATTCACCAAGAACTCATCAAGGAAAATTAATGGTCAAAGGAAATTTCAGCAAGAAAAGAAACAAGAGAAAAGACAACTACTATGAAGGATTAAATAAACCAGAATGGTATATATAATTCTGGGAATAGAATCAATGTAGATCACAAAGAAAGGGAAATAACAACTTTAGAATGGTCTGATACAAAGAATTTGGATCAAATTGACTACAATAACTTCTTTCTTTTCTTTCGATCTCTTTTTTTTTTCAGCTCTGTATTTTTTTTGCCGAATTTATTTTTTTTTCAGCTCTTTTTTTTTTCCTACTAATCCACAAAGAACAAACTCGATGAAGCAAAACTCAGCAAATTGAAACAAAAAAAAGGATAGGATAAACCCGATTTGGAGCCTAATGCTCTGATACCAAATGATGCGATTCCCGCCAAGAATGACGAAACCCGACAACTAAAGGAACTCAAGATCGTTCCACAATCAGATTTGAGTGACAAACCTTCGACCTGTTGTTTGCGAAAAAAACAAGAACCTTGGTATAACTGATCTCAACCCGTTGTTTAATGCGAAACAAGAACCTCGGTATATAGGAAGACGCCACAAACGGTGATGGAAAGCCGTTTGATAAGTCGATGAAGACGCCACAAACGGTGGTGGAAAGCCGTTTGATAAGTCGATGATGAACGCCACGGAAACTTCCGATAAGTTCGAATTAGTTCTTCAAGAACCAAAGAGAATACTCTCACAATTTTCTGAATGTTCTTTTTTTTATTAAAAATTGACTAAGATGAATATATACACACATAAATTAATCTTAATCTGGCCATATCTCCTCCTAAAGATAAGGAAAATAAAACCTAGAATATCGATAGAGATATGACATAATCTATAAAGATATGAAATCTAAATATCCCTAAAATATCTCCATGAGATTTAAACTTTAAAAAAATCTGATGATATCTTCTCTTGATCATCAAATATTCTAAAAGCTTCCTCAAACACTTGCTGAATTTAGCTTTGTCCGGAATCTTCTATAACTTGAATCATGTTGATGGATTTTTGTTCATGTCCAATGGGCCTCCACGAATTTGCTTGAGCCCGAACCTCTTGAATCAAGCCGTTGAGTTCATCTTTAAACTTCTTTGCTCGTGCTCGCGTAATCGGTTCAATTGGAACTTGAACTGGATCCCTTGAAGTCGTGCTACGATTTGCATCAATACTTCTTACCAATTGAGAATGAGACTAGGCATCTCTTATTCACTTTCAGTTCATGTCCCTTAAGCCACTTCAATTTATAATTGTTATGGATCAAAAAATTGACCCGATTCATCCGGTTTAACTTACCATTTTGGACATATTGATACATACAAATTGGTAACGAAATCCTATTGTGAGTATATCCTAACAATTATCTCTTGTGTTATTGATATCTTCAATATATCTCTTAGATATTATACAGTATTCAATTAATATCATCATGAGATATTATACTATCTATAACCATATATTTGGCAAGTATATTTACTTGCTGTATGTAATTGAATATTTGATATAAATTACGATATTCAATTAGAGATATGCAATAACCTCTATAAATACCCGCCACATATGCCTAAGCTCACAAGTTCCATTCTTTACATTTCCGAGCACGCTATCATTTAAGCATCGGAGAGAGAGATCGAGACTCCCTCAATCATCCCCTTTAGTAGGTTGTCCATGTGGTGTTCGTGAAAGCTCAAGGTTCGTGTGCACATGATTAAGATTTGATTTTCACGACCCCAACAATAAAGGTGTGGATGAGCCTCCGTTCTTAACTTCAGCTTCTTAACCATCTCATCTGAAACAACATTAGCTCCTCTTCCTCCTCTTCATCCTCCTCATCCTCACAAACTCCATTGTCTTCCTCAAAATCTTTTTCCTCAAAGTGATTACATTGCAGTTTGGACAATCTGCTACAATATGCCCAATACCACGACACTTGAAGCACTTTCTGGGGTTCATGGTCGACGAGCCAACTTGCTAAAATGTGTCTTCACAATTTCCTTGGATTTAGCCTTCATGTTGGTTGCTATTGATGAAGATGTGGACTTTAAGGAAGTTGCACTCCTTTCATTGAAGTTTCCGTCACGAGTAGAATCCATGGAAGGTTGCTATTGAAAGCAACTACTTTGACATTGTCCTCAAGTAATGAGCTTTGAGGTTCTTTCTTTATTGGGTTGGTTTAATATGCTTATTAGTTTCTAAACCCCAACTTTTTCATTCTAAATCTAGTTCACTGAATCCCCATCGCTTCTACCCACCCTACGCCTCCATCACTCCATCACCATCGATTCGCCTTTTTCGCGTGCCGTTTTAGTGCCTCCTTGGCCTTCTGCCCTCAAATCCCATCGCAAACCAGAATTGATTCATCTCATGCCTTGCCTCACTAGGACGATCCGAGCCAGACTCTTTTGGAGCCCCTGATGGTAACCTCTTTCCCTTTCCAAGTTAAAAACTTTGGCCACTCGGACGTTCACCATTGATGATTTACCGACATAGTCTAATGCCATCTTGTTGTTGTTTTGTTGTCCTTCCTAGTGTTTTAAAGGTGGTTCCAATCTATTTAGTTCATGTTTGTAGCTGATTTGTCTCGAAGTGTGCCTGATTGGCTCTGACCTGCTCGAAGCAATATGTTTGTGGCTGGTCTTTGCATGATGTGCAGCTTCTTTTGCTAGTCTATTCCATACTAAGGGGTGTTTCCTCACCCAGTAGTCAAATGGCCAATTCGTCATCGGCAGTGTTGTGGCTGCGTCAACTGTGAATAAGGGATGATGCATTCATCCATGGGCGTACGGCCGATTTCCCAGTCGGCAGCAGTGGTTGTACAGTCAATTCATCATCGGTTGTCTATGGTTAGTTGCTCCAGCGACGCTTAATATAAATAATGGGGGTTTGAATAAATTTTTTTATCTTTCGACCAATAAAAAACAAAAAATGTATAGTCCATACAAAATTATATATATATTGAAAATAAAGAACATTAATATTTTATAACATATGATTGAGAGTAACTCAAAATTTTCAACTTTTTACTTGTTACTAGAGCGGATGTTTAAAGCACCGAATAACATGTCTCTTATTTAATTAGTTATACTTGATGAACCTTAGATAGCCTAGAGGCATGATTGAAAGTCTTAGTGAATATATATATATATATATATATAAACCATATTAAATCTGTAAGTTCAATCTTTTCGGTGTGAACCCTGATATCTAGAAGCCTATTTGGGTCACGACTAATTCAGTCAAGTCGGGTTGACCTATTAAGAGGTAAAGTTTTTCCATCGTTGACTTTATGCATTCACAAGAACTTGAATCCAAGACATTGTATAAGCGAAACAAGCGCCAAATCGCTAAAACCAATCCACGTTTGTTAAATTTAATCTTTTTTTATTTATATGAGTAGGCCCATGACAATAATACAATAAAATTAAATCTAAATATAAAGACATGAATGGTCTTGTTTCGCCTAAATTATGCGCTACATTCTCCGGCTAATGCGTGGCGGTGTTGAGTTTGCCATGCATGTTAGGGCGCTGTCCCAAGGGTGCATAGGGTGAAACCACCAGCCATCTTCACAGTGCCAGAGCATAAAGTGCCACGGCCCTTAAGGTCTGTAGGTCTAGTCGGCAGCTGGGTTTCTGAGATAATGATGGTGATGTCGATCGGGTGTTGATGATGACGAGCTTCAGATAATGTTGCGACCATAAGGGTAAAGTCCCTTTGATCCTCCCAAGCATGCGCGTGATTAAGTGGCCCCGATACTTGCAAGAAGGCGGCCTGAAAGCCGTTCTTGAGGATAATGGTCACGGTCTAAGCTTGAAAGGCCGAGCCTTAGCTTGTGAGAGACATTGGCCTCAACCTGAACTGGCCTGTGACAGATATTGGTCTCGACTTGAGCTGGCCTCTAAGAGATACTGGCCTCGGCCTAAGAGCCGAAAGGCTGAACTTCGACCTGAAAGCCTGAACTCTGATGAAGAGGCTGGGTGTAGGTCTCAGTTATTTGGCAAGCTAAAAGATGTGAGCCTTAGACTGGAACCCTCGACTCGATAAAATAGACGGTCCGGAACCCAGTCCTTAGAGGAATGCGACCACGAATCCCTGGAAGATTCGTAGAGAATGGATCTCTGCCTCGCAAAACCGGGAGAAACTGCACCTAGGTTTGGAAACCGAAGCTCAAGTGGAAGCCCGTCCTTGCCCGGAAGCTCGAAAAGAGTAGAAGGGATAGGTCCAGAAGGATGGTGTTGTAAGGGAATTAGAAGTGCATGTTAGTGAAGTGCGGCAAGGGTAGATAAGTAAGGTGTAGCACAAGAAATGTAAAGATATGAGAAATGTAAATGACAAAGGAACAAAAAGATATATTAAAGATGCATGTTGTGTAGTTACGTTGAGGGGCTGCAAATGAATATCGAACCGGTATATATAGGCTTGACCTAAGATAGAGCCCAAGATACCGTAATCGGGAAACATCTAATAGGAAGAAACTAAATAAAGACTATAAAAATTACTTGGCCATTTGAAGATATTCTCTCCACTTATTCCCTAAATATTGAAGACTAATAAAATGAAAAAATAGTCTAGCAAACTTAAAAGATATACATCTCCATCATTCCTAATTGCCGAAACTAAGATAAGGGAATCCAACTATGAAAGGTAAGATCGTGTCGATCCAAAGCTCGTCCATCCATATCCAATATTATCTTCCATACATATCTCCTTTTATATGGAAGTCAACCATCTATATAATCTTCTTCCTCATTCAAGAAATGTCTTAGACTCCATATGCATAATAATCTATTATCAATTGAGCACCAAATATCCTTTCTTGCCATCTAGAGATGCGTCCATGTTCATTCGGCCTTAGCTTAGAAATAACCCACAACCTCCATCTTGTGCCACCTAATCTCTGCATGGTTGTCCAAAATCAGGTGATGTTGCAGGCTTGGATTGGGTCCCGTCTTGGGTTTTGGTCCCATTCTCCTTGCATAGGCCTTGCTTATCCGATCCAATCAATAATGGACTGCCTCATAAGCCCAATTACGCCCATAAAATTCATCTTATCCATCGCGTGCCCCAAGAGCTCCACAATTATCGCTAGTTGTGATAATTTAGTTTAAACATGCCTCATTGAATAAATCAAACTTAAAATCTTTTGGTTTTTAGGTGATAGATTGTGTAATTGCACTATACCCCATCTCTCTTATAAATTGTATAAAAAGTTATCGGTTTTTGAAAATTTCACAAGCAGAATTATAAATTCAGAGTTTCCACTTGTAGTAATATCTTAATGTATTTTGGTTCTAATAAAGTCACATGAATTTGGCTTCGAAATAATAGATGCGAGGACAACTGCATTACTCATTTATTAGATGAAATAGGTACAAGTCTGCGCATTTTCATGGATGTATAAAAAAAATTTAAATATTTAATTTACTCAATTTTTATTAAGAGTATTTTAATTTATCTAAAGGACTTTTTCCCAATTATTTTTATTATTTTATTCTCTATGCATGGCATTATTTAATTTTTTTTGAAGAGAGTACTTTATATTTTCTCCATGCAAAAGGTGTGCTCATAATATATAAAAAAATGAAGAAAAATGTGAAACAGTGATTGAAATGGACAATTACACCAACCTCAAACAAGATTTAAATTTTCCGATCGAAAAGACGTTTAACTATGAATAGACGGTTTTAAAACGTAAGTCAACATATTCTCATATGAAAATCATTTAATGTATAAATTGTGGTTATCTCAAATTTTTACAAATCTACACTATATAATAAAAAGAGAGTTCCAAAAACCTCTCTTATACTAACCACATCATTTATGAAAATATGAAAAAAAAAATATTTTATTTAAATTGTGGGAAAACAACTCTCAATAGTTGACTTCTACTTTTTATTGATTTTTCTCAATAAAATGTACAAATTAGGCATGAAACCTAATGCAAAACGAACCAGCGTGAATGGAGAAAATATTCGAATTCGAGTCTTATGAATGGAGAAAATCCACACTGGGAAACATTTACCCTTAGTGGGTCGACTCAACTCGATTGGATTAGTCGGAATTATATTTGACTTCCAGAAATCAAGGTTCACACAACCAAAAAAAATCTAACGTAGAAAACAAAGGTTTTTGTCAACTTTACACCAATAGACTTTAACATAAATAAGGAAAAAGTAATTTTCCCTCTAGTCATTCTCTACTACCAATAAATTTATAGTTTTTCTTTTACCTCGTAGCACCAACACAATCCCATCAAATCCTCTTACATACTCCTTTTCACCTCTTTTTTATTTTATTTTTGGAAACATCTCAGTTCATCTTCATATATATATATATATATTGTCATTCTTTTTTGAGTTTTGAGTGTCAGAAAAGGTGTTTACTATCTACGTTTGTGCTATCTATTTAGACTTTATAAAAATGCTAAAATGAATATTTTTGAATAATGTAAATCAAAGAAGTTATTAGAGAAGATATATTTATGAGATATTGAAATTAATATTATTATATATAATATAATTTATTTCAAATGGACATTTAGATTTTCATAAATATAATTATCTGCGTAAATTATAATACTTTTAATGACAATAATGTGTCAAACAATTTAAATTTGGTAAACACAAAATGTTACTATGTTTTTTTAGTGTATATATTTGATAATGAATAATATATCGACCGGCATAATAATGATGTTGTAATTAAAAGAGGGTGCAATGCAGTGGAGCAGGCTCTCGCTTGTTGATCTTGAGGTTGCATATTGTGAAATCTAGTGGGACTATCCCCTCTTCTTTATTAGTTAGTTAGGATTGTAGACCTTATTTGTAATCGAAAAAAAATAATAATAATGATGTCGTATAATATAAGGTTGTTTCGAAATATTATAATTTTTTTGGATATATAGTATGAATATGTCAAGTAAAACTTGAAAAATGAGCTGGGCAAAAATCATATAGCCTGTAGCGAAGCGCGGATTTATCACTAGTAGGATAATATAGATAGAGTTTCCACTCGTGATAATATATCTTCACGTACTCCGATTCTAATAAAGTTACGTCAGTTCTTTCTTTAAAATAAAAGATGGCCGGGACAACTGAATATTACTCATCCATTAAATAAGTTCTTGCGTCTACATTAGACCAAATTAGTTTATGCTGCACTTAGCAAATAAAATAAAATAATATAAAGAACAGTTTATGGTCCATGGGCATATATATTATCATTATTAATATATATCTATTTGTGACAAAACAAAACAGAACTATATATATATATATATATATATATAAAGAAATTGTCAAATTTATGCCAAAAGGACATTGCAAATCTAATTATCTTTTTCAGTGGGCGCTTAGAGTTGTTAGCAGGCTTCCGATTGGGGTAAGTAATCCTCATCCAAAAAGGGAAAGACATCTAATAATCAGATCATTCGATAGAAGAAACACACCAAGACAGTAAGGCTATTCAATTGGTTAATTTCAAACTGCCCCTTGTAATTTCACCATTATCTCGAATTCCACCCTACAGTTGCAGCTGGTTCAATTTAAAACCCTTATTCTCATTAGTCATATAGGGGGAATTTCGTGTTAAGCACGTGTACGACTTCAGGGTGAGGCGAGCTGGAGAATTTACGTGCACGCTTGGAAGTGTGGGCTTTGAGAGCTCAAAGTCAATGAAAATTACGAACTTGATGCTGTTTTTTTCATGCTGAATTTTTATTGCTCAAGATTAGTTTAAAATTATATAGTTTCAATTTCAATTGATAAGTTGAGCCCTTAAACTCGATAGCTATTGGCTGTCTAATCTATAGTCTCAACGTGGACAACCATAAATATCGACGTATAGTCCAATTCCACATCAACAATCTTATATCTACAACCACGTGCGTCAAAATCACCTAATATTATCACATGATATTATGGAATGTCTGCTCGTGGATTGACTCTCGCATTGTAGGGATAAATTGGCTATACTCAAGGTTCATCCTTGATACTAAGAAACCGAACCATCATCTTCGGCAGCCTGATTAAAGTCTTAATAACATAAGTACTCGGCGGTTGAAGTGACTAATTAAACACTTAGATCCAAGTCTCTCATCTCTCTCTTAGTTTTCTATATGGTTTTTAAAAGTTCATTCTAATAGTCCTAAGTGCTTTTGAAATGATTATGAACTTTTCATAATAGTGAAGTAAATGGAATTTTTATTGGGTGAATTCCAATTAAAAGGAGGACGCAATATGTACAAGATTAGGGTAGTCATCCTTACATTTGGAAAGTTTAGGGAGTGAAACCCAAAGAACCCATAATTTGGGGATTGAGAGGGATATTTTCCCCATGAACTTGTCCTTTCTAATTGAATAATTTATTCTTAGTCATATCGGAAGTAGTCCAACCACCTTGTTTGGCAAATGAAATTTTTTTTTATCTCATCCTTATTCCATTTTAATTATAAATAATTATATTTATTTAGAGTTGTAATAATTGTGTTGTTGAATTATGAGAAAAGATAGGAAAAAATAATGAATAGTTGAATGAAAATATTGATTGCGTTGTTAAATTATGGAAAAAAAATAATTGATAGTTGGGATGATTTAATATTAAAAATTGAATTGAAATGTAAGAAAAATTAAAGAAAAATGAAAAAATATAATAATTATGCTGTTGGGCAACCCTTTATGTCGTTGAGTAAAAAAGTGGAGTATATTTGCCAAACAAGGCCTAAACGCTTTTCGTCGTTGTCTCGTCCTTCCCTCTTCCCCAAAGGGGCAGAAAAGATGATCTTTTTAGGGAAATCGCTAATGTAAGGAGAAGCAGACCAGAGCATGCCAAAGCCCAAGCCAAAGTCATAGCAACGCAAAGTTCCCTCCTTTTTTCCCTTCCACGGACGAATATGTTCTCGTACCCCTCCTCTCTGGGCCCTCCCTCCCCCAAATTAGCAGCTTTCGGCTGAAAGATATCCCGCATTTTCTGAGGCAGAGGAAGCATTTTCATCACCAGGGTCGTCTACGAATTTCTTTTCTGCAATTGGGTTTTGATCCTAAACTTCTGGGTTTGCCGTATTTGGCAGGGAAGTTCGTGAAATTCGCAGGATCGAATAAGCTGAAATTTGGTCATCTCGGGGCCTTAATGGGGCCTATGTTCCCGAGGTTACATGTTAAGGATGCTGCCGAGAAAGGTGGGCCCAGGGCGCCTCCGAGGAACAAGATGGCCTTATATGAGCAACTCAGCATTCCGTCTCAGAGGTTTAATCATCGGTTGCTGCCTCTGAGCCACAACCCGGCTACTAATGTGGTTCACCCTGTATCATCGAGTCAGGTGAAAAGCTTTTTTTTCCGATTGTTTCGTCAATTATTCATGTTAACTTGTCTTCTTTGAACATGTCCCAGTTCATGTCATTTTAATACGGATGACGATCCTCATCGCCTGTCAGTGAGAGGCAGTTAGGGTTGCCTGATTGAATTAGCGCCTTATTGTCTCATGTTTGGCTTGGTTTCGTTTATGTTGAAAATTTTATGGATGTGTGGATGGCTATTTCTTTTTCATATAGGGTCCAATTTTGTCGATTCCGAGTCAAATGCGCTTGTATCCTGTTGTGTTAATAATCATCCCCTTTGAGATGTTTTGGTGTTAATTTTATGCATACGCTACTGTCATGCTTGAGCTGTGCAGGGAGAGACCAAGATTTGGATGGAGGGGTTAGCCCGGGGTAAGAGGTCAGGAGAGGGAGAGGGATCGGTTTGTTGAATAGACAATTGTCTATGAATGCATGAGGTTAGATATTTGATTGAGAGAATTTTGTGGAAAATGAATAAAGTGAAGGTGTAGTATATCATTCAGGGAGTTAGGGGACTAACTAATAAGGGGAGTTTACAAGGGATTATTTGATGATAGGGAAGTGATGATCTTGTCAGGTTTGAGGTTCATATCAGAGGGTTCTATGTAACCAAATAAAGGCAATCAGGTACTAGGGGTTCTATGAACCTAGGATTTGGGACGGGGTTTGCATTGACACAGTTGAACTCTGAGTCATGTTGAAATGATTCTTTTAGGGCCAGTTCCCGTTTTGCTCGCACCCAATAAGTACTGTCTGACACAAACGCTAAAAGGGGGTTTCTTTGCCAATGAGAGTTTCCTTTGGTAGAATAATATGAATTCTTGGTCTGTAATATCTGTTGCAGGGAAGTGGATGTGACAGGCATGCTCTATTCCCGCTTCGCTTGCCTCTTTCAGCACCCTCTCATATCTCCGAGAAGTTTAGGGTACATGAATCTGATGCAGCAAACACCAGTTATTCAACCTCGCAAGTGAAGGCAAGAAAGAGGGCTCGGGCCGAAGAAGACTTTGCAGTGCCGGTATATGTTCAGTTGAAGGCTGGTCTTGGTAGAGGTCAAAGTGGGACTATTCGGAGTACTTCTGATCAGTCTATGAAGACCCTGAGTGCTTCTAATAGAGACTTGAGACAAGGTATGGATCTTTCCTGAAGAAGATCCTATAGGAAATATTCGTGAAAGTCTAGAAGATAGCATGAAGGAGGGAGAGGAACAAGCATACTGACATATATTACGTAGTTCAAATGTGTTCATAGAAATACTTATATCTGTTAGCAAAGTCCAAGCCTTTTGACCTATAAGCATGGAAAAGTGTTTATCCCTAAAATCTAGATGGCTATAATACATTTTGCGATTCTTTTTTTCTGATAGCAAATCAACGTCTTTAACAGATTCTCAAATTCCAGAGGCTCGAGATCAGCAAACTGCTAATTCTAACAGATTACAAGATGAGCTTGTGGTGGACACCGAGAAATTAATTGATTCAAGGCAAAGGAACGATTCTCTCATGGTAGAGCATCCCAGAATTTGTAGTGACGATAATGACGATCACTGCAACCTCTCTGGGGAGAGGACAAGGGGATCAGAGCTCATAGGTGGCAGAGAAGGCGATGATCTCTCTGACGAGTCGATGATCTCTGTATCAGGATTAGGTGTCTCTCCTGATGATGTTGTTGAGATTATGGGTCAAAAACAATTCTGGAAGGCAAGGAGGGCACTTGTCAAGTAAGTATCTTTTTCTTTACGCCATGGCACTTATATCAGAGAATCAGTGCTATATTATTGAGCTGCTGTTGGCGAATAACTGTGAGTTTGTGCTTGAAGAGACATCATTTGATTAGAAAGACAATGAGAATTTTTTATGAATATGCCCTCTTGATTTGGTGGGTAATTGGTTTCTGCAGTTTGTTATTATCATCCACACGAGTTGATATTTAAAAAAGCAAAAATGAAACTTCTATGTCTTTTGTATGCAATTTTTGAAATGTTTGAGGATTCCATTTTTCTAGGTTTATTTTCCACTGAAGATAGTTGAATCCCTCACCAAAGTTGGGAGCTCTTTGTTTTTCTGGTTAATGTATTATTCTGAGGTTGGGCTTGTGTAGGGGCTCTCTCTCTCTCTCTCGCGTTTCCTTCCCTTGTTCAGTTTCAGCTGTCCAGTTTGTAAGATGGGTCACTTACTATATAGACTCTTTTGCCCAGGGTGCCCACGTGGCACAATTATATGTGTTTTCCAAGGTCCTCGGTAGCATTTTCATTGGTGGATTTTCTATACCAAGGCATATGATGGACAATCCTACTTGAGAGCGCTTTTCCTGCAAGGTGGCCATGAGGTAGTGAATGAATCGTTGCTCATTGCGCTCTCAAATCAGGTCTCTGTGCATATCTATGCTTCTTCGGTGAGAGGTGGTGTTATCGGGGGCCTTCTCTATATCTTAGCTTTTGGAATTCATAAACAGTTTGGAAGGGCTTGAATCAATTACTAGCCTTTCTTTTTAGGTTGGAGCTCCAATGTTCCTCCTCAGAAAGGCCTTTCTGTGTAGTTTTTCCTCTTCTTTGCTTTTATTGTTCCTGATAAACCTTGAAGTGACGCAATCTGTACATATAGTCGTTATTATGTTATCTCTTTAAATTAATGACGTATATTGGGACTTCTCGATTCATTGCACAAACATAAACTTGTGGAATTTCACTCTGATTATGTTCTTGTCAAAATTAGAAATCCATCTCTTGTTTTTTATTTGGCTCCCACTTAATCCTTTTTCAGTCAGCAAAGGGTGTTTGCAGTTCAAGTGTTTGAGTTGCATAGACTGATAAAGGTAAGCAACTTTCTAATTTTCTACTGAACGTATATCCAGAGCCAAAAGAAATTATTATTTTGTTTCAATTAATTACATTGTTGTGTTTTACACAGGTTCAGCAATTGATTGCTGAATCGCCTCATCTTCTGCTTGAAGACGTTTCTCTCAAGGTTCCTCCACAGAATAAGCTCACCATCAAAATTATACAACCTCCTATACAAAATCCCGACCATAGAGAGGGCTCTGAGAAGCACACGCATAGGATTGAGCAGTTGGCAGAAAATGGGGTCTCAAACAGATCCTTCTCCACAGTATTAAGAAGCCATCGGACACATGTGGGGGACACGCATTCCATTCCTGCAGCAACGGATAATAGCAAAGCGGGGTTTTGGTCCTACCATCAACAATCGCCTCCCAAGCATCAGTGGCTGATTCCTGTGATGTCCCCTTCTGAAGGGCTCGTTTATAAGCCCTACCCAGGTCCTGGGTGCATGGGGCCTTACAATGGTCAGGGCCCTAGCCCTTTTGTGAGCAGCTTTATGGGTCCTGCTTATGGTGTGCCTACGCATTTCCCCACTTACGGTGCTCTGATGATGCGCCCCAATTTCTCTGGTTCTTCCATTGAGCAAATCCACCGGTTTCACCAATGGTCAGAGGAGAATCCCGATATGAATCTGCAACATCAGAGCTCCTGTAATGAACCCAAACAGAACCTTGCAGCCGGTCCTCCACCGGAGAACTTCCGGGAGAGTGAGATTCAATTAAGCACAGGGAGCAGCCCAGGTGAGAGGCCTATTGAAGGAGCAGGAGGCGTGCTCCCGCTCTTCCCTATGGCCCCACGGGAATCGAGCGGAGGATCCGAGCTTAACAAGAGTTCGCAACAGCCCACACGGGTCATAAAGGTTATCCCTCATGACTGCAGGTCTGCCACTGAATCGGTGGCTTGGATCTTCCGGTCCATACAAGAGGAGCGGAGGCTGCATGAATGAATTTCTCCAAGCCATGCTACAGGTTAGTTTAGCGTGTATGGGTAGCTTTTTTTTTCCTTTAATCTGCACTATTTTCTCAGTGTATTGTTTGGTTTTACAAATGTATGTGCTGGTCTGTGACATGGAATTGTCCTTTCTCATTATAGTTCATAGGTTAGGTAAGTTGTAAATTTGCTGATGTAGAGGCGTTCGATGTTTGTACCAACATGTCCTGTCTGGGTTTATCAGTAAAGCATAATTAAGTGTAATCATTATACATTGGAGTTAAAATCTTGGCTCTTGTATTGTAAGTTTAAGCTTAGCCTCTTTGTTATTATGCTTCTTTTCCACATTTGAATTCTACTCTCCTTTCTCCATTAAAAAGGAAACGTTTACTTTTCATTCAAGTCGGCTTCCTTCGAAGTAACTGGTTGCATCCAGAACCCTTGATCCTTCCTTTCGGAAGATCCAGATGGTTGCTTAGTGGGGTGGTGCTGTCCTTTGCCGTGTCAGGAACTGTCATATGCATTGGTTGCTTAATGATATAACCGTTTCTTTTCTGTACACTACATAGTAGCCGGTTTGGCTCACCAACTCAAAATTCCTGGGAGCAAATGGTCCTTTTGTGTGCTCTCAAGGAAAAAATTGGCGCTGGACTATAAAGTGTCTCTGTTGACATGTTTCATGCAGGCTTTACTTTCCATGGCTCCGTATTGAAAGGGTTTTCATCTTATGACAGTTCACCTTTGAATTTTTGTTCGACTTACTTAAACACAGGTCCTGCAGGGTTTACTCGAGTACAAATGTGGCCTCATACATTTCGTACTGGAGGTTAAAGAATTAAATGAGATGGCCTCTAGATTGTTCAGAGT
Organism: Punica granatum; assembly: GCF_007655135.1. NCBI lineage: Eukaryota > Viridiplantae > Streptophyta > Magnoliopsida > Myrtales > Lythraceae > Punica > Punica granatum. The sequence continues at coordinate 16,838,915 of NC_045127.1, read as the reverse complement.
GTTGAAGCCAAATGCAACATAAAGGAATAATATAAGTAATCTTAAGGCTCAAATTCTCTGTTTGGATTGAGGAAACAGAAGGAAATAAAAGTGAGCAAAAGCGTCTATGGAATTGCCGCACAGGAGAGAGCCGAAATTTTGGGTAGAATCCCTTATCCAATTATATCAATATTCCTTTGCAAGTCTAAGTTTGCGACTTTTATTATTTGCTATATGGTTCATTGTAATTTTATATTCTAAATAAATTATCTTTTTATTTAGAATTTTTTATTTGTTATAAATATATTTTTCCACCAAAACTAAATTGTTGTGAGAAATTATTTTCTTTTAGAATAACTTTTGATAGTCTTGTTTGAAATTCCATTGGAAAGTTTCCCATAAATTTTTTTGTTAATAACCTATTGGTCCGGTTGAAAAGCCCGTTCAGATTTAAATAGAGAATGAGAATAAAGGTCCTGTGAGAAGGATAAAGACAAGATAGAGAAGAATGTGTAGATCATAGCGAGAGTAGATACTTGCATTGAAAAGAAGAAAGAATGAAGAATAATTAACTGAAAATTGGTAATTAGATAAAAGAGAAAACTAACAATTTGGTCCTGAACTTTTTGCAAGCCACCACTAAGGATCCGAAAAAAATTTCCCACCACTTAGGTCCCTCAATTGCCATTTCGTCTTACATTAAAGTGTGGTAGTAAGTTCCCCAAAAGGAAAGCTACCGTCGACACTTACGTAGCGCTAACGACATCAAATTAGTTTTTAATGAAAATTACACAAAACAACATAAACTTCTCCACCTTGGATTTTGCTCCTAACATCTTTGCTCACTGTGAGACTGACACAACGGAACTAATTGCGATCTGTTGATTCGCGCACGAATACCAGACAATAACCTTCTATCACATGTTGATTCTACGAATACTAGAAAATAGGCATCAAACTCGAATTAAATCCGAGATTGGGAGAAAGAGCACGGTAGCTCCACAACTTTATTGATAATCCGAGAAATAACTGTTTTCAACCCTAGGGTTATACAAAACTTAAATAGCATGAAAAACATAAACTTTTCCTAAAATTGCAAAAACACCCTAATAATAATAAAATGCCTATTGAGGCCATAAACGATGGAATTTGGCCTAAATTTCGTAATTTCACAGCCAAAGGTGGTGAGTTTTGCTCTGGAAGTCGTTTCTCCTGAAACATGATTGTCAGAACCTGTTTTTCTCCAGGTACCGACTTGCCGCTTCTTCTACCACATCATTCTCCCCTGAGTGGAGAGAATTCGTCATCGAATCGTCATCATCCGAACTGTCACCTATGTAAAGAATCGGGTGCTTCACATTAAACACATCAGCAGTGTGAATGTGACTAGGAAGCTTAAGCCGATAGGCATTCGGATTGATCTTCTCTATGACCTCCACCGACCCAATCTTCCTTGCTAAAAGCTTGTTGTATTCCTCAGCAGGATATCGATTCTTAGTAAGAATAGCCCGCACAAAATCACCCACTTCGAATTCCACAGAACGGCGCTTCTTATCCGCAGCTTGCTTATACCTGGCGTTAGCTGCTGTCAAGTGATCATACACTGCTTGATGGATCTCTCACAAGTTATCCACAAAATCTGCTGGCTTACCATGAACTTTAGATCGGTTAGGCGAAGGAATTAAATCCAAAGGACCCTTGGGAACAACATCATACATAACTTGGAAAGGGGTAAAACCCGTGCTACAATTGACTGCGTGATTATGGGCGAACTTCGCTTTGCACAACTTGAGGTCCCAGCTCTTCACATGCTCCCCTACCAGACTTTGCAACAAGTTACCCAGGGACCGATTCATGAGCTCAATTTGCCCATCAGTTTGGGGATGATAAGCACTGCTGAATTGTAGTTGTGTATCCACCATCTTCCATAAACTTCGCCAAAAGTGGCTAAGGAACCGGGTATCCCGATCAGAAACAATGGACTTCGGTAATCAATGAAGACGATACACCTCGCGAAAGTACAACTGAGCCACTCGAATAGCATATGTTGTCTTCTTGCAAGGAATAAAATGCACCATCTTAGAAAATCGATCAACAACAACATAGATAGAATCATTACCACGCTGTGTTTACGGTAAACCCAACACAAAATCCATGTTAACATCCTCCCAAGGCCGCGCTGGAATTGGTAACGGCATATACAACCCAGCATTGGTAGTCGTCCCATTGGACACGTTGCAGACCCGACACCTTTGCATGTACTTCTCTACCTCCTTATGCCATGGTCAGCCAAAAATACGAGCCTTGCACTAATAGTAACATTCGATCTTGCCCAGTATGGCCCTCTCCATGCAACTCCTTAATAATCTTCAAACGGAGGCTGCAATCTGGGATACACAATGGGTTGCCCTTGAACAAAAACCCATCAAACAACAAAAATTTTGATTTCTCTCCAGCACGAATTTTCCCCAAAACATTAGAGAAATAAGGATCACTCTCAAGCAAATCACGAAAACAATCAAAACCAGGTACCTCTATACGCAAGCTGACCAAGAAATTGCTCATGCGGCTCAATGCGTCAGCCACCCGATTTGTCACCCCCGACTTGTGTTTCACTACGAAGGTAAAACCCTGTAAATAAGCAATCCATGAGGCATGCCGTGGGGACACCTTATCTTGGCGGTGAATGTGTTTTAACGTCTCGTGGTCAGTATAAAGCACGAACTCCTGATAAGACAAATAATGCCGCCAATGTTTGACTGCTTGTACCACCGCATAGAACTCCACATCATAGGTGTTGTACTTTAACTTAGCCTCAAATAACTTCTCACTAAAATATGCAACATGCCTGTTGTTTTGGCTCAAAACTGCTCCAATGCCCACTTTAGAAGCATCACAATGTAACTCAAAGGGCTGAGTAAAATCAGGCAAGACTAATATTGGGGCAGTCGTAAGACGCATCTTGATAAGCTGGAATACCTTCTCCGCTTCCTCCGTCCATATGAACTTTCCACCCTTCATGCAATCTGTTATAGGCGCCATAATTGTACTGAAGTGAGGGATGAAATGCCTATAGAAGGAAACAAATCCATGGAAGCTGTGAACTTCAGTAAGTGTCCTTGGCTGCGACCATTGCTTCACCACTTCGATCTTGGACCATCTACCTTCAGTCCTTCGTCGGAGACCACATACCCAAGGAATAAGACCTTTGATGCCATGAATACACATTTTTTAAGGGCCGCATAGAATTTCTCCCTGCGAAGCACACACAGAACTGCCCGCAAATGCTGGAGATGCTCTGTTTTGTTAGCACTATAAATCAAAATATCATCAAAATAAAACGACAACACACTTGCCGATGAATGGTCGCAAGGCCTGGTTCATCACACGCATAAAAGTGCTTGGTGCGTTAGATAGACCAAAAGGCATCACCATCCACTCTTACAACCCTTCGTGTGTCTTGAAAGCTGTTTTCCACTCGTCGCCGGGCCTTATACGGATCTGATGGTATCCACTCTTCAAATCCAGTTTCGTAAACACCATTGCATCGCTGACTTGATCGAGCAAATCATCCAATCGTGGAATTGGAAATATGTATCGCACCGTAATTTTATTAATGGCTCGACTATCCACACACATGCGCCACAAGCCATCCTTCTTAGGTGTAAGCAAGGCCGGAACTGCGCAGGGACTCAGGCTTTCACGGATATGTCCCTTGGCCAGCAACTCCTCAACCTGCCTCCGCAACTCCTCATGCTCCCCAGGACTCATCCTGTAATGGGGTCTATTTGACAGCGCCGCTCCTGGCTCCAGGTCAATTCGGTGTTGAATATCATGCAAGGGTGGTAAACCATCGGGAAGCTCATCGGGAAATATGTCCACAAACTCAGCCACTACGAGTGCGGCTGCAATTGGGATTGACACTTCTGCAGCCACTTCTTTTCCGATTAGCATATAAACTAGCTGTGACTTGTCTACCTCTTCTTCGAACCTCGCCAATGACAAGAGCTTCGTTTCTCCACCCATAGATGTTGGTTTCTCCATCTCTCTGCTTGGCACTAGCACAATTTTCACATTCTCAAACATGAAACTATATGAATTAGTTCGCCCGTCATGAGCTACACGACGGTCATACTGCCAATGCCTCCCCAACAATAAATGACATGCATCCATTGCCACCACATCACACTACATAGCATCTTTATATTTCAAGCCAATAGAGAAAGAAACCGATGCACATTCTGATACATTAACCTCCCCCTGTTTTTTCAGCCATGCCAGTTTATAAGGCTTAGGATGTTTCTCCGTCTTGAGGCCCAATTTCTGCATTATCTCTACAGAGACAATATTCTCACAGCTACCAGCATCAATAACAAAACGACACACCTTTCCGCGGATAGTGCACGTGGAATGGAAAATATTGTGCCTCAGCCAATTGTCGTCAGCAACCTTAGGCGTCAAGCATGAACGCCTAACAACCAGTGCCGTTCCTGTGTCTCCAGTCACTGCTTCCTCGTCAACGACTTCCTCACTATCAAATACAAGATCTTCGGTTTCCTCCACATCCTCTTCTTCGCCTTCCTCCATATCAACAAAGAATGTCTTTTTTCCAGTGGCCTTTCTACACTCGAACTGCCTGTGACCAACTTCGCCATATCTAAAGCATTTCATTTCACTACCCGTTGGTCTAATTGACTGGTTTGTGTTAGCAGTATTTTTGTTGGCTCCCTCTCCAAGACGGTTCACTCTGCTTCTACCACCTCCACCTCTAGAACGACTCGCACCACTACTGCTTTCTATACAGGAGGAATTCTCGAAATTACTGTTGTGTCGGAACTGCTTTTCAACTTGTAGAGCCCTTTGATGTGCTGCTGAGACACTGGGTTGATCAAACATATTAACGGTGTCTTGAATCTGCACCCGCAACCCTCCAATATACCTCGTCACCAATTGATCTTCAGTCTCATGTACCTCATTCCGGACTATAAGTTGAAAAAACTCCGTGGTATATTCATCCACCGTTCGAGTTCCTTGCCGTAAGTTTTGCAGTCGCTGGTACATCAATCTCTGAAAATTATATGGCATAAAATTGGCTCACAAGTGCTTCTTCATCTTCTCCCATGTCACAATTTTCGACTTGCCCAATCTGCTTTTGATTAATTTGACCTGCTACCACCATGCCGTGGCTCTGTCTCTCAATCTGATTGCCACCAGCAGTACACGTTTATCTTCGGGCACTCCTTTAAATTCCAAGATCTCATCGACTGTGGCCAGCCAATCAAGAAACTCCTTTGGCTTAAGGCTGCCATGAAATTCTGGAATTTCAGTTCGTATCCCAGACTCCCAACGTCTCCTGTCATCCTCGATAGGACGCCTCCTGTCATCTTCGATAGGACCCCTTTGCTGCCTACATGGGATATCCGCAAAATATTCTCTCCCTCTAACTCCTCGCCAGATTCCTCTTGCTCAGGATTAAGGTTAGGGTTAGGATTCGGGTTAGGGTTTTCCCGATGTGCGCACCCGAATTTCGTCTCGTCGGGGCACGCGCGCGCGCGTATGCAACGCGGTTTGGGAGTGTCCACCTTCCCGGGGAAGCACGACGGACGCACGTGAGAAGGAGTCGTCACTTGCCATATTACGACCCGAAGGTCGAGGGCCGGCAAGTTACCTGGGTCTAGGGGTACGGGGTACACCTAAAATGCTAAGGCAATGGTCTGTACGGAACCAAAAATTCCGAATTCGGGGGTTCTATTACTTGTGGGCCTATATCCCACACGCCCATTCGGTACTCTAGCTTGTCTAGGTTGCCATTTTAATTTAATTACCGCATAATTAAGTTCCACTCATCTTATGCGTTTTGACACCGTAAATTCGAAGAAACACTCTGACCATCCACTCTCCGACCGGGATTTTTACATGAATATATGTATAATATAAAACCTTATCTCAAATAAAAGACAAATTACAATGACTGAATCCCGGTCGGATCGCGTTCGGCCATTATTTCACTCATGCTCACCGTATGGTTTTGGAAAAGACGGAAAATTAAATTAAATGCGCACTCGGTGTATGGGGGCATTGGACCCCGTGATCGACGGTTAGAGGCATTGGACCCATTGTGAATCGTGTCCTAAAGTATCGGGCTCGATCCGCATAACAAATAATTGTAAAAATGTAACAAGCAAGCTCAAATAAACAAACAACGGGGTTTTGTTATCGCCGAATTTACATGAATTAACTGATTATTAACCGAGATATTTTGGCATACAAATCCTACCTTAAAACAAACAAAAGGAGTGATAGATATGGCATGTAGCATTCGACATCATTTTAACGGACTCGACAGACATGATGTCCATAGTCAAGTCTTGAATGTGTGGGTTATTTTTAAGTTACTCTGTATCGTGACAATATGGCTTTTACAGATTAAGAGTATTTTCACCTAAAACCCAAAACCTAACCCTCTATTTGACTATTGCCCAGGTTTGATTTAGGCTGAATTTGAGATTAATCTGTTCTTCCATGTTTTAACCCGTTCTAAACACAAACCTATACTAGAGTGACGGCAGGACAAGAACCGATAGTCATGTCCCTTGAATCGAAAAATAAGTGTGTGTATGAAAAATCAAGATTACGTAGCATGTACCTCAATGCTTTTGAAATTGTGAATTTAAAAAGGGAGTGACTAACAGTTCTTGAACTATCGACGCGATTACAGATTATTAATCGGTTCGTGCAATTCATTTAAAAGAGTCAAGTGATTTAATTTAACCAAATTTAACGTCCCGATTATCCCGTATGTAGAATTTTAGGTTAATTAGAAATTTGCCGAATACTTTAGTCTACGGATTTCGAGTCGTCAAGATAGCCATTAGTTGACCGCCCGATAAACTCTAATTTCCGACATTGTCACGTAGTATACATATAATTACAAAAATAAAATATTTAAATGGGGCACATACATTGTCGGTGGGTGATCCAAGTAGGAAAGGGTCGGATATTTTTAGAAAATGACCAGGGGACTGAATTGAACGATTTAAAAAAAGCAGGGACTAATTTGAAAATTCGGATGAAGTTTCGGGGACCGATTTGAAAATTCTGAAAAAATTGGGGACTGTGTAAAAATTACTGAAAATGTCCCAGGACTTGTTTGAAACGAATTTAAAAATCTGAACTGATCTGAAAAAAAAAGACCCCAGGACTAAACTGAAACAACTTGGAAAGTTACTTTGGATGTTTGAAAAATTCTAGGGATTCAAGGGCTGATTGGAAAATAGTAAAATGACTGGGACTTGATTGAAAAGAATTTTTGAAATTCGGGGCAGGCCTGAAAAGGGTGAAAAATGGTCCCAGGACTAAACTGAAACAATTTGAAAAGTTCTTTGGGATGTTTAGAAAAATTCTGGAAAATCCAAGGACTGATTGGAAAATAGTAAAGTGACCGGGACTTGATTGAAAATCATTTTAGAGTTCAGGATAGATCTGAAATAAAAATAAAATGCGTCCTCTGGACTAAAATGTGACAAAACAGAAAGTTCGTAAAATCGAGTTCTGGACAAATCCGATCACCCACGCGACCCAAGAATGCTCATTTCACATCATATCCATCAAGCAAGCAATAATATTCGGGAAAAGAGCCCTAATCATGCCACTAAGTCGAGAATTTACCTAGCCCGAAAAGTTGAGGGATGATTCTATAAATAAAAAAAATCGCCGAGCGAATCGGGTCGGATTGGACCCGCCCGAAGGAGAAACCGCCCGGAAGAGAGCTGGACCGGACTAGGCGCGTTGGGTCGAATGGACTTGGGCTGGACTTGCAAAGCAAAAATGGGTCGAAGCCTGTTAGCCGACGGGCGGTCGGGATCGCCGTGAACGGCGGTGACGACGCTATGGACGGCGGTTCTCGCCCCTGGACGCGCGCGGTGAGGGCTTGAAAGGATGCCGGTGATGGTTCTGGACACCGCCGACGCTTCGCCGTGGTCGATCTGGACCTCACCGGGGTTAAAACGGTCGGGATCGGGGAAGATTTTGCGATTTTTCGGCGATAATTCCGAATTCGACCGATTTCCAAATTCCCCAAAACGAGAGCAAATTTCCCGTTTTCTCTCACTGGGTTCTGTTTGCCCCCATCCGAATTGTATTTCCGTCCATTTAATTGCAATTTCTTCCCATTTTTCGTTAAGATTTCGGCCGATTTTGGGGGAAATCGCGGATATTCGCGATTTGGGATCTCCGGGGCCGACGAGGATCACGGGCAGCCGGTGAGCGCTGCCCGGCCCTGCTCGGCCTGCTCGGATATATATATATTTTTTTAAGGGCCAGCTGGGATCACGGGCAGCCGACGAGGGCTGCCCGGCCCTGCCAGGCCTGCCCGAAATTTTTTATTTATTTATTTATATACATACATATATATATATATATATATATATATTTAGAAAAAGGTAATAAATTGGGAATTGTCGATTTTGCCCCCTCGGGAGCCGATGGACCGAAATTGGGTACTGACAGCTTGCCCCTCTTTGGTTGCGTGCTCGGATAGAGGATGCAACCAAAGATTATGAGAAGCCCCTCATTTGGTCCTGGCGACCGTCTGGCCATTCTCCTCGTTTTTGCTAATATGTGGGCCTGTTGCAAAATAGTAAAAACCATAAATTAGTAAATGTGGACGCATACTTGAAAGACATTAAATGTGGACAAGAAGTCCAAAAAGCGATATGGACACGAAGTCCGAAAAGCAGTAAAAGTGGACACGAAATCCGAAATGCAGTAAAGACAGGCATGAAATCTGAAATGTAGTAAATGAGGATATGAAGTCCGAAACGGAGTAGATGCTGACACGAAGTCCTGAAAGTAGTAAAAGAGGACACGAAGTCCAAAACGGAGTAGATGCGAACACAAAGTCCGGAAAGCAGTAAACGAGGACACGAAGTCCAAAAGTGGTAGATGAGGACACGAAGTCCGAAATGTAGTAGACGAGGACACAAAGTCCGGAATGTAGTAAGGACACGAAGTTCAAAAAGTAGTAAATGCGGACACGAATTCCGGAAAGCAGTAGATGTGGACACGAGGTCCGGAATGCAGTAAATGTGGATACGAGGTTCGGAATGCAGTAAATGAGGACACGAAGTTCGAAATGCAGTAGATACGGACACGAAGTCCGGGAAGAAGTAAATGAGGACACGAAATCCGAAAAGTAGTAAATGTGGACACGAGGTCCGAAATGCAGATGCAGACACGAAGTCCGGAAAGCAGTAAATGAGGACACAAAGTTCGAAATGCAGTAGATACGGACACGAAGTCCGGGAAGAAGCAAATGAGGACACGAAGTCCGGGAAGAAGCAAATGAGGACACGAAGTCCGAAAAGTAGTAAATGCGGACACGAAATCCGGAAAGCAATATATGCGGACACGAAGTCCGGAAAGCCGTAAATGTGGACACGAGGTTCGAAATGCAGATGCGGACACAAAGTCTGGAAAGCAGTAAATGAGGACATGAAGTCCGAAAAACAGTGAATGCGGACACAAAGTCCGAAATGCAGTAAGCGCGGACACGAAGTCCGAAAAACAGTAAGTGCGGACACGAAGTTCGAAATGCAGTAGATGCGGACACGGAGTCCGGGATGCAGTGAATGTGGACACGAAGTCCGGAAAGCAGTAAATGAGGACACGAAATCCGAAATGCAGTAGATGCAGACACGAAATCCGGAAAGAAGTAAATGAGGACACGAAATCCAAAAAGTAGTAAATGCGGACACGAAATCCGGAAAGCAGTAAAATGCAAGAGTAAGAATCACTGTTATAGGATAGTGTAGGGCGAACTGTTCGGTGTTAAGCAGGTATTGTACTGAAATGATGCAGTGACAACCGCGCCCTGTCGCTGGTCGTGCGCCTATGGGTTTGTTTGGCGAAGTTGATGTGTACTCTTTTTCGGGCCCTTCACCCGGATAGGGATTGCGACTTGTCGAACGAGACAGACATATGCCCGCTCGGGGGGACGCCTCCCGGGACCTGTACACTCAGACCTGTATGCAAGAAAACGATAACCAACGGTCGTTATCAGTCGAGCAGAATTTGCTGAAATTGCGATATGTAAAGAAATCTATGTAATGATATTCCGGGAATTTAAATTCAGTGGCCGTTTGAGGGGTGGCCGCGTCCTCGAGTTTGACATGTATTTGACTTAAATGAATGGCCTTTGCAAGGCGGGCATGACCCGTAGAGTTTTTGTATGAAGGTAAAAGGAAAGATCTTTGGGGATCCTCTAAATCAAGGATACGACGATTCGAACTCATTTCGAGGCATGTCTTGAACCCGAAGAGTCGAAGAGAGTTTGCTTGCGTTGAAAACCGCTAAACCACTACTTGACATAACTCCACACGAGGTGTCGCAGCTCTTTCGTGGTTGAGCCGACAATTCCCCTAATTTTTGCCTAGACCGCAAGACGCGTGACGACCTAGCGGGGTATTTTATTTTCATTTTTCCCTCATAAATGCTCACCTTTTGCTACGACCGCCTAGGATAGGGTTCGATCGCACCGCTTGGTTCCTTTAATTTTTGCCTAGACCGCCCTTTATGGGTTTTCAACCTATTAAGGATATAATCCATGCTCTCCTTTTGCCACGGCTCCCCTTTGCGGGATTTTAAGCCGTGCCCCTCGTTCCCTAACTTTTGCCTAGGTCGCCTCGAGGAGGTTTTCGACCTAGCGAGAAAATTATTCTTTTTCTCTCAGAGGTGCCCTTATATGGAAGGATTGGATGGAGATGGCATAAATGCTGATAACAGAAAATGCGCTGAAGTGAAACGGGCGCGGAGCCTGAAGAATACAGAAGAAGACAAGTGTTGGAAGTGTGAGTTGTAGCTTGCAAGGACATGCAAAGGCTGTAGAACGACGAAGCACCCAATCAGGGATAGTACTTCTTAAGGGCATCGGCGTTGACTGGGAGCGCATTTTCGGTCCCGTCCATGTCGCTTAAGATAATTGCCCCTCCGGAGAAGACTTCCTTGATGACAAAAGGCCCGTCGTACTTGTATGCGAACTTGCCCCGAGAATCAGGTGTAATATGTAGGACTTTCCAAAGGACGAGGTCACCGGGTTTGAACTCGCGGTGGCGGACTCTCGCATTGAACGCTCGGGTCATTCTCTGTTGGTAGCATTGACCGTGACAGAGTGCCGTCAGTCGTTTCTCGTCGATGAGATTGAGCTGTTCACAACGTTGCTTCACCCATTCTGCTTCTTCAAGTTCAGTCTCGACGAGGACCCTCATGGAAGGAATCTCCGCTTCGATCGGGAGGACAGCCTCCATGCCGTAGACCAAAGAATACGGAGTTGCCCCGGTTGAAGAGCGGATAGATGTTCGGTATGCCAAGAGCGCGAAATGGAGCATCTCGTGCCAATCTTTGTAAGTCACCGTCATTTTCTCGATGATCTTATTGATATATTTGTTTGCAGCCTCCACTGCACCGTTCATTTGGGGATGGTATGGAGTGGAGTTGCGATGATGCACTTTGAATCGCTCACAGAGCTCGTCAATGACCTTGTTATTCAAGTTCTTGGCATTATCAGTGATGATCGTCTCGGGGACTTCGTATCGGGCGATGATGTCACGCTTGAGAAAACGTGTCACGGCATTTGCAGTGACTGGAGCAAGCGTTACAGCCTCGATCCACTTGGTGAAGTAGTCTATCGCCACCAAAATGAATTGGTGTCCGTTTGATTCTTTGGGGTTCATAGGGCCGATCACGTCGATACCCAACATTGAGAAGGGCCACGGGGCTGCCATCGGGCGCAACTCGTTAGGCGGTGCTTTGATCTGGTTGGCGTATACCTAGCACAAGTGGCAATGCTTAACGTGTTTGACGCAATCGGCTCCTATGGTGGACCAAAAGTAACCCAAACGCATGAGTTTCTTGGCAAGCATAAGCCCGCTCATGTGGGGTCCGCATCTCCCCTCGTGTATCTCTCCCATGAGACGTTGTGCCTTGACTTCATCGACACGCCGGAGTAATGTAGCATCGAAAGAACGGCGATAGAGAGTTTCTCCACTCAGGAAATAATGTGCTGCGAGTCGCCGAAGTGTTTTTCGATCACGACGGTTAGCGAATGTAGGGTATTGACCAGATTGCAAGAAATGCTTAATGTCTTCGTACCATGGCTGCTCATCGGTCGCCTCGATTGCGTCGCAGTGAGCAGGGCCTTTGACGATCTCGATCTCGAGTGGTTCGATGAGGTTTTCTTTCGTGATGCTCACCATGGATGCGAGCGTCGCGAGTGCATCTACAAATTGGTTCTTGATGCGAGGTGTGTATGTGAATGAGATTTTCTTGAAGTTCTCCGCTAACTCCTCAAAATACTCGTGATATAGCACTAGCTTTGCGTCCTTCGTCTTCCATTGCCCTAGCGTCTGGAAGATTGTAAGCATAGAATCTCCGAACACTTCCAGTTCCTTCACCTTGAAGTCGATTGCCGCTTGCAGGCCAAGGATGCATGCCTCATATTCGGCCATGTTATTAGTGCAAGGGAAATCAACCTTTGCTGCAATCGGATAGTAGCGTTCGTCGGGGGATATCAGCACTACACCAATGCCGGACCCAATGGAATTTACTGCGCCGTCGAAATACATCTTCCATGCGAATTTGGTCTCATCACTATTCACTTGGAAGATCCCTTCGTCCGGAAAGTTAGAGTTGATCGGCGTATCGTCTTCGATTGGGAACTCCGCTAAGTGATCCGCAATTGCCTGCCCCTTAACTGAAGTGCAGGGCACATATTCAATGTCGTATTCCATCAGCTGACATCGCCACTTTGAAATGTTCTTCATGGAAGATGGACTATCGAGTAAGTACTTCAGGGGATCCGCTTTTGACAATAAGCGGATAGTGTGGTAGAGCGTGTATTGTCAAAGTTTCTGCATAACCCACACTAGCGCGCAGCATATCTTCTCAATCTCCGGGTAGTTAGACTCTCTTTCGGTAAACTTTTTGCTCAAATAATAAATGGCGTGTTCTGAGCGTGTGGACTCGTCTTCCTGCCCTAACATGCATCCCAAGGATTGCCGGCGCACTGTCAAGGTAAAGGATCAGCGGATGATCTGGTGTCGGCGGAACTAGTACTGGTGGTTGAGCCAAATATGCCTTGATAGTATCGAAGACCTTCTGACATTCCTCGTCCCACTCAATTGCCGCATTTTTACGAAGCAGACGAAAGAGTGGTTGACACTTGTCTGTCAGGTTTGCGATAAATCTTGCAATATAGTTCAGCCGTCCCAAGAAACCTCGTACTTCGCGGGCCGTTGATGGCGGATGTAGCTCCCTGATTGCCTTCACCTTATCCGGATCAACCTCAATGCCTCGCTCACTGACCATAAATCCTAACAGTTTTCCTGACTTAGAGCCGAATGTACACTTCGCCGGGTTGAGTCTGAGCTTGTACTTCTTGAGGCGGTCAAAGAGGCACTTTAAATTAACAAGGTGGTCCTCTCCTTCTTTGGATTTGGCAATCATATCGTCAACGTAGACCTCGATCTCTTTGTGCATCATGTCGTGGAATAGCGTGACCATCGCCCTCTGATATGTTGCCCCGGCATTTTTGAGGCCGAAGGGCATGACTCGGTAACAGAAAGTGCCCCACATTGTGATGAGCGTCGTCTTAATTTTGTCCTCTTCGGCCATCCGAATCCGGTTGTACCTTGAGAAGCCATCCATGAAGGAGAACAACGTGTGGCGTGCTGTGTTGTCGACTAAGATGTCGATGTGATGCAGGGGGAAGTTATCTTTGGGGCTAGCTTTGTTGAGGTCTCGGTAGTCGACGCAGACTCTAACTCTTCTATCCTTCTTTTCCACGGGCACGATATTCGCTACCCACTCAGAATAATTGCAAACCTCCAGGAACCCTGCGTTGATCTGTTTGATAATCTCCTCTTTGATGCGGAGGAGAAGGCCGGCACATTGCCGCCATAAGTGCTGTCGCTTGGATGGAAACCTCTTTGTATCAAGCGGTAGGAAGTGCTTGACTATCGAAGGATCTAAGCCCGACATGTCAACGTAGGACCAAGCAAAGACCTCTTGGTAGTCCGTTAGAAATTCGATCATCTCGGCTCGTTGTGTAGGGTCGAGACCCGTCCCGATCTATAGGATGCGAGGTTCTTCTTCGGTACCCACATTGATCTCCTATGTCGGCTCCACGGAAGTGAGTTGGCGGTTCTCAAGGCGGCGCAAACTCTGTTCTATCTCGGGCACTTGACCATCCTCGTCGAGTCCTTCTCCGAAGTATATGGGTTAGGACTCTTCAAGGAGTTCCTCGGATGGGTTCGAATTGACGCGTCGAAGACTCAGATTCGAGTGGGGCCTGGCAATTTAAACGAGTTGTCTTAGAAATTTTAAAGTGCTGCGAATGAGTGAGAGAGAAAAAGAAAGTAGACGCGAGAATTCTAAAAAATGCATGTAGGGATTTTATTAATGATGAGGGCGTGATGCCATAACAAGAATCCCTCTTCCGTCGTGTGGCTTATGGCTATGCCGACACGCGGGGAATATCAAAACATAGATGACCTTACACATCGGCGATTACAACCTAGTAATGCGGGACTGAGGTCCAGTTGTTGAGTTCCTCATTTTCCTGCGTGAGGCGGATGTAAGCCCCTGGAGTAGTCTCCTCGGTGACGGCGCATATGTTTGGCAGGTCAACGGGCTCACTGTCTGAATCCGAGGAGGGACCATCAAGAGTACCTCCGACGATGTGTGGTGGCCCAGGAAAAAAGTAGGAGAGAGGATGAACCGGGATGCCCTTGTTGATCTTCCCATAGCGTGCAGCGAGACGGTGAAGGTGCTTGCCCCTACGGACTTCAATAATCTCGTGGAATGAAGGGCGAAAACCGAGTCCCCTGCTGTTCTTGTACTCTTCGATCTCGATAGGGCGGTTGATCCCTTGCCCAGGTGCTCCAAGCCCGGAACCCGAAATGTAGTTATGGTGCAGTAAAATCTTCCCCACAATGCGGTCAGCGCAGAACGGACCGACCTTTTCGTAGTCTCGGATGACGGAGATGGTGTCGAACGAGTGGAAGGGGAGGTTCTGATCGTCCCCAATTCTGATGTAGGGGACAGCTGTCTCCTTATAAATCGCATAGTCCTCCTCACCTTTGACCGTGATGAGTCGCTCTTCAACGATGAACTTAAGCTTCTGATGCAAGGTGGAGGGAACTGCGCCCGCTAAATGGATCCACAGCCTCCCGAGTAGCAAGCTGAAGGCATTCGGGATGTCGAGGACCTAGAAAGTGACACTGAATGAACATGGGCCTACCTCGATCAGAAGGTCGATCTCTCCATTCACTTCCCTCCGTGAGCCATCGAAGGCTCGAACCGCTGTCTTGCTCGGACGAATACGATTAAAATCCACATTCATCTGTTTCAGGGTGGAAACAGGGCATACATTGAGAGCCGAACCGTTGTCGATCATGACCCGGCCTACCACGAAGTTATTGCACTTACAGACGATGTGTAGTGCCCGCGAGTGTACGTACCCTTCGGAGGGAAGTTCGTCATCCGAAAATAAAATGTTGTTGGAGAAGATTGAGCCAATGGTCTCTGCAATGAGATCTGGAGCCGTCTCCTTAGGAACCTGTGCAGCTGTCAAGACCTTCAGGAGCGCTTCACGATGCGGCTCTGAACCCAAGAGGAGGACGAGTAGTGAAGTGTGGGTTTGAGATTTGCCCATTTGTTCAACAACCTTGTACTCGCTTGCCTTGATAATCTTCATGAAAGCCTCAGCTTCCTCTTCGGTCACCTTCTTTTGGGGAATAGACGGGGCTTTCGGGGCGACTCCGGGCACTGCAGGGGCTTTCCCTTTTCTTGCAGCCTCCGGGTTCTCGTACACCCTGCCCGAACGCGTCACGCCCATGACACTAAACTGTTGCTCGAGATTTCCGACGCTCCCTTCGTAAGTCCATGGGACCTTACTATCCTGATACGGCTCCCTCGCCGGGATTTCTATTACGAATGGAGTGGGTGCAACACCGAACCCTGCGAACCCTACAGTGGTTTTCGGGGGGACATATTCAATCACGAACGGGAAGGGCCTTCCTGATTGGCCTCGTACTCCCCTATAGCGCAAACATTGATCATGTTGATGATGGGTCCCAAGCTCGACCCATGATCAAGAAAGGGATTTGCCTGCACATTTGGAGGCCTGGCAGCATTGAATACCAACTTCTTTTCATCAATAATCTGTTGGATTTTCTCCCGCAGCTTCCAACAATTGTCGGTATTGTGGCCGGGTGCCCCCGAATGGTATTCACCGCGCCGACTCTGATCTTGGCTAGTCGGGCAGAATTAGGTGCTATTGGTTGGATCTGTTTGCCTGCAATGAGCTGTTGGTATATGTGGGAGAGTGGCGCCGGCAGGGGCGTAAACTGTTTACGCTACCGAGTTTGCGTTGCGCCGCCTTGTTGACCTTGTGGGGCTGGGGCCTGTGGCGTCGGCTGAGGAGTTCTCGAAGCCGGAGGCCTGTACTGCGGGGTCTGAGGAGGAGCGGGAGCGTAATGATGGACGACTTGTTGCGGGGCTGATGGAAATGCTGTCGACGGGGCCAAATAATAAACCGGCTGAGCGGGATGCTGAGACGGATAAGGCGAAGGCGGTGGAGCATACGCGGTGTGGCAGACGGTTCGGGCGTGAAGCTCACCGAGCACTGTTGCGGAGCGTTGTGGCCCGCATTGACGGTATTGACCAATGCCTCCTTACTCCTTCTGCAGCCAGTGAGGGTGGCTGCTGAGGCAGTCTTCCTCGAGGACTCTCCTTCCCCTTTCTTTGTAGCACCCTCGATCCTCCCAAGCTTGATGCCCAGATCAACCTGCTTCCCGGCTATAATCATCTCGTAAAACGAAGACTTGTGGCCCATAAGATGGGAATAGTAGGCCCCCTTGAGTGTCCCGTGGAACATCTGTATTTGTTGCGCCTCAGAAATAGGAGGAAAGTGCTTCGCAGCTTCCGAACGCCATTTCGTGGCGTATTGCTCGAACTTCTGACCTTACGCCATTTCCATGGTGCTCAGCTCGAGGAAAGATAGAGGCGTATCCATGTTATATTGATACTATTCTACGAATTTCTTTGACAGTTCGGTCCAGGAGGGGATGTCTTCTACTTGGAGCGACATGACCCAGTTGAGGGCTGGTCCCGACAAGCTTTCTTGGAACGTAGAGATGACGAACTGTTCATAGTCCCAGTATTGAAGCATCTTCCCACGATAGTGGCGGAGGTGGTGTCGCGGGTCTGTAGTTCCGTCGTACTTCTGGAAGTCGAGCACTTTGACCTTCGGGGGTAGCTGCATCCCCGGGAAGAGAGTCGAATCTAGATAGCTAGTACTGTGTCGGGGGTCACCAGCTTGGAGGGCTTTAATGGTCTCTTCCATCCTCTTCATTCTCCTCTCCTGCTCGGTCTCTATCTCGGGGAGGAAATTTGTGGGTGGAGCTCTAGGGGCCGCGTGGCTCGGCGTACCCGGTTCAGAGTAAGCGATACTTATGGGAGGTGGAGCTTGGTAAGAAAGGCCGATGTGGGGTTATGGAGCTTGGTACGGGGGAGGTTCAGCAGTGTGAGCAGAAGCCTGGGCGGTTATAGGCAAGAATATGATCGGCGGTGGGACAGCGGAAGTCGGAGCTGGGACCGACGCAGAGACCGGAACTGGGACTAGCGTGGAGATCGGTGGGGGTACGAGTATAGGCGGTTCCGACATTGTCGCTGAAGGGACATGAGTGACCGTTGGGAGATTAGCCGGGTGCGAGAAAGAAAGCGATGCTGGAAGATTGTTAACCGGATGGGCCGCCGGCGCGTTCACTATCGTTGGGGCAGACGTATCTCCATTATCAAGAATCAAGGTCGGCTGGGCCCATGGGTTTGGATCGACCGCTGGCCCGTACCCAGGAGGTGGGGTGAAGCTCGAAGAAGCGCGATTTGGGCTTTTAAGTAGGGCCATGAGCTCGGTCATATTGGTAGCCATGGTGGCAGCCAGTTGATTGACCGTGCTCTCGAGTACTACAATACGTGCACGATCATCAGTTGCAGAGGATGGCTGCCCTTCTGAATAAGCTGGGTGTGCGCCCGAAGATGCAGGTGGCGAAAAATGAGTTGGGGAAGCTCCCTGATGTGCTGGTGGCACGCCTGCAGGGGACACGTGTGGTGGTGGCGCGTGCATAGTCGGTGCTTGAGAATGAATTGGGGTGAGCGGCGTATCCTCCTCAAAGACACCTAGTTGATTTTCCTCTGCCATTCTTTGCTGGAAACGAGTGGGATATCGGTGAGGCGCCGCCAGTTGTTAACACCTGTATTCCATAAGCCCGTAAATAAAGATTCTCTTTAAAATGGATAAAGCATTGAATAAAAGAGGGAATGCATGAAATGCATGAATTTTGAAAACTAATGTTGTCAGTTGCATTGACTCCGAACGATCCAAAATATAATGCAAATTTTAAAAGAAATAGTCCTAAATCGATCTTCCACCGCGCCCGGGGAGCAAGCAACCATCGCCATGGAAAGCCCTAGTTCGAGGGTCTGGCGGAGGTGTCTATCCTAGGGTGTATATGGACCCCCACGAGCCCTTTTCTTGGACTTCTCCAAAGCGGCGTTTGCTCGTGCCAATTCCTGATCGCGCCTCTATAGCTCAGCACGGGTCTGGGCGAGCTCTCTCTGTAGTTGGTGCTGATCAACAAGCTGCTCGTCCTTCTCTGCGACTTCTTGATGAAGACGATCTCTTTTGGCTCTGAGATGAGTGAGCTCGGCTTGGATGGCCATATTCGGAGTAGGAGTTGCGCCGGGTGACCCGCCATCTTCGACTCGCGGAGAGTTGACGAGATCTTCGTGTGCTGCTGGACCCCATCAGTAGAAGCGAAGGATGTATTCTTCTGTAGCCTGGAAATCCCGCTCATCAAGGGTCGAATGCTCGAGGAAGTATGGACGCTCGGTAATCAGAGTTCGCCACGCATCCAGGACCTGTTCGACGTTACTTTGGCGATCTGCGGGTGTCTAATCCTCCTGCCAAGTATGTTCAAATCTAGTTCACGTCGTATCCTCGGGGACCGTCTGTAAGCCACCGAGCTGCCTCACTACTCGCGCCAGAAAATAAGTGGTGGACCCCGCATGACTCATGAGTGGGACTCCATAAAACTCAGGACACTTAAGGGCCATGGGTCCGGGTGGCATCCACGCGGCACGCCACTTGAAGCCCCTAGGTGCTATTTCACGAAAAAAAAAATTGATCCACTCAGACCTTGCGTTCTTCCACACGCAAGAGGGGTAGCAATCGAGAAATAATTGACTCTGGACCATTAAAATACATAATCGAGCGCACCAGACGCAGAGGGTTTGTGTGACTTTGGAGCCAAATTGTAAAAGCATAGGGGATCCTTTTATCCTTCGGCGCATGTTCTCAAGACGAGGTCGAGGGACCGGATGGTCTCAGCCACGAGGGCTACCTCATAACCACGCCCTCCGACCACTTGAAAGACAACGCTGGCCAAGGCCGCATCGATGAGACTATGCAAGTGAGGGAATAATAGGGTCCCAAAGATTAGCAATAGAACAGTATGACATAAATCCTTTCGAAGAAAATCTCCCTGGACCCTATGCGCTCGGGACTCAATAAAAAAGATGAGTTTCTCTATTGCAATCTTTGTGCTGTCGGAGTATGCGAGTTCGGCATTCAAACGAGTCGTAGGAACCCCGAGTAGGCGTGAGACTAGGGTTGGTCGTGCGGTGTGGAAGTTGGGTTCTACAATGCCGTGAACAACTACGGTTTGACCGATGAGTGTCCGGTACTCCTCGATGGTTGGCGTGAGCTCGGTACCCTGTATGTCGAAGACGGCGCAACTTGGGTTCCAGAATGCGATGGCGGCTTCGAGGAAATTCCAATCAACGTGCCGAGTAGCCAGCAAAGGGATATCCCCTACGAACGCAGAGATGTAACGGCGGTCGACTGGGCGTAATGCTCTCCATATACGGGTAATCTCTTCGAGCGGTGGTGTGACTCTATCGAGGCGCGGGCAGGAGACCAGGCGTGACGTCCCTTACCAAGATGAAAGGAAGATCGACTTAAGACTAGTCAATACAAATGGCACCATAATTTTGAAATTGAATGATGCATGCATGCAGAAAATAAAATGCCCACGACTTAATGAATAGTATACATCGCACATCTCTCTCAAGAACAAAAAAGATTCAAATTGGCGCGTAGGCCGACTCAAGGACTGTTGTTGGAGTCGGGTTGGAGGATGGCATGGAGCTCCTGCAGAATGCGTGGTTTTAGTACTATAGGGACCGTGCTACGTAAGGATGGGGGCTCCCGACTCAAGGGTGTCAATTCCTTGAAATCGAGCGGGGATCTTTGGGGGCCTAATCGACCGTCCAACCGTGCGAGGTACCCTTACTCGAAACCCCTATCTAACCTGTGTTTCCTAAAATCAGTCGTGGGACGCAACCCGTAGGTACCTGAAGCTAATATGATATGCAATGTGCGTGCGAGAAATAAAAGTGCGTAAAGTAGATAAGCGGAAAATTGCGAAAAGCGATAAATAAACAAACAATCAAAGCAAGCGGGAACGAGCCCGAACCCTCTAAGTGTCCCCAGTGGAGTCGTCAAGCTGTGCGCACCCGAATTTCGTCTCGTCGGGGCACGCGCGAGCGCGTATGCAATGCGGCTTGGGAGTGTCCACTTTCCCGGGGACGCGCGACAGACGCACGTGAGAAGGAGTCGCCACTTGCCATTTTACGACCCAAAGGTCGAGGGCCGGCAAGTTAACCGGGTCTAAGGGTACACCTAAAATGCTAAGGCAATTGTCTGTACGAAACCGAAAATTCCGAATTCGGGGGTTCTATTACGTGTGGGCCTATATCCCACATGCCCTTTCGGTACTGTAGCTTGTCTAGGCTTGCCATTTTAATTTAATTACCGCTTAATTAAGTTCCGCTCATCTTATGCGTTTTGACACCGTAAATTTGAAGAAACACTCTGACCGTCCACTCTCCGACCGGGATTTTTACATGAATATATGTATAATATAAAATCTTATCTCAAATAAAAGACAAATTACAATGACTGAATCTCGATCGGTTCGCGTTCGGCCGTTATTTCACTCATGCTCACCGTATGGTTTTGAAAAAGACCGAAAATTAAATTAAATGCGCACTCGGTGTATGGGGGCATTGGACTCCGTGATCGACGATTAGAGGCATTGGACCTTGTGTGAATCGTGTCCTAAAGGATCGAGCTCGATCCGCATAACAAATAATTGTAAAAATGTAACAAGCAAGCTCAAATAAACAAACAACGGGGTTTTGTTATTGTCGAATTTACATGAATTAACTGATTATTAACCGAGATATATTGGCATACAAATCTTACCTTAAAACAAACAAAAGGAGTGATAGATAGGGCATGTAGCATTCGGCATCATTTTAACGGACTCGACAGACATGATGTCCATAGTCAAGTCTCGAATTTGTGGGTTATTTTTAGATTACTTTTACAAATTAAGAGTATTTTCACCTAAAACCCAAAACCTAACCCTCTATTTGACTAT
Source organism: Punica granatum (assembly GCF_007655135.1). NCBI lineage: Eukaryota > Viridiplantae > Streptophyta > Magnoliopsida > Myrtales > Lythraceae > Punica > Punica granatum. The sequence continues at coordinate 16,817,376 of NC_045127.1, read as the reverse complement.
TGCCCAGGTTTGATTTAGGCCGAATTTGAGATTAATCTGTTTTCCATGTTTTAACCCGTTCTAAACACAAACCTATACTAGAGTGACGGCAGGACAAGAACCGATAGTCATGTCCCTTGAATCGAAAAATATGTGTGTGTATGAAAAATCAAGATTACGTAGCATGTACCTCAATGCTTTTGAAATTGTGAATTTAAAAAGGGAGTGACTAACAGTTCTTGAACTATCGACGCGATTACAGATTATTAATCGGTTCGTGCAATTCATTTAAAAGAGTCAAGTGATTTAATTTAACCAAATTTAACGTCCCGATTATCCCGTATGTAGAATTTTAGGTTAATTAGAAATTTGCCGAATACTTTAGTCTACAGATTTCGAGTCGTCAAGATAGCCATTAGTTGACCGCCCGATAAACTCTAATTTCCGACATTGTCACGTAGTATACATATAATTACAAAAATAAAATATTTAAATGGGGCACATACATTGTCGGTGGGTGATCCAAGTAGGAAAGGGTCGGATATTTTTAGAAAATGACCAGGGGACTGAATTGAACGATTTAAAAAAAGCAGGGACTAATTTGAAAATTCGGATGAAGTTTCGGGGACCGATTTGAAAATTCTGAAAAAATTGGGGACTGTGTAAAAATTACTGAAAATGTCCCAGGACTTGTTTGAAATCTGGACTGATCTGTAAACAAAAAAAATGACCAGGACTAAACTGAAACAACTTAGAAAGTTCATTGGGATGCTTGAAAAATTCTTATTGGAAAATAGTAAAATGACTGGGACTTGATTGAAAAGAATTTTTGAAATTCGGGGCAAATCTGAAAAGGGTGAAAAATTGTCCCAGGACTAAACTGAAACAATTTGAAAGTTCTTTGGGATGTTTAGAAAAATTCTGGAAAATCCAAGGACTTGATTGAAAATAATTTTAGAGTTCAGGGTAGATCTGAAATAAAAATAAAATGCGTCCTCTGGACTAAAATGTGGCAAAACAGAAAGTTCGTAAAATCGAGTTTGGGACAAATCCGATCACCCACGCGACCCAAGATTGCTCATTTCACATCATATCCATCAAGCAAGCAATAATATTCAGGAAAGGAGCCCTAATCATGCCACTAAGTCGAGAATTTACCTAGTTTGGAAAGTTAAGGGGTGATTCTATAAATAAAAAAAATCGCCAAGCGAATCGGGTCGGATCAGCTCGGATCGGACCCGCCCGAAGGAGAAATCGCTCGGAAGAGCGTTGGGCCGGACTGGGCGCGTTGGGCCAAATGGACTTGCGCTGGGCCTGCGAAGCAAAATAAATGGGTCGAGGCCCGTTAGCTGACGGGCGGTCGGGATCGCCGGGAACGACGGCGACGACACTGCGGACGGCGGTTCTTGCCCTTGGACGCCGCGGTAAGGGCTGGAATGGACGCCGGTGACGGTTCTGGACACCGCCGACGCTTCGCCGTGGTCGATCTGGGCCTCACCGGGGTTAAAACGGTCGGGATCGGGGAAGATTTTGCAATTTTTCGGCGACGGTTCCGAATTCGACCGATATCCAAATACCCCAAAACGAGAGCAAATTTCCCGTTTTCTCTCACTGGGTTCTGTTCGCCCCCATCCGAATTGTATTTTCGTCCATTTAATTGCAATTTCTTCCCCTTTTTCGTTATGATTTCAGCCGATTTTGGGAGAAATCGCGGATATCCGCGATTTGGGGATCTCTGGGGCCGGCGGGGATCACAGGCAGCCGGTGAACGCTGCCCGGCCCTGCCCGGATATTTTATTTTTTTAAGGGCCGGCTGCGATCACGGGCAGCCCTGCTGCCCGGCCTGCCCGAAATTTTATTTATTTATTTATTTATATACATATATATATATATATTTTAGAAAAAGGTAATAAATTGGGAAATATCGATTTTGCCCCTGTAGCCAATGGACCGAAATTGGGTGCTGACACCCGATTCTAGTTCCCCATCAGTGCAGCCATCCTCTGTGTTAGTTGCTCTATCGTACAATCCATCCTCTGATTCACGATTTGCTCCATCCTTTGTTCCAGATGTCGCAGGTTGTCACGCTCAAGAACATCGTCCACACGATCCTTTCTCCTGGGTGACATGATTGTTCAAGATGAAATCGTAGGCTCTGATACCAACTGACGTAGCGGAACAAATTGCGATATGTTTGTCAGCACCCAATTTTGGTCCACCGGCTCCAGAGATGCAAAATCGTCATTTTGCCACCCGTGAGGGAAGTATTTTTGACTAATTACTTGAGCATTCACGAAGTTTTAGAAATAGCAATTTTTTTTTAATCTAACACTAATTTTATGATTTTTTTCAAAAATAATACCGTTTGGGACGTTTTCGAATTTCGCGTACATCGACATCAATTTTCAAAAATTCGAGATTGAAAATAATTTCATCGCATAATATCGATCGACGAACTTTTCTGAGCACGATGGCGGTCTCGAATTATTTTTTCGACGACTGATCAAGAAGACATAACTTTCAATTTTGTACGCGCGTCGAATTCGAAAAAAAAAAAAAAAAAAGAGGAGGGAAAGTCGACTTTCCCTCCGACCCCATCCGCCAGCTTCCCGTTTCCTGTTCTTCTTCTTCCCGTTTTTTTCTTTCCTTCTTCTGAGGATGAAATCTGCCGATCTCCGGCGAAAATCTCGCCCGAATTCCTTTCCCTTTCCTTCTTCTTCTTCCCGGCGAAACCCTAGCACAAGAGGGGGCCGAAAAAAAAAACGAGAGGGCCCGCTCCCTCTCTCTCTCTCGGCTGGGAATCGGCTTCCGAGGAAGAAATCCCAAGCTCCTCGAAAAAAAACTCGGAAACCCGTAGCTCGAACGCCCACAACTTGGAGATTCCTTCGACTCTCCCTCAGCTTCTCCCACAGCTCGCGCTCGCCGAAAAAAATCCCTTGCTTTCCCGGTTAAAATCTCGGACCGAACCGGAGGACCCGATTCTTCTCCTCGGTTTTTCCTTCACACGGGCAGACTCGAGCTTCCCCCTTTACGCAAACCTCCTCTAGCGGATCGCCGGGAACCCTCCTTGGAAGTCGAAGGCCGCCGCATCCGGCTACACGGCCGCTCGGATAGCCTCTCTTTCTCACCACTTTTCGTTTTTTTTTTTTTTTATAATCTGGTCTTCCGGGTTGAACAAGCACTCCGCCAGCAGCCCAGTTCGCATCATCGGCCCAGCCCAGCCTTGCGGCCCAATTCGGCCTCTGTCCAGCAGCGGCTTTATTCGGCCCAGCTCGAATTCTAGCAGCAGCCCAGTTGCGTCGGCCCACTCGGCCCAATCCAGCGGACCTTAGCCCTGTTCGGCCCACCAGACAGTTCGGCCCAGTCTAGCCCAACTCAGCCCGTTTCGGCCCTGTCCCTCAGCAGCCCAATTCGTCCAAAACTCCTTTTATTTACAGAACCACCCCCCCACTTCCGAGCTAGGTAAATCCTCGACTTAGTGGCATGATTAGGGCTCCTTTACTGAATATTAATGCATGCTTGATGGATATAATGTGAAATGAGTGTTCTTGGGTCGCGTGGGTGATCGAATTTATCCCGAACCCGATTTTACAAACTTTCTATTTTGTCACATTTTAGTCCAGAGGACGCATTTTATTTTTATTTTTTTATTTTAGATCTACCCTGAACTCTAAAATTATTTTCAATCAAGTTCCGGTTATTTTACTATTTTCCAATCAGTCCTTGAATTTTTCAGAATTTCTCTAAACATCCCAAAGAACTTTTCAAATTTTTTCAGTTTAGTCCCGGGACCATTTTTCACCCTTTTCAGATCTGCCCCGAATTTCAAAAATTCTTTTCAATCAAGTCCCTGTCATTTTAATATTTTCCAATCATTCCTGGAATTCCCAGAATTTTTCAAGAATCCCAAGGAACTTTTCAAGTTGTTTCAGTTTAGTCCTGGGGCTATTTGTTTTTGTTTTCAAATCAGTCCAGATTTTCAAATTCATTTCAAATAAGTCCTAGGATATTTTCAGTAATTTTTACACAGTCCCCATTTTTTTAGAATTTTCAAATCATTCCCCAATTTTTTTCATAATTTTCAAATCGGTCCCTGAAACTTCATCCGAATTTTCAAATCAGTCCATGCTCTTTTAAAATCGTTCAATTCAGTCCCCTGGACATTTTCTAAAAATATCCAACCCTTTTCTACTTGGATCACTCACCGACAATGTATGTACCCCATTTAAATATTTTATTTTTGTAATTATATGTATACAACGTGATAATGTCGGAAATTAGAGTTTACCGGGCGGTCAATTAATAGCTATTCCGACGACTCGAAATCCGTAGATTAAAGCATTCGGCAATTTTTTTTAATTAACCTAAAATTCTACATACGGGATAATCAGGACGTTAAATTTGGCTAAATTAAATCACTTGATTTCTTTAAATAAATTGTACGAATCGATTAATAATTTGTAATCACGTCGACAGTTCAAGAACTGTTAGCCATGCCCTTTTCAAATTCACAATTTCAAAGTCACCGAGATACGTGCAACGTAATCTTGATTTTCATGCACACACATATTTACCGATTCAAGGGCATGACTATCGATTTTTGTCTTGCCGTAACCCTAGCGTAGGTTTGTGTATAGAATTGGTCAAAATATGGGAAAATAAATTAATCACAAACTCGGCATAATCAAACATGGGCAAATAGTCAAGCAAAGAGTTATGTTTTGGGTTTTAGGTGAAAACACTCTTAATCTGTAAAAGCCATATTGTCACGATACAGAATAATCTAAAAATAACCCACACATTCGAGACTTGATTACAGAAGTCATGTTTATCGGGTCCGTTTAAAATAATGTTGAATGCTAGATACCCTATACGTTATCGATTTGTTTGTTTTAAGGTAAGATTTGTATGCCAACATACCCCAGTTAATAATCAGTTAATTCACGTAAATTCGGCGATAACAAGAAACCTCATTGTTTGTTTATTTGCGCTTACTTGTTATATTTTTACACTTAAGTGTTATGCGGGTCGAGCCCGACCATTTAGGACTTGATTCACACTGGGTCCAACGCTCTAACCGTCGATCACGGGATCCAATCCTCCCATACACCGAGTGCGCATTTAATTTAATTTTCGGTCTTTTCTAAAATCATACGGTGAGCATGAGTGAAATAACGGCCGAACGCGAACCGACCGGGATTCAGTCATTGTAATTTATCTTTTATTTGATAGAACAATGTAAGGATTTTATTATGCATGTTTATTCATGCAATAATCCCTGTCGGAAAGTGAACGGTTCAAGTGTCTATTCGAATTTACGATGTCAAAACGGGCGAGTCGAGTGCAACCTTAAATCATGCGGTAAATAAATAAAATGGCAAGCCTAGCAAGCTAGAGTACCGAAAGGGCGTGTGGGATATAGGCCCTCACGTAATAGAACCCCCGAACTTGGAATTTTCGGTTCCGTACAAGATCATTGCCATAACATACTAGGTGTATCCCATACCCCTAGACCCGGGTAACTTACCGCCCCTCGACCTTCGGGTCGTAAACAGGTAGTGGCGACTCCTTCTCACGTGCGTCCATCACGCGTCCCCGGGAAGGTGGACACTCCCAAGCCGCGTTGCATTTAGGGGTGCGCATGCGGGTCGACGAAATTCGGGTGCGCACAGCTTGGCGACTTCACTGGGGATCCTTAGAGGGTTCGGGCTCGTTCTCGCTTGCTTTGTTTGCTTGTTTATTTATCGCTTTTCGCAATTTTTCGCTTATCTACTTTATCTACTTTTATTTCTCGCAAGCACATTGCATATCATATTAGCTTCAGGTACCTACGGGTCGCGTCCCACGACCGATCTTAGGAAACACAGGTTAGATAGGGGTTCCGAGTAAGGGTACGTCGCACGGTTGGACCGTCGATCAGGCCCCCAAAGATCCCCGCCCGATTTCAAGGAATTGACACCCTTGAGTCGGGAGCCCCCATCCTTACGTAGCACGGTCCCTATAGCACTAAAACCATGCATTTTGCAGGAGCTCCATGCCATCCTCCAACCCGGCTTCGACGAACAGTCCATCGAGTCGGCCTGCGTGCTACTTGAGTCTTTTATGTTTCAAGAGCGATGTACCTTGTAATTTGTACTAAGCCGTGGGCATTTACTTTCTTCGCACACATGCATCATATGTTTTACAAAATTAGGGTGTCATTCATATTGACGAGTGCTAAGTCGATCTTCCTTTCGTCTTGGTAAGAGACGCCTCACTCGTCCTCTTGCTCGCACCTCGATAGAGCCCGCCAATCTACGAGGACCTCACCGACTCGTCACAGGATGCATGCCACACGTCTCCTAGGACACCCTTTCCTTCGAGCACAGCCACTATGATCGACCTCACCAACACTAAGACCGATCACTGAGAGATGAGGAATTCGTCGGCCAACCACAACTTCAAAAGGAGCCCGCACGAACGAACGCCGTCCTGGAGAGGTCTAGGAAGAGGGCTCGTAGAGACCCACACATGCGCTCTATGATAGATGTCTCCGCAAGGCCCTCGCTTAGAACCGGCGCTCTCCAATGCCGCACTCGCTCAAACTTCGAGTATGGTGGAAGATCGACTTAGGGCTTTATTTTACAAAATTTAAATTGTACTTTGAACCTTTTGAGTCAATATGAATGATGGCATTAGTTTCGGAAAACTCACGCATCGCATGCATCCTACTCATTTACTGTTTTGCATAACGACTAACATCTCACCATACAAGTGATTGAAGACATCCTTCGCAGGTAGACCAACCGCGAGCTTCACCCTCCCTCCACGACAAGGTGAGCCTTGGCCCGAGGGCCGATCCACCTTCCTTGGCAAAACTAGCTTCTCACTAACCCCGCGCACACGTCTCTTCGCATAAATGAGCACATCCACCAGCACAACCGAGTGCATCCTTCCGCGTCGTGCTAGCATGCCTCCACCTTACTCATGCACACTTCCCCGGCATGCTCGCACGACGCCTACCAGGCTAGTTCGATCCCCTACGCCCTTGCGATAAAATTGCGAACATAGTTTGCTCCTTCATCGTTCCCTTTTCCCATTGCAGGAAATAACCTACAAGAAGGCAATCTGAATCCCGAACGACTACAATCGGGACAGGAAACACTTCTCTGCTACTTCCATGAACTCCAAACACTGAGGACCGATCCTTCCTCCACGAAAGATCACAGGCAATAGTTCCGACGAACAGAGCGTGGCCCTGCCCACCTGCCACGGCAGTCATTTGCACGGTCACATCTCTGACAGGAGAATGGGCCCACCCCACCCTCCGCTGTGGTCATCAACCAACCACCAGGGCAACACGCACTCTTTCTTAAAATCTCTTTTACATTTATATGCATTCACAAATGGGTTCCCGGCATGAACAAACCCTTCAAGTGGCACTAGGACCGTCCCAAAGACATCCTATTGATTTTGTCGGATCTGTTCGACTCGCCTTTCTTCTTGGGACCCGGCTCCTCAAGCCTTCTCTAGGACGGCTGCGCATGCCAACCCGCAACCGGGAAAACTACAACTATGCGGTCCCTAGTCACAGTCTAACTGCTCCAGCATGGCGATGACCGGACTCTCGAAATTGAGTGTCCCCTACGCGCGGCACCCCATGGGTCGAACGCTGGATGAGGGAACTTCCCATGGGTCTACCTTATATTTCTTACCACATATTTCACCGTATAATCACCTAATACATTATCTTCTTTGTCATCCTTCACAGGGGCACGCCGGCTACAAGCGAAGAGCAATACACGGGTTCACACCTCCACGAGAACTCCTATCAGGTCTCTCTCCCTATACTTCGACAGGAAAGAGGCTTGATGCGGAGGTACCCCCTTTTTTCGAAGCCGAAGACAAAAACGACTGAGCGGGCCACATGCTGTCAACCCAACCATCTCAGTCGATAGCAAGCATGGCCCCCAAGGCAAAGCACGCCCGCCGACTTCGAGAGCACCTACCCTCCTAAGGACACCATCCATGGGAGCGACAAGACACGGTCGGGAACGGCGATCGCACAAGGCGTCCGACGCAGACCACGAAGACCGGGGCATCCGCGTTCAACACTCATGCCGGGGCAACCTCGGTCACCTGCACCCCAGGGCAAATCTTATTCTTCTTTTTAGACGATAGGGGAAATCATTTGTAAAGTTTGCAAGGACGAGCAACACGAAGTTCGGCTTTCGAATATCCAAGAGCCAAACCTCCATGAAAGGCCGGCCCTCACGAAATAGGGCAAAGCACACCAAAGCGACCACGCAATGCAAAGTCGGGGAGTTTCCAACAAATACACGGGGCACAAAACAAACCCCAGCTGCAAGAAAAAAAACAGAGCGAAAAGAAGCGGAAAAACCCGCCAAGGAAGAGAGAGAAAAGACGCGGGAAAAACCCGCCAATGAACAAAACAAGGCATCGCCGAGATATAAAACTCCGGCACCGCCAATTCGAAGAAGAAATCAACAAACCCCGACAGAAAGGGGAAGCAGCAGACGCAACTCCTCGACGGAGACAGAACGCAACGTACTCAGAGGTCGAATCCTTCAAACCCTTCGCCCTTGCAAACTAGAGAGACAAAAGAATCAAGCCCACCAGGTTGAAAACCCCCTTTTTGGGGGGGCGGCCTAGGCGAAAACTAGGGCAAAAGAGAGGCACGACTGAAAATTCCGAGGCGGGCAGTCGTGGCAAAAGGAGAGCTAATCCCCTTTAGGTCGACAGGTGCGGCTGAATCCCGAGGTGGGTGACCGTAACAAAAGGATAGCAAAATGAGAGATAAATAAATCAAAGTGTCACCCTAGGCCGCCACACATCGTACGGACTAGGGTTTCCCCATGGGAAACGATCAGTTTGTCTACTCCAACACGATCCCCGATCGGCTCTCTTGCACGACTCAATTGTCCAAGGCAGATTCTCCCTCAAGCACAGCGGGTGACCAAGCACGCAATCCAAGCAGTTCAAGAAAGCCAACACCAATCGGAGGAGGGAAGAGAAAGGGGGTACATCTCACTGAAGGCATGAATCCGTGTATCCTTTTAGCTTGGGGCAGCGTGCTCCATAAGCTTTCTCTTTTCTCTTTGTCATTGCATAACTCCAAACGGGTCATAGCCGCTCTACAATCGGCTATCACAAAGCCAAAATCCTAGACACTCATCTCCGGGAGTCAAGTCATAACACTTTGGAAATGAATAGACTGAGGTCTAACCAAATTTGCACATAAATCCCCATGCGGGTCACAAGCGCAGCCGCCCTACGGCACCATGGTGAGAAGGGTCCTAAGTCGACGGGCGCGTCGAATAATTGACAAAGCCGCTAGAGCGTCATTGAAAATGTCTCGATATGCTCGTGCATGGCCAACAGGAGCCTTGGAGGCCTCGCATTGAGGCCTTCGAAAATGGAATCTCATTCGCATCGCCAAAGCAAAAACTCTCTACGGGTCGCCGAGGCGACCCGAAACTGAAGAACATGGGTCGCGAATACATCCTTTTACCTGTACTTATACATTGTTAGTAACCCCATGACTTACTGATAATGCCAGGATCACAGGTACAGCAAACGCAAGAACTACGGCAGACTCTGATCCCTTGTCTAAAAGGGTACGTAGGCGCTCTCAAAGCTCGAGTCCTGCACCGCAAGACGCCGGTCACTCAGCAAAGCACAACCATCCCAGTAGGGCCGGCATCCGACGGAGCAACGAGCAACCGCCTAGGAAGCAAAAGTCCTAGTGGCGAGACCGGGGCATTCCCATCAAGCAATCGCTTCAGCGGCGAGACCAGCTACCAACAAGAGCAACAACCAATCGATCCAACAGCAGGGTCGGCTTCCGGCAGATCAAACACACTGCCGTCCCAGGGGCAAAGCACCGACGAAGCAACTTCATTGCTGCAGCAACGTCAATCGACAGCAGATCAACACCTTTGGGACAGTATCAGCCTTGTACACTCAGCGCGCACTACTGTCCACATGACTAACGAAGAGTTATGCTCTTCTCTACAGCACCGCCTCTCTACGATAACATTCACAAGCTACTGGGGCATCCTCGGTGAACACAGCGACCGGACCATTCTCGCCAAGGACAAATTGCAATTTCAGTGGTCTCACGCGACTGACATCCACCGTTAGTTATTGTTCTCTCCTACGTGCAGATGCGCATGGAACCCCAAGGGGCATCTCCCCCTGACGGACTCATGTCTGCCTCATACGACAAGATTGCAATATCAAACTCGAGCGAAAGACCCTCAAGGAGGCACCTGGCACCATCATCTGACAAATCCGTCAGCATCAACGGGCCCAAGCCAACTCTCTCGCGTTCTCGGGCCATCCTCGATGACCGAATCTTTTTACTGCTTTGGGTTTGGACACCCACCTTTTATTGCTTTGGGTTTGGACACCTACATTTACCGCTTTGGGTTTGGACACCCACATTTACTGCTTTGGGTTTGGACACCCACATTTACTGCTTTGGGTTTGGACACCCACCTTTTACCGCTTTGGATTTGGACACCCACCTTTTACCGCTTTGGGTTTGGACACCCACCTTTACCGCTTTGGGTTTGGACACCCACCTTTACCGCTTTGGGTTTGGACACCCACATTTACCGCTTTGGGTTTGGACACCCACCTTTACCGCTTTGGGTTTAGACACCCACCTTTACCGCTTTGGGTTTGGACACCCACATTTTACCACTTTGGGTTTGGACACCCACCTTTTAATGCTTTGGGTTTGGACACCCACATTTACTGCTTTGGGTTTGGACACCCACCTTTTTACTTTCTTTGGGCCCGTAAACCTATCTTTACGGCTTTCAGGGTCATAAGCCCACCTTTATTGCTTTCAGATCCATAAGCCACATTTTCACTGCTTTTAGGTACATACGTCTATCCAACTCCCTCCCATGAATCCAAAAACAGAAAGAATAAGTGACCATGGGGAAAGACGTCGGGATAGTCGCCGAGGTCAGACGGGGTGCTTCTCATGGTCTTTGCCTGCATCCTCTATCCGATCACGCAACCAAAGAGGGGCAAGCTGTCAGCACCCAATTTTGGTTCATCGGCTCCAGAGATGCAAAATCGTCATATTGCCACTCGTGAGGGAAGTATTTCTGACTAATTACTTGAGCATTCACGAAGTTTTAGAAATAGCAAATTTTTTTTAATTTAACACCAATTTTATGATTTTTTTCAAAAATAATACCGTTTGGGACGTTTTCGAATTTCGCGTACATCGACATCAATTTTCAAAAATTCGGGACAAAATTCGAGATTGAAAATAATTTCATCGCATAATATTGATCAACGAACTTTTCTGAGCACGATGGCGGTCTCAAATTATTTTTTCGACGTCCGATCAAGAAGACATAATTTTCAATTTTGTACGCGCGTCAAATTCGAAAAAAAAAAAAAAAAGAGAGGAGGGAAAGTCAAAGTTTGACTTTCCCTGCCACCCCTTCCCCAGCTTCTCGTTTCCTATTCTTCTTCTTCCCTTTTTTTTCTTTTTTTTTTCTTTCCTTCTTCTGAGGATGAAATCTGCCAATCTCCTGCGAAAATCTCGCCCGAATTCATTTCCCTTTCCTTCTTCTTCTTCCTGGCAAAACCCTAGCACAAGAGGGAGCCGAAAAAAAAAACGGGAGGGCCCGCTCCCTCTCTCTCTCTCGGCTGGGAATTAGCTTCCGAGGAAGAAATCCCAAGCTCCCCTAAAAAAAACTCGGAAAACCCGTAGCTCGAATGCCCACAACTCGGAGATTCCTTCAACTCTCCCTCAGCTTCTCCCACAGCTCGCGCTCGCCGAAAAAAATCCCTTGCTTTCCCGGTTAAAATCTCGAACCGAACCGGAGGACCCGATTCTTCTCCTCGGTTTTTCCTTCACACGGGCAGACCCGAGCTTCCCCCTTTACGCAAACCTCCTCCAGCGGATCGCCGGGAACCCTCCTTGGAAGTCGGAGGCCGCCGCATCCAGCCACACGGCCGCTCGGATAGCCTCTCTTTCTCACCGTTTTTCGTTTTTTTTTTTTTTGATAATCGGGTCTTTCGGGTTGAACAGGCACTCCGCCAGCAGCCTAGTTCGCATCATTGGCCTAGCCCAGCCTTGCGGCCCAATTCGGCCTCAGTCCAGCAGCGGCTTTATTCGGCCCAGCCCGAATTCCAGCGGCAGCCCAGTTGCGTCGGCCCAATCCAGCGGACCTTAGCCCAGTTCGGCCCAATCTAGCCCAACTCGGCCCGTTTCGGCCCAATCCCTCAGCAGCCAAATTCGTCCAAAACTCCTTTTATTTACAGAACCACCCCCCCACTTCCGAGCTAGGTAAATCCTCGACTTAGTGGCATGCTTAGGGCTCATTTACTGAATATTAATGCTTGCTCGATGAATATAATGTGAAATGAGTGTTCTTGGGTCGCGTGGGTGATCGAATTTGTCCCGAACTCGATTTTACAAACTTTCTATTTTGTCACATTTTAGTCCAGAGGACGCATTTTATTTTTATTTTTTTATTTTAGATCTACCCTGAACTCTAAAATTATTTTCAATCAAGTCCCGATTATTTTACTATTTTCCAATCAGTCCTTGAATTTTTCAAAATTTCTCTAAACATCCCAAAGAACTTTTCAAATTGTTTCAGTTTAGTCCCAGGACCATTTTTCACCCTTTTTAGATCTGCCCCGAATTTCAAAAATTCTTTTCAATCAAGTCCCTGTCATTTTAATATTTTCCAATCAGTCCTGGAATTCCTAGAATTTTTCAAGAATCCCAAGGAACTTTTCAAGTTGTTTCAGTTTAGTCCTGGGGCTATTTGTTTTTGTTTTCAGATCAGTCCAGATTTTCAAATTCATTTCAAATAAGTCTTAGGATATTTTCAGTAATTTTTACACAGTCCCCATTTTTTTAGAATTTTCAAATCAGTCCCCAATTTTTTTCAGAATTTTCAAATCGGTCCCCGAAACTTCATTCGAATTTTCAAATCAGTCCATGCTCTTTTAAAATTGTTCAATTCAGTCCCCTGGACATTTTCTAAAAATATCCGACCCTTTCCTACTTGGATCACTTACCGACAATGTATGTGCCTCATTTAAATATTTTATTTTTGTAATTATATGTATACAACGTGATAATGTCGGAAATTAGAGTTTACCGGGCGGTCAATTAATGGCTATTCCGACGACTCGAAATCCGTAGATTAAAGCATTCGGCAATTTTTTTTAATTAACCTAAAATTCTACATACGGGATAATCAGGACGTTAAATTTGGCTAAATTAAATCACTTGATTTCTTTAAATAAATTGTACGAATCGATTAACAATTTGTAATCACGTCGACAGTTCAAGAACTGTTAGCCATGCCCTTTTCAAATTCACAATTTCAAAGTCACCGAGATACGTGCAACGTAATCTTGATTTTCATGCACACACATATTTACCGATTCAAGGGCATGACTACCGATTTTTGTCTTGCCGTAACCCTAGCGTAGGTTTGTGTATAGAATTGGTCAAAATATGGGAAAACAAATTAATCACAAACTCGGCATAATCAAACATGGGCAAATAGTCAAGTAGAGGGTTATGTTTTGGGTTTTAGGTGAAAACACTCTTAATCTATAAAAGCCATATTGTCACGATACAGAATAATCTAAAAATAACCCACACATTCGAGACTTGATTACAGAAGTCGTGTCTATCGGGTCCGTTTAAAATAATGCCGAATGCTACATACCCTATCCATTATCGATTTGTTTGTTTTAAGGTAAGATTTGTATGCCAACATACCCCAGTTAATAATCAGTTAATTAACGTAAATTCGGCGATAACAAGAAACCTCATTGTTTGTTTATTTGCGCTTACTTGTTATATTTTTACACTTATGTGTTATGCGAGTTGAGCCCGACCATTTAGGACTTGATTCACACTAGGTCCAACGCCCGAACCGTCGATCACGGGATCCAATCCTCCCATACACCGAGTGCGCATTTAATTTAATTTTCGGTCTTTTCTAAAATCATACGATGAGCATGAGTGAAAAAACAGCCGAACGCGAACCGACCGGGATTCAGTCATTGTAATTTATCTTTTATTTGAGAGAACAATGTAAGGATTTTATTATGCATGTTTATTCATGCAATAATCCATGTCGGAGAGTGAACGGTTCAAGTGTCTATTCGAATTTACGGTGTCAAAACGGGCGAGTCGAGTGCAACCTTAAATCATGCGGTAAATAAATAAAATGGCAAGCCTAGCAAGCTAGAGTACCGAAAGGGCATGTGGGATGTAGGCCCTCATGTAATAGAACCCCCGAACTCGGAATTTCCAGTTCCGTACAAGACCATTGCCTTAACATACTAGGTGTATCCCATACCCCTAGACCCGGGTGACTTACCGCCCCTCGACCTTCGGGTCGTAAACAGGTAGTGGAGACTCCTTCTCACGTGCGTCCATCGCGCATCCCCGGGAAGGTGGACACTCCCAACCCGCGTTGCATTTAGGCGCGCGCATGCGTGCCCCGACGAGACGAAATTCGGGTGCGCACAATGTTGATTCGCGCACAAATACTAGACAACAGCCTTCTATCATCTGTTGATTCTACGAAATACTAGGAAATATACATCAAACTCGAATTAAATCCGAGATTGGGAGAAAGAGCACGGTAGCTCCACAACTTTATTGATAATCCGAGAAATAACTGTCTTCAACCCTAGGGTTGTACAAAACTTAAATAGAATTTAAAAATTCCTAAATTGTACGAAAAACATAATTTTTTCCTAAAATTATAAAAACGCCATAATAACAATAAAATGCCTATTTGAGGCCCTAAACGATGGAATTCGGCATAAATTTCGTAATTTCACAACCATAGGCGATGAGTTTTGCTCCGGATGTCGTTTCCCATGAGACAGGGTTGACAGAACATATTTTTCTCCAAGTATCGACTTACCGCTTCTTTTACCGCATCAGAGACTCTGCTACTAATTTTATTGTGGAAGATGTCGAATTCAAAGAATTTAAAGCAAGAAGAAAGAATGAAGAACACCAGATATACGTGGTAAAACTCTCAAAGTGAGGGAAACATACATGGACAAAGCATGAGATTCCACTAGATCGATAATACCGGAGATTATAACTCGAGATCACACTCGTATTTTCCAGCACTCATTATAAAACCAAAATTAGAGAAGAACCTCTTTATCCTCTCAATTCTCACCACTATCTCACTCTATGAAACCTTAGAGACTTCAAGAGAATATCCCGAGAATTTTCAAGAGGATTACACGTGATTTCACGATCTCTTACCTGATATCGACTCATCCCGTATTTATAAATTTAAGACCCTAAATATCCTTTAGAATATATCCAAAATATCCCTAAATCACCTAGGAAGATTTTTCCTTTGAATAGATTCTGAGTTTCAATGAAAATCTGAGCAAAACAGAAACTCAATTTTGCTCTCGGCCTCCGTTGCTACAACACCCTTTTTTCTTGCTATGGCAACTTTCCTAATCCGCACTTCGTGCCATGGCACATTGGCATTTTCACCATGGCACAATTTGTTGATTGCTTCCTTTTCTTCAGTTGAGCTTCATTCTCGTTTCCAAGTCTTCGAATTCTCCCCTGAATATGAGACATACCTCAACAATTTATTTATTTAATTTCACTTCATCTCTCTCATTTTGGTTTTGCAAGGAGTAGTTTGTTGTCGGAATAGCACTCGGGGATATAGAGAGGGTTTTAGGGTAATATTTTTTTTAAGTTGTATTATTTGTCATGAAAGATATACTAGTAGCAGTTACTTGCTTTTCAACATTAAAATTGTTTCTCAGAATTATTTTTTTTGGACAAGCCGTAGCTTCTAAGAATTTAGACATTAAGAATGTTTTTTGAGAAATATGTAATTTCACACTTGACAAAATCGAAGTCCTTTTTGCTTTCGAGCTCTAATACTTGTAGCCCTGCTTGGTTTCGAAATTTTTTTTAACTCTACTCCGCTTTAACTCTACGTATCTTCAACTTAACAACACAATTATTATTATTTTCTTTTTATTTAATTCTTTTAACCATATAATTCAATTTTAAATATTAAATTCTCTCAATTATTCATTACTTTTTTCGCGATTCAATAACACAATCATTAAGAGAGCGTTTGGTTTCAGAGTTAAATCATGATTTCGTTTGATTTTAAATTTTTAAAAATTAAAATATAACCCATAAATTTTTAATTTTTTAAAAAATGCCCCAAGCTCTCTCTCTCTCTCCACACTCAACTCTCTCTCTCCTGCTCTTCCCATGTCCTTCCTCCCTCGATCGGTGAAGCTGGACGAGGACCAGATCGCGGAGCTCCGCGAGATCTTTCGCTCCTTCGACAAGAACGAAGACGGCAGCCTCACCCAGCTCAAGCTCGGCTCGCTCCTCCGGTCGGTTAGGCTCAAGCCCAGCCCCGAGCAGCTCGAGGCACTCACCCAGAAACCCTAAAACCAACAACGGCCCGTGGAGTTATCCGAGTTCGTGGCCCTTGTGGCACCCTCAGTCCTCCCCAACCCCTACAAGTCTCCCTACTCGGAGGAGCAGCTGAGGCAGATCTTCAAGCTGTTCGATCAAGATCAGGAAGGGACGATGAACAGTGTGGCTTGAGGAAGAAGACGATGAATAGTGTTCTGGAGGGGAGAGAAAGGGTGGGGCAAAATTGAGAAATTTTAAAAAGTGAGAGTCGTTTTGAAATTTTAATGGCTTGTTTGGTTTCCCAATATTATTTTAGAATCAGAATTCTAACTTAACTCTACCCATTACAAAACAAAATAACTCATACAAAGTCAAAGAGTGGACCCCATTTATACCACTTTTTTCTACAACAAAACAACATAACTCATACAAAGTCAAAGGGTGGGTCCCATTTATACCACTCAAGATCAAAATCAAAATCTGATTTTAAAATCATACTATGAAACCAAACGCAACCTAAAAAATTTAGAGTTGAGTTAAAACCATGATTTTAAAATCACATCAACAATCCAAACAGAGCCTAATTTTTTCACTTTTTTTCTCATAATTTAACAACACGAACATTACAAATTAATTAAAATTAAAACTAAAATCAAACAAAACCATCATACGATGCAAGACTCAACAGACAGTATTAGAGGACTCCAGTGTTCTTTTGATGTAAGACTCAGCAGAGGACTCTTGGCGATCCAACATGGAACCATCCCCCTGCCCGAATGAATTCAGGACTCTGGAATTCATTCCGGCAGGCTCCATGTTGGATCGCCAAGAGCATCCAGTATGCATCGAGGGCGGGGAAGGGAACCTCCCCCGAACAGCACATTGCCATCTTGGAACCCAAGGACTCCCTTGAGTGATACCACTCTCATCTCGAGGGTAATACATACAAAGTCTAAAGCCTTTTTAGACCTCAATTTCCCACAACAGAGTCGTTCATGCCCCCCTTTTTGCTCTCCCTTGATTCGTTCAACTCTTTTGATCCCTTGTGTTGGAGATGAGTCGGGTTCGATTGATCTGCTGCCTGATTCGTATGTGCCTGTTCATTGATAGATTTCCCATATCTGTGGACTGTAGTTTTTCCGGGTAGGTGATTGATAACGCTGAAACGGAGGAGCTCGTCAGCTACTTGAACTGGTCCCTTCTCTGTCGATTAGGGTCAAAAATAGGAAATTCAAAAGAATCTTTGATCGAGGTGCCGATTTAAATTAATGGGATGGATCGCTTCCCGATTGTTAAGTAGTATCCTGCTTTTGTCGATATTGTGGCACGACTTCATTCATTAATCAGCAATCTGGTAGGATTGGCCGGTTTTACTTTATTTCTCTTGTTATGGTACTGCTGATTTAACGACAGCATCTGATACTGTTCCCTACGTAGAATCTTGATTGTAGTTTTTGAAATTTTTGCTCCTCATTGTTTAGTTTTTGCTGGGTAATGAATGAATTGCTATGCTGCTTGCCATTGAATTTCCGTTAACTTTGTTCAGTGATCTCTAGCTCGATGATTCCACTACTTGATCCCATCACTGCCCGTTGCTGTCAGATATCCTCATTGATGAGGGGCATTGCTTGTTTGCTAGTAATATTAGCTTGAGGGAAATGCTTGCAGATTGATATTTCTTTGTCTTTGATTGATAAGTAACATAGATTTTTCAGATGCACCGGTTCTGATAGTCAAGATACATATATGGTTTTGAAAACATTTTCATTACTGTTTCATGCTACCGGTATTTTCCTGTCAGCAAGGAAGTTTTCAGACAATATCAGTGTCGTATACAAGTTGCAACTATTTCAACATTTATGGTCTTCTTCCCCCCTCCCAGAAAGAAGATTCTTTTCAATTCATTCTATTTTTCTTCTCTAGCTATGTGTATTTAGTAGCTGTTCTGATCTACTTTCAGGCATTCGCAAGGAGAAGAGCTCGCCTTGAAGAGGCTCAAGTCCATGAAACTGATAGCCTGCTACCGGCTGGGCCAAGTCCTCTCAAACCTTTTCTGCAGCTGTCAGGTGCTCCCCTGGAGCATGAGCCTTCTCTAGTTACTCCCAGCCCTTCACCTTCAGTAGACACCGACAACCCTGCTGCAAGTGACAACTGCCCTCCTCCCGTCAGTAACATCTCGAAGATACTGGCTGACATAGCTGACCAGCCTGTTGCAAGTGACAACTCTGAGTGTTTTGTTGGTAACGTCTGTGAGATCACTGACTCACAGACCAGCCTATTGCAAGTGATGACTCTGAGTTCCTTGCAAGTCATCTGCAGCTATCAGGTGCTCCCCTCGAGCATGAGCCTTCTCTAGTTGTCACTTGCAACGGGCTGGTTGGCTATCTCAGTGGCTGAGATAGCCGACCAGCCCCGTTGCAAGTGACAACTCTGAGTGCTCTGTCGGTAGTGTCTCTGAGATCACCGACCAGCCTGTTGCAAGTGATGACTCTGAGTTACCTTTCTCCACAGAAGAAGCTACTGAACCAAATCGAAACTGTGCAGAAGAAGGTTATGGATAAGCTGGAGAAACTTAAGAGGACACGGGCCGCTAAGAAGGCGGAGCGAGAAAGGAAAGTCCGCTAATCCCCACACAAGAGCCAGTGCTTGTATCTATTTCTGATCAGTCTCTAGCTGATCCTACATTTCTGCTCTTTTCACCTTTTGTGCTTTGATTGATGATTGCTTGCCCTCTAATGACTAGCGGAAGGTCTTGTCTGGTAGAGATCTATACTTTTGGCCCATTAAAACAAACTTACTAAGGGCTTGTTTTATTTCAAAATAGGATTTTAAAATCCTACTTTAACTTAATTCTATCCACAACAAAACAAAATTAAAGGGTTGGTTCCATTTATACCATTTTTTTTTCCACAACAAAATAAAATACCTCATACAACGTCAAAGGGTATGTCCCATTTATAACACTCTTTTTCAAAATTAAAATCTGATTTTAAAATTTTACTTTGAAATCAAACGCAGCATAAAAGTCTTTGGCATAGGATCTCTAACAACAAGCCACATCAGGTGATATCACATTTTTTTTCTGTACATCTTTCTGTACATGTAATGATGTAGGAGTAAAAGCACCAACGAGTCATTTGTTTGGGTCGGGGAACTCTGTGTAACACAATAAGGGCTACATTTCTCGAGTCTCTGCCTGTGTTCCTTCGAAGGTTTTGGTGAGAATGACATAAAAAGCATCTCTTCATCATTCCGTCGACTACGATTTGCTTAATTCCGCTTCAGTGGGTGCTTGTTTGACGGATTATCTGTTCATATTGCTGGTGAAATCAGAGGCATTATCTGATGTGTATTACTTTCAAGTTTCGTTCAAATTGGACGAGCACATTTTTAGGTGAGTGCAGATCATATATTGAAAGGAAGAGGGTGTAATGGGCTTGGCAGGACATCTCAGCTCAGCATCAAAGCAAATGGTGTATGGTCTGAACTCTCTCTCTCATTTATGCATTGGAGAGGTCGATCTCCCCTTCGTGCTGAGCCCGTGGAATGCATGAGGCTCATAAGACACATGGCCAGATTTTCCACATCTGTGACAAAAGCGAAATGAAGGGTCATGGATAGTCCATTAGCAAGAATGAGACCTAAAACTTATTGGTTCGTAGACGAAAACGTATTCCATTTACACTATATTCTCTGTTAGAAAATTAATTATTTAGTGTCATGATATCCTGAAATTTTCATGAACAGAATTTCCACTTATAATAATCTATGTATAATTAAAATTTACTCGGGTGCATAATCAATGCTTCAAAGAAAAATTAAAAAATATTGAAAAAGAAAATTTAAAAACAAAGATAATAATTAATTTAAAAAATGCAATTAATGTATCTAAATCTCCTACTCATTATAAAATAATTAAAAGAAAATCAAAAGAATATAGAAAAAAATTAAAAACAAATAATAAAAATTAAAAATATTTAATAAATGCAATTAAATGTACCTAAATCTCTTACTAAATAAAATTAAGAGAATTTTTTTTGTGATTTCTTAATTATATATAAGTGATAAATGTATAAACAATTAACTTAACGTGACATTAATAAAATTGAGCCTAGCTTAAAGTGATATAAAAATTTTGATATTCTTACGAAAATTAATGAATCATATATATAATTTATCATAAAAACTAAACATATCTATGTACGTGTATATTGAAAAGTAAAATTTAACGTGTTACCTTTTAAGAAATTATAAAATAATAAAAAATATATAAAAAGATACAAAATAGAGTTAATTTACATATATAAAAAAATATATATAATGTCTCATTATATAGAACGGTAACAATTCTTACTCGCGAAGGAATATTATATAAATTGAAAAAATGATATTACATAGAATAATAACAATCTTTATCTAGAAGGGTGATTCCATAAATTTGAAAAATAATATAAAAGAATAAAAATATATAAATTATATATAACACAAACTAAAATTGTAAAAGAAATTAAATAAATTTATAGGATATAATAAGTATGTTGATTACAAAATTATAATTAAACTATTCAAAAAAATTCATGCAATTCTATTAAAATTATTTTTGAAAATTGATTATTAAGAATTTTTATTTTCAATAATAATAATACTATTACTAAGTATATTAATATCTTAAATTTTTATAATTATTATTCATATAAAATATGAATATATGAACACAATTCTGTGCAACACACAGGATTGAACAATAGTATATACATATATTTGGCTCTAATAAAGTTAAATGGATTCCATTCACAAAAAACAAAAGGTTAAATGGATTTTTGTTTTAAATAACAGATGATGGGATAAATGAATTACTCATTCATTAAATAAATTATTGCGTCTAGACCAAATTGGTATGTGCTGAGCACTTAGCAAATAAAATAATATAAGTAAAAGTTTATGATCCATGATTCTATGCATTATTAATTAATTATGACAAAACGAAAGAGAATCATAATAGAGAAACCCCAAAACAACGCTCCTCTATCAGAGCGTTTGGCTCTGGCTAGGCGCGTCCGGCTGCACCTCCGTCGAGATTGGGAAGTTGGTGATGCCCTCTATCCGCCAATTATCTCCGTTCTCGGCGGTTTCTCTCATTTCCTCTCCTCCCAACTCTTTCTCACCTACCGGATAACTAAGGGCAGTACGGCACCTCAGCCTAGGTCGTCAGCGTCTTAGCTGTGGCGACTTGTTGCAGACAAGCATTTAGAGCTTCACTGACTCAGCTCGGGTTAAGGCGGCCCTTCACAGAGCACCTCCATGGCGCAATCACGGAGCTTTACTATCTTAGCTTGTCGTAGTCCATGGCGCCATTTCATAGAGACATTCGTGGTGGGCTTCTTCATCCTAGTCATGGCGGTGGCTCAACCTCCCTAGTCATTTACCACTGGTTGTCCTCGGAGTAGGATGCTTTCCAGATGTCTCCGCGCTTACATCCGACATTAAGAATGTGCTCGAAGGAGTCCCGAAGTTCGCAGTGGAAACAACACTCCTCTATCGGCGCGTTTGGCTCCGGCCAGGCGCGTCCGACTAAACCTCTACCGATATCGAGAAGTTGGTGATGCCCTCTATCTGCCACTTGTCTCCTTTCTCAGCGGTTTCTCTCATTTCCTCTCCTTTCAACTCTTTTTCACCTATCGTATAACTAAGGGAAGTAAAGCGCCTCAATGCCTAAGCCTAGGTCGTCAACGTCTTAACCGCAGTAACTTGCTGCAGACAAGCATTTAGAGCTTTATTGACTCAGCTCGGGTTAAGGCGGCCCTTCACAGAGCACCTCCATGGTGCAATCACGGAGCTTCACTGTCTTAGCTCGTAGTAGTCCATGGCGCCATTTCATAGAGACATTCGTGGCAGGCTTCTTCATCCTAGTCATGGTGGTGGCTCAACCTCCCTAGTTGTTCACCATCGATTGTCCTCGGAGCAGGATGCTTTCTAGATGTCTCCGCGCTTAGATCCGACACTAAGAATGTGCTCGAAAGAGTCTCGAAGTTCGCAGTGGACCTCTTCCTCCTCCTCTTTTGTTTTCGAAGGTGCAAAGAGGTGTCCCCTGATGGAGTAGTCTCATGTTCCCCACCGGGGTCGTCCCTTCTCCTTCTCCGAGCAGACCTAAAGTGGAGAGAGAAGCGAGCCTTCGATTCTAATCATCGACGATTGTGGCTGAGGAGGTGTCACCCTTGATCAGGCTGGCCCAGATTGCCACGATCCAACTTGCCCTGAAGTGCCAAGACCCATTCTCGGTTGAATCGACTTGGCTGACCAGACTCGCCTCTTGACTCGACAAATCATACTTCTTAGACCCGACAGACTCGACCTGCAGTTAATGGCAGCGTACTCCTTGCCTATCCGTCTCGATCCAACTCCCTCCCTTCTTAGACGAAGGTTTCTTTTCTGTGGACAACCACCTCCCCTATGCGATGGAATCCCCACCATCCACTACAAGGATTATACTCATAACTAGTTGATCATACAAATCGCCTGCAAATCTGATCTTTTGTGGCTTCACTTTTTTGTTGGTATGTGCACGTTTCAACCCCCCGATCGCATTCACTGGTTTGAACCGATCAAGGAAGCAAAGTAACCATGATTTGATGGTTTGGCTAGTCTAATATTAGTCAGGATGTTACTGGTTTGAGCCAATCATAGGAATCTAGTTGAATTTATTTGAATTTCTGGGGAATAGACTTGTAGGATTTGGTTGATTGTACTAGTCTAGAGGTATGATTTATGAAGGGCTCTTACGCCGAGTACCGGTCCAATACTCCTCTTAGCTCTTCTTCATTGTGTAGCAGTCTCTATATGGATTACACTATACTTTGGTTCCCAGTTTTCACTGGAGTTCATATAGAGTTTAGTCACAAGTGATTGAAAACGAACTACAGTAACAAGAATGATCTCTACAATTGTATTTGTGATTATTTGATGTGTTTTAGTCACTTATATCTTCATTTGTAATGATCTAGATGGATTTGTTGTTTTTCTAAGTTTTGTAATGTATCATCTTAGATATTTTCCCCTTGTACTCTTATTTATCATCAATGGACATTAACTGATTATCGAGAAAAAAAAATCACATGTATGTATATCTTAGAAGAAAAATTTGTCATTCAGCAAAAACATAAAATAAAATAAAAGAAAAAAATTGTCAAAACTATGCCAAAAGGACATTGCAAATCTAATTATCTTTTTTTTTCAGCGTGCGCTTGGAGTTGTTATCCAAAAGGGGAAATAATTAGATTATTCGATGGAAGAAATATACCTTGGCTGTGAGGCCACTCAACGGGTTAATTTCAAACTGCCCCGTGTAATTTCACTATTATCACGAATTGGACACTGTAGTTGCAATTAGTTCATCTAAAACCCTTATTTTGTAGGAACCGAATCATCTTGATTGAACATATTATACTCTTCCAAAGTTTTTCTTGGCCAAATTCTTTATATGTACTAGAAGTCGTTAGTCTTATAGGTGTAATTTCATGTAAAACTTGTTGGAAATTATGGCTAATGGGTGAATGAGGAAATTGCTCACGAGCTAATGACTCTTGATTTTCTTGGCGGTTACAAGAAATGAATGGATTGCATTCATGAATAATCAAATGTCATTAACATATATATTGAATATATGTTAATTATTCCCCATAAATGGAGAATAGGAAGAGTCATATAACGGATGGAACCCATAGTCTATAAAAGGGGCACACGGCAAAAAGGAAATAGAACAAGAGAAAAAGCCTCCTGCCTTCCATTGCTTCCTGTAGCCGATTGAAAAACAAGAAGAGAATTCGACCTCAAAAGTGTTCACGCTTCTCTTCGAGTTCGCTGAAGCGTTGCTGTTTGTGCTGCTGCTTCGCTTGTTGCCGTTTTATCCTGGGAAACGATTGTCCACGTAACCTCAAGCACCCAGGAGGGGACAATTCTGTTTCAAGGGGTTTGTGTCTAACACAGGACTCGGCTCTCTCTCGTATCTTTCGGTTTCGCCTTTGTTTCAGTTTGAATTTCCAAGTTCCTATACTAATGAAATTAAGTTAATTTGATAGTATTCTATTTGTCCGAATAGCTATTTGAATTATCGTTCAATTTTGTGACTTATTAAGGCTAATTAAATTTACGTTTTACAATCTTGAAACAGACTTTGTTATTTGAACGATTCGAATGGCGTCGGGGAACGATGGAGATACGACCAACGGAAGCCAGACTACTGGCTCCGGCCCTGCTCCTATCTTGCCTAACCATTTGGTTAGCCAAAACGTGGTTGCTCCCTCGATGGTCCCTGTGAACCATGTCGAGAAGCCCGAGAAGTTCAATGGGTTGAACTTCAAGAGGTGGCAGCAAAAGATGCTATTCTACCTCACAACTCTGAACCTTGCAAGATTTTTGACTGAAAATGCTCCAACCCTATCTGTGGGGGAGTCAGATGTGTAGGCTCTCAGTGCGGTTGACGCTTGGAAGCACTCCGACTATCTCTGCCGGAATTATATCATGAATAGTCTTCATGATTCCCTGTATAGTGTCTATCAGGGGTTTAAGACGGCAAAGGAACTATGGGAATCCTTGGACCGTAAATATAAATCAGAGGATGCCGGTGCGAAGAAATTTCTCGTCGGACGATTCCTCGATTTTAAAATGGTGGATTCAAGGACTGTAATGAGTCAAGTGCAGGAATTGCAAGTGCTCTTACATGAGATTCAGGCTGAGGGAATGGCTCTAAGTGAATCCTTCCAAGTGGCTGTTGTCATTGAGAAACTGCCTTCTGGTTGGAAGGATTTCAAGAATTATCTGAAGCATAAGCGAAAGGAGATGACAATGGAAGATCTTGTTGTCAAGCTTCGAATTGAAGAAGACAATAAAAACTCCGGAAAGGATCTCATCCTCCCTGCTGCTAAGGTAAATGTCATGGAGCAAGGGCAAAGCTCTAAGAACAAAAAAGGCAAGAAGAAGCTGGGTACGAATGGAGGAGTCTTCAAGCCCAAGTTTCAGGGGAAATGCTTCAACTGTGACAAGAAAGGTCACAGATCTGCTGACTGCAGGCTCCCAAAAAGGAAAAAGGATCATGAAGCAAACGTGGTCAATGAAATGGCTCGAGATGTGGCAGACATCAACCTATCTGCTGTGGTTTCAGAGGTGAACCTCATTGGGTCCAACCCAAAGGAATGGTGGCTTGATACCGGTGCCACCAGACATGTGTGCTCAAACAGAGACCTGTTCTCTATGCTCGAACCGGTCACTGGGGAAATGATCTATATGGGAAACTCTGCCCATTCTGTTGTTGAAGGTCAAGGAAAGGTGGTCTTAAAGATGACTTCAGGAAAGGAGTTGACTCTGAACAATGTATTGTACGTACCTGAGATTCGGAAGAATTTAGTCTCCGGGTCATTGCTGAACAAACATGGGTTCAGGATGGTTTTTGAGTCGGACAAAGTTATTCTGTCCAAGTCTGGAATGTACGTAGGAAAGGGATATGTATGTGACGGGCTTTTTAAGCTCAATGTAATGATCATAATCAATAAGAATTCTGGTTCTTCTGCGTATTTGATTGAGTCTCCTAATTTGTGGCATGGAAGACTAGGTCATGTTAATTATAATACTTTGCGTAGATTAATTAACTTGAATCACATACCTACATTCCAAATTGATTCACGGCACAAATGTGAAATTTGTGTTGAGGCAAAATTGACAAGATCACCCTTTCAAACGATTGAAAGGAACACCGAGCCACTAGATCTAATTCATAGTGATGTATGCGATTTAAAGTTCGCAACAACAAGAGGTGGTAATAATTATTTTATTACCTTTATCGATGATAGTACAAAATACTGTTATGTATATTTGTTAAAAAGCAAAGATGAGGCCATAGAGAAATTTGTTCTCTACAAAAATGAAGTTGAGAATCAACTCAACAAGAAAATCAAGAGATTGAGGAGTGACAGAGGAGGTGAATACGTAACGCCTTTTGGGGAATTCTGTGCACAACACGGAATTATACACGAAGTGACTGCACCCTATTCACCTCAATCGAATGGTGTTGCTGAACGCAAAAATCGCACATTGAAAGACATGATGAATGCGATGATATTAAGTTCAGGATTACCTCAAAATATGTGGGGTGAAGCGATATTGTCAAGCAATTACCTATTAAATAAGGTGCCTCGAAAGAAAGGGGAAAAGACACCTTATGAATTATTCAGAGGTAGGAGATCATCCTACGACCACTTGCGAGTGTGGGGGTGTTTGGCAAAAGTAGTCGTTCCGGCACCAAAGAAAGTAAAGATCGGTCCTAAGACGGTGGACTGCATCTTTATTGGCTATGCACATAACAGTAGTGCTTATCGATTTCTTGTGCATGAATCTAAGATTCCCGATATACACAAGAACACGATAATGGAATCAAGGAATGCATCGTTCTTTGAAGATGTATTTCCATGTAAATTGAATGAGGTATCGAGTTCATCGAAACGAACCTCGTGCACTATGAATGATGGACTTCATGACGTAGATCATGAAAGGCAGGGTTCGGATGAAGAGATTGAACCTAGACGCAGCAAAAGAGCTAGAATTGAAAAATCATTCGGGAATGATTTTCTGACATATTTGTTAGAAAATAAACCACAAAGCTATGCTGAAGCAGTAAATTCCTCTGAGGGACCTCTTTGGAAGGAGGCAATCAAAAGTGAAATTGATTCGATACTGCGAAATCACACTTGGGAATTAGTGGATCTCCCCACTAGTTGTAAACCCTTAGGATCCAAATGGATCTTTAAAAGGAAAATGAAAGCAGATGGATCCATTGATAAGTACAAGGCCAGGCTTGTAATTAAGGGATACAAGCAAAAGGAAGGCTTGGACTATTTTGATACTTATTCTCCTGTGACAAGAATAAATTCCATTAGGATGATACTTGCAGTTGCGGCATTGCGTAATTTGGAAGTTCATCAAATGGATGTGAAAACAGCTTTCCTAAATGGAGATTTAGATGAAGAAATCTATATGGAACAACCCGAGGGGTTCGTGGCTCCAGGAAAAGAAAGGAAAGTCTGTAAATTGGTCAAATCATTGTATGGGTTAAAACAAGCGCCAAAACAGTGGCACGAAAAATTCGATAATGCAATGATTTCCAAAGGATTTAAAATCAATGAGTGTGATAAATGTGTATACATTAAAGAAACAGAAAATGGTTACGTCATTTTATGTCTCTACGTGGATGACATACTCATTGTTGGTAGTGATGACAGAATGATCAAATCTACGAAGAATATGTTGAATTCAAGATTTGATATGAAAGATATGGGACTCGCTGATGTGATTTTAGGAATTAAAATCATGAGAACATCAGATGGACTAATTTTGAGTCAGTCACACTACATAGATAAAATTCTGGAAAAATTTACCAAAAATGATTCTGGAATTTCAAAGACTCCAATAGACAATAATCTTCATCTATCAAAGAATAGAAAAGAGAGTATTTCTCAGTTAGAATACTCGCGGGTCATTGGAAGTCTGATGTATCTGATGAGTTGTACTAGGCCTGATATTGCATACTCGGTTAGTAGACTCAGTAGATATACGAGTAATCCGAGTAGAGACCATTGGAAGGCAATTGTCAGGGTACTCAAATACCTTAGATACACTCGAGATTACGGGCTGCACTATACCAGATATCCAGCTGTCCTAGAGGGATACAGTGATGCGAATTGGATATCTGATATAACGGATTCAAAATCCACTAGTGGATATGTGTTCACACTAGCAGGTGCAGCAGTTTCATGGAAGTCCTCGAAACAAACTATTATCGCTAGGTCCACAATGGAATCTGAGTTTATTGCTCTGGATAAATGTGGAGAAGAAGCTGAATGGCTACGCCATTTTCTAGAGGACATTCCTCAATGGGAAAAACCTGTGCCACCAATTTGTATCCACTGTGACAGTCAAACGGCAATTGGAAGGGCACAAAGTAATATGTATAATGGTAAGTCTAGACATATACGTCGTAGACACAACACCATTAGACAACTGATCTCAACTGGAATTATCTCTATTGACTACGTGCGGTCAAAGGATAATATAGCGGATCCGCTAACCAAAGGGTTAAGTAAAGAACAGTTTGAGAAGTTGTCAAAGGGAATGGGTCTAAAGTCCATTAGAGGAAAGGTTTTATAGCGGACACCCAACCTAGCTGACTGGAGATCCCAAGATCTAGGTTCAATGAGACAACCAAGTTATAGAACCGAATTAAATCACTGTGAGGGAGAAAATCCCTGGACCATTCCTTGATGAAACAGTGATAAACGGATAAGGCTAGCAATCTAAATTGCTTTAATGATATGTGAAATCACCTATGTGAGAGAAAAGTGGGGCCGCTTTAGAGGAGAATTTTTATGGACTTAATTCTTCAGAAACTCTCGCAGAACCAGAACGGTGTTCCATGGCAAAAAAGGACACAACTATGAGAACTGAAGGAAGTCAGTTGAATCTTGTGTGAGGTGTGTAATATCTTTACACAAAACAGTGGAACTATTCAAGGACATCGTGTCTATTGGACTGCTAGTAAAGTACATGCATTTTCACAAGGGAAGGTTCAAAGGTGGTGACACCTACCTATCCTATACAGGTTCAACTGGTGAACACTATCTACGAGTCGAAACAAAACAATTTCCATTCATGTGGGGGATTGTTGGAAATTATGGCTAATGGGTGAATGAGGAAATTGCTCACGAGCTAATGACTCTTGATTTTCTTGGCGGTTACAAGAAATGAATGGATTGCATTCATGAATAATCAAATGTCATTAACATATATATTGAATATATGTTAATTATTCCCCATAAATGGAGAATAGGAAGAGTCATATAACGGATGGAACCCATAGTCTATAAAAGGGGCACACGGCAAAAAGGAAATAGAACAAGAGAAAAAGCCTCCTGCCTTCCATTGCTTCCTGTAGCCGATTGAAAAACAAGAAGAGAATTCGACCTCAAAAGTGTTCACGCTTCTCTTCGAGTTCGCTGAAGCGTTGCTGTTTGTGCTGCTGCTTCGCTTGTTGCCGTTTTATCCTGGGAAACGATTGTCCACGTAACCTCAAGCACCCAGGAGGGGACAATTCTGTTTCAAGGGGTTTGTGTCTAACACAGGACTCGGCTCTCTCTCGTATCTTTCGGTTTCGCCTTTGTTTCGGTTTGAATTTCCAAGTTCCTATACTAATGAAATTAAGTTAATTTTATAGTATTCTATTTGTCCGAATAGCTATTTGAATTATCGTTCAATTTTGTGACTTATTAAGGCTAATTAAATTTACGTCTTACAAAACTCATACAACTTTGGGGTGACGGAATTTTGCATAGCTTAAATTAGCTTAAATCGATATTTTCACTTGAACGTGTCCTTTCTAATCAAATATTTTATTCAGACCTATCCGAAGTACTCCAGCCAAAAATTTTAAGATAAATTTCTAGGTCCTATAATTTATAAAATAATTACCAGGCATTCTTCATTTCACAATCAACCACACACAATTCCTCATTTCGCTCATTTCTATTATTTTTTTCCTAAATCGGGTCAGATTTAGTTTCGGTAAAGAAATCAGATAACGAGTCGATTTACTCAATTCCGTGACATGATATTCACGTGATAAAATGAATATTCTCTTGACGTCAAGTCAACGAAAAATGAGTGATATGTGACTAATTTTTTTAAAATAAGTGTCATTGATCTTTTCATAAATTATACGGGTGTCCTCGAAATTTATTCAAAATTTTACAGTGTGTTTGGTTTTAGAGTTGAGTTGAATTGAATTTTGATTTTAATTGATTTGTAATTATTGTGTTGTTAAATTATAAGAAAAAGTGTAAAAAAAAAGTAATGATTGTATTGTAAAATTGTGAAAAAAAATAATAAATAGTTGAGAGAATTTATTATTAAAATTAAATTGAATAATTAAAAAATAAAAAAAATAAAAACATAATAATCGTATAGTATATAGTGTTAAAATTAGGATTAAAATTTTAAATTCAGGTTGTGAAATTAAGCTGATATCTTTTTTTTTGTCGTCTGCCTCGTCCTCTCCTTTTTCACAAAGGGTGGAAGAAGAAAAGATGATCTTTTTAGGAAGATCCATGTAAGCAAAAGCAGAGCGGACTGCAGAGCATACCAAAGCCAAAGCCAAAGCCAAAGCCAAAGCAAAGCAAAGTTCCCTCCTTTTTTTCCCTTCCTCGGTCGAATATGCTCTCCTCCTCCTCTCTGGTCCCTCTCTCACCCAATTGCACATCTTTCAGCTGAAAGAGACCCCGCATTTTCTGAGGCAGGGGAAGCATTTTCATCATCCGGGTCGGATCCGAATTTCTTTTCTGCATGTGGGTTTTGATCCTAAACTTCTCGGTTTGCCGAATTTGGCAGGGAAGTGCGTGAAATCCGTGGGATTGACTTTGAGGGTGATTTCACGCAGAAGCCCTTCTTGTACCAATAAAAATCTGAAATTTGGTCATCTCGGGTTCTGCTCTGATGGCATAGTGCAGTTCAGTTTATGGTGTGATTGGATGCTGAAGGTTTGCTTCATGGGATGTCTCTACGAGTCTGACCTCGATAGAAGATTCTTTTATCGATTTGGGCTGTCATGTGGTGGGGTTTGAGATGATGAAGAGAGGTAAAGAACACGATGAGCAGATTGCCTCAACGGGGCCTATGTTCCCGAGGTTACATGTCAAGGACGCTGCAGAGAAAGGTGGGCCCAGAGCGCCTCCGAGGAACAAGATGGCCTTATATGAGCAGCTCAGCATTCCGTCCCAGAAGTTTAATCCTCAGTTGCTGCCTCTGAGCAACAACCCAGCTAACAATTTGGTCCCCCCTGCTTCATCGAGTCAGGTGAAAATCTTTCTCTGATTGGTTCGTCAATTATATATGTGGACTTGTCTTGTTTGAGCATGTTACAGTTTATGTCATATTATTGCGGTTGACGATCCTCATGGCATGTCAGTGAGAGGCAATTAGGGTTGCTTGATTGAATCTTAATATGTCTCATGTGTGGCTCGGATTCATATAGATTGAAAATTTTATGGATATGTAGATGGGTAATTCCTTTATCAAGAAGGGTCCGATTATGTCAATTCCGAGTTAAATGCGCTGGTATCCCATTGTGTTAATAGTTGTCAACTCTGAGACGCGTTGTTGCTAATTCATGCGCATGCTACGGTCATGATTGTGCTGTGCAGGCGATGATTGGGAGGGGTCAGCCCGGGTTAAGAGGTGGGGAGAGGGAGAGGTGTTGGTGTATTGAATAGACAATTGTCGGTGAATGCATGAGGTTAAATATTTGATTGAGAGAACTTTATGGAAAATGAATAAAGTGAGGGTGTAGTATATGATTCATGGAGTTAAGGGACTGACTAATAAGGGGAATTTACAAATCCGGGGGATATAAGATGATGGGGAAGTGTTGATCTTGTCAGGTTTGAGGTTGGTATCAGAGAGTTTTATGTAACCAAATAAAGCTAATTAGGTACTACGGGTTCTATGAGCCTAGGATTTGGGATGGGGTTTGCATTGACACAGTTGAACTCTGGGTCGTGTCGAAGTGATTCTTCTAGGGCCAGTTCCCGTTTTGCTTGCACCCAATAAGTACTGGCACAAACGCTAAAAGGTGGTTTCTTTGCCAATGAGAGTTTCCTTTTGTAGAATGGTAATATAAATTCTTGGTCTGGAATATCTGCTGCAGGGAAGTGGATGTGACAGGCATGCTCTTTACCCAATTCGCTTGCCTCTTTCAGCACCCACTCATATCTCCAAGAAGTTTAGTGTGCATAAATCTGATGCAGCAAACACCAGTGCTTCAACCTTGCAAGTCAAGGCAAGAAAGAGGGCTCGGGTCGAAGAAGACTTTGCGGTGCCGGTATATGTTCACTTGAAGACTGGTCTTGGTAGAGGTCAAAGTGGGACTAATAGGAGTACTTCCAATCATTCTGTGAAGACCCTGAGTGCTTCTAATAGGGAATTGAGACAAGGTATGGGTCTTTCATGAAGAAGATCCTCTAGTAAATATTCGTAAAAGTCTAGAAGATAGCGGAAGGAGCGAGAGGAATGAGCGTACCGATATATATTGTCTGATTCCAATGTGTTCATTGTAATACTTATATCTGGTAGCAAAAGTGTAAGCCTTTTGACCTAATAAGTTTAGAAAAATGTATATCCCTGAAATTTAGATTAATATGATTTCTTCTAGATCTTTTCTCCTGATAGCGATCAACATATTTGACAGATTCTCAAATTCCAGAGGCTCAAGATCAGCACACAGCCAATTCTAACAGATTACAAGATGAGCCTTTGGTGGACACCGAGAAAGGAATTGGTTCAAGACAAAAGAATGACTCTCTCGTGGGAGAGCATTCCGGAATTCATAGTGAGGATAATGATGATCACTGCAACCTCTCAGGAGAGAGGACAAGGGATTCACAGCTCATGGATGTCAGAAAAAGAGGCGATGATGTCTTTGAAGATTCGATGATCTACTCTGTGTCAGGATTAGATGTCTCTCCTGATAATGTTGTTGGGATTATAGGTCAAAATCAATTCTGGAAGGCGAGGAGAGCGCTTGTCAAGTAAGTATCTTTTTCTCCACGCCATGGCACTTTTATCAGAGAATCAGATGCTTTGCAATTAACAGTTAATTTGTGCTTAAAAAGACATCATTTCAATAAAAAGATGAGAAAAGATTTTTTATGCATATGTCCTCTTGATTTACTGGGTAATTTGTTTTTGCAATTCATTATTATCATCTGCATGAAAAAGCAAAAATGAAACTTTTCGGTCTTTTGTATGCAATCCTTATCCCATTTTTCCAGGTTTACTTTCTCACTGAAAATAGTTAAATCCCCTCTCCAAAGCTGGGAGCTCTTTGTTTTTTCGGTTAATGTCTTATTCTGAGGTTGGGCTTGTATAGGGGCTCTCTCTCTCTCTCT
Source organism: Punica granatum (assembly GCF_007655135.1). Lineage (NCBI taxonomy): Eukaryota > Viridiplantae > Streptophyta > Magnoliopsida > Myrtales > Lythraceae > Punica > Punica granatum. The sequence continues at coordinate 16,783,980 of NC_045127.1, read as the reverse complement.
CTCTTTTCCTTCCTTGTTCAGTTGAAGCTGTCTAGTCTATAAGATGGGTCACTTACTATATAGACTCTTTTGCTCAGGGTGCCCACGTGGCACGATTATATCTGTTTTCCAAGGTCCTCAGTAGCATTTTCATTGGTGGATTTTCTGATACCAAGGCATATGATGGACAATCCTACTTGAGAGCGCTTTTCCTGCAAGGTGGGCATGAGGTTGTAAATGATTTGTCGTTCATTGCGCTCTCAAATTGGGTCTCTGTGCATATCTATGCTTTTTCATTGAGAGGTGGTGTTATCGAGGACCTTCTATATATCTTAGCTTTTGGGGTTTCATAAACAGTTTGGAAGGTCTTGAATCAATTACTGGTCTTTCCTTTTAGTTTGCAGCTGCAATTTTCCACCTCATAAAAGCCTTCAGTATAATTTTTCCTCTTCTTTGTTTTTATGGTTTCTTATAATCGTCAAGTACATAATCTGTACCTTTAGTCGTTGTCATTATGTTATCTCTTTAATTTAATGATGCATGTCGGGATTTCTCGACTCATCGCACAAACATAAACTTCCGCAAGTGTCTGCAATTTCATTTTGATTATGTTCTTGTCAAAATTAAAAATCCGATCTCTTGTTTTTGATTTGGCTAATCCTTTTCCAGTCAGCAAAGGGTGTTTGCAGTTCAAGTGTTCGAGTTGCATAGACTGATAAGGGTAAGCAACTTTCTAAGTTTCTGCGAGCCAAAAGAAATATTATCTTGTTTCCTTTAATTACAACGTTATGTTTTACACAGGTTCAGCGATTGATTGCTGAATCGCCTCATCTTCTGCTTGAAGAAGACGTTTCTCTCAAGGTTCCTTCACAGAATAAGTTCACCATCAAAATAATACAACCTCCTATACAAAATCCCGAGCACAGAGAGGAGTCTGAGAAGCAGGCCCACAGGATTGAACAGTCGGCAGAAAATGGGGTCTCAAAGAAATCCTTCTCCTCAGTATTAGGAAACCATCGGCCTCATATGGGGGACATGCATTCCATTCCTGTGGCAACGGATAATAGCAAAATGGGGTTTTGGGCCTACCATCAACAATCGCCTCCCAAGCATCAGTGGCTGATTCCTGTGGTGTCCCCTTCTGAAGGGCTCGTTTATAAGCCTTACCCAGGTCCTGGGTATGTGGGGCCTTACAATGGCCAGGGCCCTTACGACGGCCAGGGCACGGCCCCTTTTGTGAGCAGCTTTATGGGTCCTGCTTATGGTGTACCTACACATTTCCCCACTTATGGTTCTCCAATGATGGGCCCCAATTTCTCTGGTTCTTCCGTCGAGCAAATCCGCCAATTTCATCAATGGTCAGAGGAGAATCCCGATATGAATCTGCAACATCAGAGCTCGTGTAATGAACCCAGACGGAACCCTGCACCTGCTCCTTCACTGGAGAACTTCAGGGAGAGTGAGGTTCAGTTAAGCACAGGGAGCTGCCCTGGTGAGAGGCCTATTGAAGGAGCTGGAGGCATGCTCCCGCTCTTCCCTACGGCCCAACGGGTGTCGAGAAGAGGATCCGAGCTTAACGAGGTTTCACAACAGCCCACACGTGTCATAAAGGTTGTCCCTCATAACCGCAGGTCTGCCACTGAATCGGCAGCTCGGATCTTCCGGTCCATACAAGAGGAGAGGAGGCTGCATGAATGAATCTCTCCAAGCCCTAATACTTGTTACTTTAGCGTGTATGGGTAGCTGCTGTTCCTTTTTGTCTGCTCCATTTTTCCGTGTACTGTTTGTTATTACAGATGTATGTGCTAGTCTGTGAGATAGAATTGCCCCTCCTCTATACAGTTCATAGGTTAGGTAAGTTGTTGTAAATGTGCGTTTCGATGTAGAGCAGTTCGATGTTTGTAACAATATATACTATTCGGTTTATCAGTAAATTTTCATGGTGTAAGGCAATATAATAGGTGTAATCTTTATACAGTGGAGGTGAAATTTTGGCTCTTGCATTGTCAGTTTATGCTCAACCTCTCTGTTTTAAGTGTTGATGTGCCTCTTTCTCCTTCCCCCTCTCTAATCTGAATCACATTTGAATACTATTCTCTACCTTATCCATTAAAAAGGAAACTTTTACTTTCATCCAGATCTGCTTCTTTCGAGGTAACTGTCTCGCATCCCAAATCCTTGATCCTTCCTTTCGGAACCTCCAGATGGTTGCTTAGCGGAGTCGTGCTCTGCTTAGATGTGTTTTTGAACTAGTATATTTGGTTACCTAGTGATACAACCGTTTCGTTTCTTTATCCCAAGTCTGAAGCAGCCGGCTCGGCTTCACCAACACGAAATTCCCGGAACAAATGGTCCTTTTGTGTGCTCTCGTAGGCTTTACTTTCCATGGCTCTGTAAACTACACATTGAGAGGGACATGGAGCAGAATTTACAAAGTGGCTTGTCAAGTAGTAGGGTCTTAAAGAGTTAAGCTTATAAAAGTTCACCTCATTTTTGTTTGAAGTACTCAAACACAGGTCCGGCAGGGTTATTTTCCCGGTAACTGCGAGGATCGATTGGATACGATAACCGAATGTTTGCTGGATGTGATTGAGCCTAGCAAGTTCATCCACAGTTAGGGGCCCCAGAGGCAAGGACCGAGCTTGTTTGACTTGGTCGAGACCGCGCTAACCTCAGTTGATACCATATTGCAGGCTCTGAGATCTGGAATCTGTTGCAGCTTTCCCAACTGCAATGCTAGTCCGCCAGCTGACGGCAATGGGTCATGGGTCAGCACATTGCCATTGGAGGCCAGTGGCTGGTCGGGCTCCCCTTCCATTAGATGGCGCGACATATACTTCCACGGACCTTCACTTTCGAGGCAACTATCTATACTTTTACCGTTGTGGCAGTTGATTTGGCACTATACGTCAGACATATACTCCGAGTAGATGTGATGCTACTAATTTTTTTTAATTATTATTTTTATTTTTATTTTCTTGAACTATTATAACTTTGAAAAAGTATAAGTTAAAAAAAAAAAAAGTGCGTGACAGAGGGAACGAAAGGGTCGATGGTGGCTTGATGTTGGCATTCCAAAGGGTGAACCTGCCCCATTTCTTTCTCTTATTAAAGAAAGGTGGTAGATTCGCCACTTCACTGTCCCTCCTCTTGCATGGAATTGTCTTTTTCTTGATTTTGAGAACTTTATTTTTTGGAAGTTGCAAATATTTAATTGGAGTTCCACATCTATTATGTATAGTATAAAGTACTTGAGATAATTTACCGAAAGTCGCCATATGTGTTAAATGATCAAATCTCGGGTTTTGTATTCTTCGACTTACTACATTTCGAACTTAACGTTAATTAAGATACGAAATTGATTAACTATAAGAAATCTCAATAAATAACTTAAGTAAATTATCTCATAATACTAATTAATGCATGATAAATTCAATAAGATTGTCGTCTAATATATACTTATTATATAATAACTGAAGTATTCATTAAAATTCATCGCACATATTAGAAAAATAATAGTGAATTTCTTATTACCCGATGTTTTGGTAGCAAAAGATTCTAATAAATAAATTTAAGCGAAATATAAAAATAACTGTTTTGAAATAAAAAGTGAAAATTTAGTTATTTTCTCGAATACAAGTTAGGTACAATATTAATATTATTTTAATTACATGAAGAGCAAAAAAGAAATAAAAAGTTTAATTGACAATAAATTAGTATATTTGAAATTAAAATATTTACATATACTTGAACTAGATAATAATTAATTATAAATATGCATTACGTAATAATATTTTTTTCTTCAATTCGAATTAATTCGAGTCTTATTGAGATTTTTTTTTTTGGATACGAGGTTGTTGTACACCCAAAAGAACAGGAAAAGACATCAATGACGCCTCGACGTTCTTCGCCGTTATGCAGTGACCGTCCTTCTTCGTGGTGTTAACCCACGGCATCACCGTCTCATTGTTGTGATGTAGGGTATCATCCCCGTGGTCAAGCTGGCGCTCTTCGTTGCCGTAGTGGCTGGGCTTAGTTGGCTAGCCAGAGGTGGCGACGGAAGCGGCTGATTGACTCCAATGGCCACAAGTCCAATAAAAAGCTAGCTAGGGGAGGAGAGTGCTATAATTTTGTTTCTAAAAAATTCTCTTGTATTTCTGATTTTATTCCTCGTTTCCATATTTTCCCCCATACTGAGGATTATATAAATAATACGAGAATGAGAAAGCATCCTCAGAAAAATTCCTTTTCACTCTCAGTATATATTATATATATATATATATATATATATAAAGTGAAAGTGAACACTAACCCATATCTCAACCTTAACCTGAAGCCATTAAAGTCGAACAGAATTATTTTGAATCGATCAAAGAGTCATCAACAATCACAGTCCACACCTTGAATATAACTTTTAGTCGTCAAAGCCGAACCAAAACACCCTCAATTATCCAAGGAATCATCCCGCTATTCAGCTAGGTGCTTAAGCACGTCATCGAGTTCGCTAAATATAGTGAGCGCATCCAAATCGAACTAACAACCCTTTAACCATTCAGCTCAGCACATATGCACGACTTTATTTGTGGAAATCAATCTAAAATCTTCCGAGCTAAGCAAGGAATTGTTTCACAATCAACCAAGCCATACGCATAACCATGATCCATCAAAATAGTGTGAAAACGACCTCATATCAACCAAAGTGCAATCACATCTCAGCTATATAACTCGAACGTACTTCAAGACATTGAAATTAAGCAAAAGGGTCCTAAATCGATCAAACAAATCGTTCCATGTCTCAGTTCACGCAAACACCATCGATCAGTGATTGAGACCAAGTAAATGAGCACCGAATTAGTACGAAGAACGTCGTAGAACTCATTCCACATATGGGCAGTCAAGATGGAGATGGCTCACCAAGCTTTCACCCTTTTTTTCGTGGCAGAGCTGTGTGAGTTCCATCAAGAAATAGACATGGAGGGGGGTCAAAGCTGGGAGCTGAGCCAACACTACGCTCGATGAGGCCCGTGACAATCTGCCGCTGGTCGAGGCTCCTGTGGCCTGTCACAAGAGAGAGAAATAGAACAGCAACGAACAGAGACCGGGAGGAAGAAAGGGAGATGGGAATGGCAGCACTTAGCTCGAGAGGGGTGGTCGCGAGCTGAAGCTCATGCATGAGCTGAGGAGAAACTCAAAATCACTGAGGAGGCGACATCGGAGCTGACGGTAGTGGCCTGTGTGTCACCAATAGGTCATCGTGATCGTGGCCATTCATCGGGCTTCTCCGTTGAGGCTGTTGTCTTCATTTTAACCGAGAGAGAACGTTGTTGTTTTTCTTCTCTTTTTTTTTTTTTGATACGTGAATGATAGAATGGATGAAGAGAAGGATAGTTGATGGTAATGTTGATGGTGAACAGCAGAAAGTTACGATGGAGACAGAGGGAAAAAAAAAAAAAGCCGAGAAAGGTCATGGGAGAGGGAAAGAGATCGAGAGAAAAAAAATATAAAATGATCGTCTGTCTGTTCTCTGTTTTTTTTTTCTTTCCAGTCAACCGTAAGAAGATGAGGACGGGAGCCGGAGGAAATGTCTGTTTTGCGTCTGCATGTACATGAAGGTCCGGAGATGGCCATCGAGAAGAGAGGGAAGGTGATGTCGATGCCACTTCTCCTGCAGTCGAGACCACAGAAGAGAAGAAGCATTCCTAGTCATATTGATGACCCGTGGGAAGGAGAAGAAGCCGTGGAGGTCCATGGCTCCCTCCTCCTATTGCTGCCTACCGAACCAGAACAGTAAGGTGGAAAGTGACCGTGATGGGGATGATCTGGAAGAAGCAAGGAGCAAGATGGATGGATTCAGCTAGAGGGAGCTGTCCTGGCGGTTGCCGAGAGGAAAAAGAGAAGTTGAGGTCGTGAGGATCCTGGAGGAATTGGAGAAGTTGATGAAGTCGTCAGATGGAGATGATGATGATAGAGCTGAGATCGAATCGAGAGAAAGAGAGGGAACGGGAGAGAGATCAAACACGAAGGAGATTGCCTGAGGATCCTCTGACAATGACGAGGGTGATGGATGTTATGTGTCTGTCCCGTGAGGATTTGCGTGTGGGAGAGCCGAAGCAGGGAAGGGCTGGGGTTAGCAGACCAACTTCGCGCAGGATGAAGAAAGAAAAAGAAGAAAGGAAAAAGAAAAAAGAAAAAAACAAAAGGAAAGAAAGGCAACCAGCAGGTTCAGGACATGGGCGTGCTGCAGATGAACTTGCCCGCAGGATGAAAATTGCAGGCTTGTTTGTAAAGGAACAGGGTTGCAGACTAAGAAGAAGAAGGAAAGGAAAAGGGAAAATGAAAAGAAAACAAAGCCGGTCAGAGAGAAAAGGAAAAGAAAGAAAGTCAAACAGTGCATGGGGTCGGGGTTGGCCATTTGGCCCGACCCCTCTGCCATTTGTTATCTTCTTTCTTTTTTTATTAGTTATTATTTTTCGTTCGGACGTGTTCGGGTGAAATTCAATTTCTCGTGATAAATTGGCATTTCCGGAATGAAAATTGAAAATTTGAGAAATTCAAGAAATAATCGATTTTATGAGAACTTCAATTTGTATCGATGGAGACCGAATATCTATAAAAACCGATATCAAGCCCCTTGACGCGCGTCAATTGTAATTGCTCGATTATTTTCGAAATTCAATTTTTAAAATCAATTATCCGAAAAATAATCTAAAAACACCATTGTGTTCAGAAAAATTCCAGGATCGATGTAATATGGAAAAATATTTTTTTACCCCGAGCATCAACTCGAATTTTGAAAAAAAAAATGAAATTGATGCATATAAGCCTGAAATTCTCGTCTTTTCAATTGGATACCAAAAAAATGATCCGGGACTACCATCGTGTTCAGGAAAATTCAAGGATCAATTTTGTGAAGAAATTTTTTTTTCAGCCTGAAGTTTTGTTCCGGATTTTAAAAATTGAAGTTAATGCATGTGAAATCCGAAAACGCCCCGTATAGTATTTTTTTGAAAAATTGTAAACTTGTTGTCATATTAGGAAAATGCCCCATTTTCAAAAGTCATGTATGTTCGAGCAATTAGTTGAAAACACTTCCCTCCGATGGATAACATAAATGATGATTTTGCCCCATGGAGCCGGTGGCCCAAAATGGAGTGTTGACAAGCATGCACGCATGCGGGCTCCAACGAAACGAAATTCGGATTTTAACATAGGCGCACCTGCACAGGTTTAACGGCGTTAACGGTTTTGTACTGAAAATGTCTAACGGGCCAAATGTTTAGGACTAGTTGAGCCAAACTATACTTTTAGAATTTAAGTTTAACTTTCTACATAAGTTTAACTGCACTTTTTCATTTACAAGTATCGAACCACTTGAACCATTCCTTATTAGTTGAATGCATTTTAAATAGGAGAGAGGGCTCGAGGGTCGCGGGGTCGGGCTCGAGATCGGGAGGTCGAGCCGGAGTCGAGGTCGCGCGATCGAGGTGACTCAGGTGAGGTCTGAGTCAGGTGAGCTGAGGTCGAGGTCGCGGAGTCGAGGTGACTCAGGTGACAAGGTGAGGTCGCCTTTGTCTGAGGTCGGATAGAGGGCTCGAGGTCGAGGGCTTGAGGGTCGCGAGGTCGGGGTTGAGGTCGCGGGGTCGAGGTCGCGGGGTCGAGCTGGGGTCGAGGTGACTCAGGTGAGCTGGGGTCGAGGTCGTGCGATTGCGCGGAAGGGTAGAAGGTGGAGGCTAGATTCGTGGAACCCGGAATTGGACGTCTGGAAGTCTGGAAGGATCCGAACGAAATCAGGTGATGGGCGGTCTCGTAGTATATCCAATTTACGTTCTCTGCAGTTTCCAGTAGGAATGAAATTGATGCTCTGAACGACCGAAACATGTCTTCCACTTCTATCTGAGCTGCCCTGGTTAGGTTTTAGGAGATGGTTTTTGATTCCTGGGAGTGTGAGTAGGAAATTTGTGAATTGTGAGGTTATTGGTGTAGTTGGGGCTGATGTGTTTCAGCTCATATGAAGAATTCGTGTACTATATGCTAGAATTTCCTCTTTTTTTCCCAAATTTTCGGTTAGGAGTTTGCTGTGTTTTTGCTGAAGTTTGAACCTTTTTGATGTAATGTTGTGGTATTATATGCTTTAATTCGTTTGCAAGTTCTATACTGATGCCTGCCTGCCAATTTGGTGTTTAGTAGGATGGGAACTAGACAGACTAGTATGAGTTTAGTTCGATGCCTTTTGCTTTTAAGTATTGTGTCTGCCTTTTCTAGATATGTTGATGAATATTGTAAATTGAAGTATTTCTGGTTTTAGATGGTAATATGGTATTCTGTATGTTGGGTTAATTGTTTTAGCTGCTTGTTGCTTATCCGCTTCCTTCCCATGCTCTTCATGTCTTGAGGAGGTAAACTGGACTTTAACCAGTTTCTCATTGTCTCATTTCCGTGCTGCTATTGCTGCTGCTGATTGCCAATCATTTGTTGTTTGCTTATATACACAATTCCTTTCTGTCTTTAAACGAGAGGAGAGATGCAGCTGCCTGTTTATTCCTTTCCTGATGCCACGGTTGTTATTGGTTTCGAGTTTATTGTACTTGAGTGACCAGGTAATATGATCAGATGTCTTTTTTCTCTCCTCTATTGTATATTCTTCCTGAAGCATATAGGGTTAAATGAATGTTCAAAGCTGTACAGAGCGGGTATATATATGAATCATGATCAGGTTGTGTTAAAAGGGTAACCAGGTTGAATGGTTAACTAAGTTGGATAAACAAGTCGTGTTAACGTGTCGGGGTAACCGGGTATTATCGTGTCGTGTATGGATACGCGTACCTATTATGACACGTTTCGATAAACAGGTTTAAATGTGTCGTGTACGGGTTGACACAGATATAAACGTGTTGTGTTTGTGTATGTGAAACCTGACCTTTTTAATAATTGTGTCATGTACGGGTACTGATTTCGATGACACGAACATGTTTAGACACGACACGTATAAACACGACACGATATGAATTGCCACTCCTATCTCTGATTATGCTTAGGGAAAGTGATGAATTCTCTCAGAACAAAGTCAATTTATCAATCCAGTAGTTTGGGGGCCTTTGAGTAATTACATTCCCCATTTCTCTTCTTCGCTCCCGCAAATTGAAGACAAAGGCCTTTATTTAAAAATTAGTTCTAAAACAGACAGAAATACCTTCGTTTTTTTTTTCCACCAAGAATTATATATAATATACTCGTCGGCTCGGTCACTGTTACTGTCATTTCAGAGCAAAAACAGATTTTCCGATCGGCAGCAGAGAGTGAGACTGGGAGCGTCGGGCATGGCGTCTTCTTCACCTCTGCTGGAGCAAACTCGCATTCCTCTGCCTCCGAACCCTGGTAATTCCTCCCTTCGTTGCGATTCCGATCGGCCATAGCGCCTTCATCCGTTAATCTGTGAAATCAATTCATTACTCTGTTGCAATTTGCGATTCAATCATATGATCGTGTGCGATGTCGATTGCATAGAATTGGCTTGCCCGCTGGAGATTTTGATTTATGCCTGTATTGGCTGGTTTGGCTGCGGAGAGGGTGCCGGAGGTATCAGATTCAGTTCTGATCGTCAGTCACTGGATGTGCGGTTGGAATCTGATGGAAATAAAAAACGATTCTCCATCGATGTGCATCGGAACTGTTAAAACGGCCTTCTCTGTGATAGGTTGATTTAAGATAGGAGTCTTCCTGAAATTGAGGATTAGAAGACGAGAAGACTGTTAGCATTCTTTTAGTTACGAGAGAAAAGGAGTGGAGGAATTTCTGAAATGATGTGCGACCAGAAATTTTACATATTAGCAGTGATCTCGAGAGAAGCGATTGGTCACATCTGCTGCTGTAACTGTGGCAAGGCAGGAGCTATTCGTTGCTGGACAAGAAGTCAGGAGCTATTTGTTGCTGTTAACGTTTTCAACTTCTTTACATGTAATGATTGATAACTGAAGATGATTGATAGTTGAAGATTATTCAGTCACTATGCTTTATCTGAAAACTGGACATGGTACTGGTAGCTGGGATGAGTTCTTTAAGTATTTCCTTTATACTGATGTCAGCAGGACAAATTAATCGCTGTAAACTTCATTGAATAGTGTCAATTTGTAACTGTTTACTATGTGACATTCATTTATCCAATGCCTCTCCGTCTTTTTTTTTTTGCATCCTTAGATGTTGACGATCTTTCGTTAGGGTCAGGTTGGCCAATCACGCTGTTTGCTCATTGCTCTCTTTGCTTGCCCTTCTCTGGAGAAGATAGAGAGGAGCTGCCAAAAAATGAGCATACACCTTAGAATCCTATCACCCTCTCTACAGAGTCAATCTTCTTAGACATCTCTTATCATCATTTTGATGGTTTGTTCAAGTTTTGCTCTTCATTTATGCAGTTGAGAAGCCTCCAGATCATGGACTCCCCATTGCATCAGTACCGATCCATATTGTTACTGCTGCAAATGAACTTCCAGCTGAATTTTTGACCCCTTCACCTGAAAAGCAATCAGTGATTGGATTTGATTGTGAGGGCGTTAACCTATGTCGCCATGGATCCCTTTGTATCATACTGGTGAACCCCATTACATATCCTTACATTGACTAATACTATGATAGAGTTGTCGAAGTTGGCCCTCTCGCCGTCTGGGATATTTATAATTTGACTGTCATAGGGTGTTGATGTAGCAATATTCTGTATATGCTTCTATAGTCTTAGATCATTATTGTCAGTTTAAGATGGTTTGTGAAACAATATCCTGTAACTGCTTTCAACAATCAGCATTCAGTACAATGTAATGTTCAGATATAAATTATTATCACAGATTAATATACATTACTGCCTACAGAGTTTACATTCTTTAATATTCAGATGTCAAATCAGAACATTTTCACCGTATCATCTGTATAATGAAACAGCAAAGCATATATTGGACAACTGTGAAGTGTCCTTTTATACTTGTTTGTCTCGCTTAAAGAATTCCCTAGCCTTCTCTTTGGAGAGGAGCAACATCATTTCAAGTTCTACTCATGATTGACCGGAAAACGTAAAATGATGGAAGAGGGGCTTTTAAATGTTGTCATGAATTTAGAAGCCAATAGGGAGGGCCTCCTCTCCTGATAGCCAGATGCAAACTAACTTATTATGCAGTCCAGTTACGAGATCAAACCAGTCTACAATACTAGTGATGAACCTACCTGAAAGAGTGGCTACGTTTAGAGGTGAGAATAGGTGTATTATGATGCAACATGGATCGAACTGTAACACTTTTATCCTTTTGATGCCATAGTGAAAAGTTTTAGACTATTCTCCCAGTCCCTAAGGATTGGTGAAGTAGGTCATGCTTACTGAACCATATAAATTGTCATGGTTGCAACACGAGTATCTCCTCTTCATTAGAGAAATGGTCTTCTTGAAGTATGGTTATTATCAAGATAAAATTGAAAATGCAACTTCTTTCGAATCTAAGTTGCATATAGTCAATGTTTCATTGCAATGGAAGTGAGGCAACGGATGCCATGCTTTGGACTAATTTCTTTTGAATTTGTTCTCTTTTATGTTTTAACTCCTTTTGAATCCAGACTAATACTAGAGCACATGAGAAATTGAACAAAAGGTTCTGCCTATAATACAAGCTTCATTGTAATATGCAGGTTGCTTTTCCAGATGCTATATACTTAGTTGATGCCCTTACTGGTGGAGAGACACTCATGAAAGCTTGCCAGCCGGCACTTGAGTCTTCATACATCACGAAAGTTATCCATGATTGTAAACGAGATAGTGACGTCTCTAACTGTTTTTATTTCTTTTCATGCATCATCACCTGTCACCTTAATTAACATGGATGTTTTTTCAATTACTTGTAGGCACTAAACTTTCAATTTGGCATCAAGCTGAACAACGTCGTGGATACCCAGGTGATTATTCAATGTATCTGCCCTAGACGCACTATTGCCTTCGATTTATTTTCTATATGATTAATGCTATAAACTTCATATCCGGTGCATTCTTTGTTGTAGGTAAGGAAGTCATTTTGGTGAAACACATCAGTTGTAACTTAAGTTGGGCTAGTCGCTAAGCTTATACATACTGATACACTTTTGATCTTATTGATCTGCATAAGGCTAATAATCATTCTGTGCTTACATCTTTTAATTAAATGACAGGAATACCCAGTGTATGGCATGATGATACTAAAGGCTGTCTTCAGCCTATTCATTTAGAATGGTTTCATCCTGGAAATTGCTACGTAGCATATTTTAACACTCTAGAGCCAAAATATTTGCTGTTACTAATGGTGTTCATGTATCTTAAGATTGCATATTCTCTCTTGGAGGAGCAAGAAGGAAAGAAGAGGTTGCCAGGTGACTACATATCATTAGTCGGCTTGCTAGCAGATCCACGCTACTGCGGTAATTTACAATGTGCCCCGAATTTAACATTCTCTTTGTGATAGCATTCTGGGCCATGATTGGGATTTCTTCACTGCATTCTTGAAGTGATTGGTACATTTGAAAATTGATCAAGTGAAATTCTTAGTTTCTTTTGGCATGTGTTTTATTGGAGTAAAACATGTGATTCTTCTGTGGGATAATTATCTGTAGGACAACCTTATAACACTGCACTGCAATTACAATTGCATTAGAGAAATATAGTCAAATTCATTATATATGTGTGTGTGTGTGTGGGTGTTTGTGTCTAGCTCTTTGCTGATCTGGAAACAGGAGTGTCCTATCTTGAGAAGGAAGAAGTGCGTCTGCTGCTTTGGAAGGTGAGTTGTCAGCAATGTACATCAATCATGTAGGTGGATGGGTGATTGTCCACTTAGTTGTAACAATACAACCATTACAACATTATGAACTATTTGATGCATGGGCTTGCCATTAGCTTGTTTGCTGTGTTTTTTTCTTTCTCGCGATGAGGGCATGTTGATACTTCATTACTTGCGGTCCTTATTGCTTTAAGTCAGAACGAATTAAACCTGTAAGGTTCAATGGCCATGGAATTATTTTTCCAGTAAATGTCTTTTCCATATAGCTGCAGTCGAAGAAATAACTCTTCTGACATCTATCATTAACTGTTCGAACTGTTAGACTGTGAAAAAGAAATTCTGATGATATTGATGACTGTTGAGACTGAAGCTTAGATACGAATGTTGGATATAGAAAGCGCATATCACCTAAAAGAATTGCTATTGAGAGGACAATTTAGTATCAGGTATTGCTTCAGAAGCATTTATTTGCAAATGAATTTATTGGATAGCAAACATGAATGTCTAATTGTAGCGGTTCCTATATATACAGAAATATGAGATTGCTTGCTATAACTGCTGTTTTGCATCCATTGACATATCCTGGCATAGAAGGATTACAGTTAGAGCAGTCTCTTCTTTAAAAGTGAACTGCATTACTGCCTTCTGTTGGCACTGTTTCATGAGAAATAATGCTTTTGTCTCGTCAACAGGATCCCATGTTCTGGATTTACAGACCCTTCTTGGACATGATGGTTCGGGCAGCTGCAGATGATGTTCGCTTTCTTCTAAACATCTATGAAAGGATGATTGAGAAATTGAATGCACTATCCTTATAGTATCTTTCAGTTCGAAGTGCACTATATTGTCGATGTTTCTGCATCAATGATAATGATTATGCAGAATGGCCACCTTTACCTCCAATTCCAGGTCAGAATAGTGAGAATGCAAAACTCTTTTCTGGACCAATTCTCACAGCTTTTGGGTGCACAGTTACTCATGACGCACGAAGCCTGAAATTATCTCTAGAAGAGCCTCTTATATTTCATATTATCTGGAGAATATGGGTCTTGGGCCTTGTTTTCTGCTGCAACTGGAACATTTTGAATATAAATGAGATGAATAATATCGATGATAGGAACTATCATACAATTGCAAGTTACACTTTTCAGGAGATTATGCATTGGGTCACATGTAACTAAAATCTTTGTAGTGGTCAAATTAAACGACCAAGTTATGACTTTGCATGGAGATGTTGCAGTATCGAAGTTACTAATGAATATTAGCTTGTGAGATTTAGTTGAATGAAAATACTGAAAGCAACTGTATTAGGGATTAATCTCAGTTTGCATTGCCTCTGTAGATAACATAACAGCAGATGGCAGTGATGCTCCTGAAGAGGAAATCCTTTCAATTCTCGATGTTCCACCAGGGAAAATGGGACGTGTTATTGGAAGAAAAGGGGCTTCCATTACCTCAGTTAAGGAATCTTGCAGGCGCTTCTCCACTCCTCCATTTTCCATCACTCTTTTTGAGGAATAAATTTTTTGTAATCCCAGTTCTTTACCCAGTGTTAATCAAGTGGTTGGTCTTGTAGTGCTGAAATCCTGACTGGAGGTCCTAAGGGTCCGCCTAACAAGGTTAGTTTGCCAAATCCATTAAGTTTGTCAAGAGTAATCTACGTGCTGAGCACTCATGGTTACTGCTTCTTTAAAATCTGAAGTGAAGCATTGGAAGTTATGATGGTCTTTTCCGATTGGTTTGACATAAGAAAACCAGCTATAATTCACCCAACTATTCTGGCACCTTGAAAGCTGCTGCAAATCTATGAAAACATCCCAAGTTTGTTGCAACTATTTATATATACAAATAAATTAGAGTTGTTTTCAAATTTTTTTGACATAGACTTCCAATAAATGTATCTTTAAATGGAGCTGATGTGTCATTAGAGATATAAGTCACAATTTTTTTTATCCAAAGGAGTGATGAGTCATTCTTCATGAGCAATTCTAATTCCTTTATACTTTTTTGATTCCATAAACCCTCTTGACAAACATCTATGATCAAGTTGTCAGATTATATAGTCTCGGTCTCTCTATGGTTGTAAATATGAGCTGTGAAAGCATGCAAAATATTATGTTAGAGATCCAATAAATAAGTTATGGGTCCTGATTTGCATGTTATGAGAACTTCCGTTCTTGATTACCTTTTCAGTCGTCGTCAGTTCTAATACTTTCTCAAAAAAATTTCCCTACTCATATCTCAAGGTAAAGAGTATCAACATTCCTGTTAAGTTGCCAAGCTCCTCGCGTGCCTTTACCCTGTGTACTGCTGGACAGTTCCAACTCCTGTTATCAAGTTTCCTTATACACTGTTGATTGCTGCACCATGGGTGTCATTGTTTAACGAAATCTTTAGGCAGTTGAGTCCACTTATTCCTAAAACATTCGTAGGATCATCCGCTGTATCTAACATATCCTAATTAACAAGAAGTCTTAGAGAATATCATGTTTCTTTGGTCTAAGTATGGTGTAATAGGTTCAGCGCAAGGTTGTTTATATCGAATCACGTCAAGAGAGAGTGAACTTTATAGTGTCACTTCGTGATGCCCTTTTGTTTGGAGAGTGCAATTAAGTTTCATCAGGTCGTGTGCTCAATTTTCTCTGCCGCAGGTGTTCATAATTGGGCCGGTGAAGCAAGTGCAGAAGGCAGAAGCTCTTCTAAGGGGGAAGATGCTGGACCTCTAATCAGAAGAACGCCAATGCGGTGCTTCTCTCTTCCGGAGTACCCTTGTATTGTTTTTACTAAGGAACTGTGATTGTGAATTCTCTTAGAAAAATGTTGTGCATTTTGGCTCTGTTGTCTTACCCTTTTGTGTGTACAGCAGCTGCATGCTAATTCGAGAACATTGATTTTCTGCGAGTAATCTCTTGTCTTGTGAAAATGATAAATCCTACTCGGTGAGCACACAGAGAATATTACTGTATGCTGCTCATTGTTTGTCTGGTTCGCTTTTAGCTTTAATGAACGGTCCATAAATATCTGTCTTCAGATCCTGGGTTTGCCATTTTTTAATGGATTATTTACACCAGGATACAAGAAAGTTTGCAAAATCTAACGATTAGATACAAAACAAATTTTTGGTTAAGATTTGATAAAACACGTTTCAATTTGTTTCAAATAGAGTCCAATTTGCCAACTGTCGTGTCGTCTAACACTATCACGATTTGCTGCTGTGTCAAAATTTTAATTAAAAACATTAATCTAATAAAAAAAAAATTCCTCCACCCCACTGTCTTCTGCCCTTCGCTCTCGCCTCTCCCCCGCTCTCCCTTGTCAGGCCGTCTCTCTCCTAACCGGGGAGCATGTTTTCCGGCGACTCGCCGGACTTCATACATTGGAGTGCCTCTCTCTTTCTCCCTCTTCCCCTCTCTTTCCTCTTTTTTTTTTTTGGTTCTTTTTTGACCGAATCGGAGTGGGGTGCCCCCGCCGACGACCCCAAACCCCGACCGGGCAGTCCATGTTCAACTTCCCCGGCCCCTCTCTTTCTCCCTCAAACATATGTCCTTTCCGATCCGAGCTCTTTTTCCTCTCTTTTTCTTTTCTTTTTTTCTTTTTTGGCTTCTGCTTGAGTTCTCTTTTTTTTCTTTTTGTGGTTTGGCAGCAAACGGGGATTGGGTTTGGAGCCATGAAGAAGAGGAAACTGAAGAGAGATGAAAACCATTGGGACAAGAAATTATGCAAAAATCGAATTCCACTCCTGCAGATATCAAATTAAGCTAACATATACCCAAAATCCATCTGCACTGAGCTCAAAACTAGACAAATCTAGAGCTAAGATCCTTTTTTCTTTTTATTTTGACTGAATCAGGGGTGGAGGCGCTCCCCTGAACTACACAAAATCCACATCCACCCCCGACTCCAGATCTCTCAAAGAGATCTGGTTCTACCGAGCTCGCCGGCTACCTCCATTTCACTCCAAAAAAAAGAAAAATGCAAGATTGCTAGAGGAGGGAGGAGGAGGAGAGAGAGAGAGAGAGGGGTCCGACGACCATGAGCTTTCAATGACCGCTCCGAGTTTTGTAGATGATCTTGTTCTGCGTGAACCTGATCGTCGTTTCAGCTTTCACCTCTTTAAGCGAAACCACTTCTGCCCATCTAGAAAAGTAATCGGTAGATACCGAGATGAATCGGCTGGTAAGGTCGGGACAGTGGTCGTCCGTCTCCGCCAGGCCTCCAAGTAAGAAGGAGGGAAGGGAATAATGAGATAAAATATCCCTCTACTGGAAAGTGGTCGCACCAGCGTCCGATTCTGTGCTTAAGTTTGCTTGAGCTTCCGTCACTTAGTCGATCATGTTGGGGGAGAGGGCGTGAAGGATTCCGGGCATGTGGGCATATGAGAGAGAGGGGGAAGTCGAGAGAGGGGATTTTCTTTTTTAATTCATGTGTCACGTTGGAGGCTTATTTACATGTCAATTGTCATGTCAATAAATGCTAACGGCATAAGAGGAGGAGATGATGGATTGTACTCTATTGAAACATATCGTATCAATTCTAATTAAAAATTTATTTTATATTAAAGTGTTATATTTTATAAACTTTTTGTACTTCATATGTAATTAACCTTCTTTTAATCTCGGGGATGAGTAAATTCTCCGTGCTCAACCTTTTTTTAGCTCTTTCTTTTTCTTAAAAAAAAATTGTTCTTTTTTAATGTTTTCATCCTAATCCTTTTTGTTTTTTTTCCCCAACCAAATCATTATCATTACTTCAAATGTTCATTTTGGTCCTTCGTTAATTTGCTGAATGTTGTTGCATTTGCTCTTGTTTTTCGAAACGAGAATTAATATAATAAATATGGGTATTTTTTTATTTATTTATTCGCCTTTAACCAGAGAAGATGATCTAACTAACAGTTAAAAGTCATCCATCGTACAAGAAAAATAAATCTTTGTAAGAGACTTTTATTTATTTATTTATTTTCCTTTTTCTTGAATTGTGAGACTTATGAACCTTACATTGAACCCAATTCTTAAGTTCTTATTTAACCATAATTACTCTTCGATCACTTGCTTAATTAATGAAATTTCAAAAAAATATGACGAGAAAATGAAAGAGATTTCCAATCCACAGTGTTAGGTGTTAATTGCAAAATAAGTTGAAATTGTTAGGCAAATAACAAGTTGAAAACTGCTAAAATGAAAATGAATACTTGAACCAGAGAATTACGTGGACACTACCATCACGGTGAGGTTGCCAATAACTCACTTGGATAGACAACAACCTCTCTGGTCTTTTTGGTATCATTCAGGCCTTATGCTATATTTGGTTCAATGTAATGGAATTAGTCATGAATAAAATTAGTATGTACTATGAATTAGTATGTAATAGAATTATGATTAAATATAAGCTTATTTGTTTGGTTGAACGTAATAGTAGATTTGATATTTATAATTTTGGAATTTGATGTGAGGGAATAAAAAGAGATGATTAGGACAAAAGTACGAAATTATCTTTTCTATACAAAGAAGAAAATACCCATATTCTATAAAAATTAAAATATATTAAATATAAAACTGTTACAATATTAAATTTTCGACCAAAAAATAAATATTAAATAATATTTATGAAAAATATAAATTTAAAAAGTAAAAAAAAAAAAAGGCAGGAAGAATCCTTGGTCCGACGAAGCTTAGCTAACCAAGGCTCAGGAACACCATGGCTGGGCTTGCGCGAGGCTCATGAACCCAACCATGGGGTCGTGAACCCTAGACTGGGGGAACCCAGAGCTCGAGGGACCCGAGCTACCACATGGTTGAGTTCGCAAGCCTCGTGTGAGCCCAAGGCTTAGGACGTCGTGACCAGATCGAACTTTATCGGCTTCAGAGGAATTGGGAGAGGTAGGTTGGGTCTCTGGAAGAGGACGTTCGATCGCATTCTTCTTCTTTATAATACTTTTGGGTTTCCATGGATTAAAAAAGTTCAATGGTTTTTCAGTTTCCACAGGAGTTAAGGCTCTGGACGTTCATGTAAGGGACATTTGGATTTATGTGTTGGAGATATTTTGGACTTCCATAAATTAAGGACCTCTAGGCTTCCTTGATTTAGGTAGCATCATAATATTGTGTCATTTTTTTTGTAACTTCCATTAATAGTGACTTAAAAAGACTTTCGATCAGAATGTAACTATTGTCTAGTTTGACATAATGTATGCGTAAGCCTCTCCTTTTTTATATTTTATGTAATCATATATATAGCTCTCTCTTTACATATCACAACGATTAGTTAGGACATGTGGCTTAGATCTCACGAGCATGGTGATATTTGTCCGTAAAGAAGCTCGTCACAATTAATACTAGGGCTCACAAGCTTCGCCAAAAAAGGCTTGCTGATGGGCCACAAGGCCGCTACCTTCCTCCTTACCTTCAATTGCCCAAGCTTCAAATTTTTTTAATATTTTTTTGATTACGTGGGTCGCCACATCAATTAGGGGTGGAAATGGTTCGGGTTTTTCAATTTTGGGTCGGTGCACCGACTTTTCGAGTTGGTCCGAGTCGAGGAATTACGCACCCAAAAGGACTAAAATCAAGTAGAAAATCCCACCATTAGTGATTCGGGTTATTTGGGTCGGTTCCCCTATTGACTCGAAATTACTAGGAAAGAAAAAACAAAACGAAGTAAATGTTAACTATCAACACAACATCGAGAGATCCATTAGTAAATAAACAAAAGTAACTCTTTCACTCAACAAAAGAATCACTCTTTCACCCAAGAAAAGAATCAATGTCATTTGGAATTAGAATCTGTGACTGAACATGAAGTGAATTTTTTTGCTCTCTTAATTTCGGGTTGGTTCGGGTCCACGTCGGTTTGTTGGATCGGTTCGGTGGCTGACCCGAGAACCAATAAAAGGGGCTTGAACCGCTCGAATTATTTTCGGGTTTCGGGTTTTTGGGGACGGGTTACGTCAGGTTGGGTCGATTCTCAAGTATTTCGCTTTCACTTCCACCCCTAACAGCAATCATCGTTAGTAAACGTTTGCTACGTATCATTTGTTAACAGCCATGTCAGCAAAATTGATCGGAATTTGGATGGATGCTAAATGGGGCGAAAAAATGAAAGTTCATGTATTTCTTAGCCAAAAAATATAGTCTGTGATAGTTCGCGTATTTTTTACCCAAAAAAAAAGTTTGTGATAAGATGTAAAAAAAATAAAAAGTTCGTGATTTTTTTTGAACATTTACTCAATGTGGAGTAGCAATTAGATAAGAAAGTGGGGAGAAAGACATTTGCATATCTATTACTAATAGTGCCCCATATCCGTAATCTGAATTACTCTTATAGACACAAATTAAACAAAGTAATCAGTATTACGCATATAATAGATACGTAATTTAATTTGTATTATATTGAACCGGACACACCATTAGAGTTTTGAGTTAATCTTAGAATTGAATCTCTCTCTCAGCCCCTTCAATATTCATTAACATATTCCTAAACTTTTGCTATTTGCATTTCAATACATAACAAGATTCTTTTATAGCATCAATAAATCAATTTAGAGATAAAAAGTGGTCGCACAGACATGATTAGTCTCAACCATAAATTCCCATGGTCTAATCGTAACAAAATCTGTATAGAGTTATACTTTTTTTGATAACTAAAATGGATCGGGGGGACGAGTAGCATAGCAAGGCTCAAGGGCTCAAAAACCAAGCCGCGGAATGTTCGATTTGATTCATAGCTACATATTGGTCAAATGTCTAGCTTTGTCATCGCGATCCTAATGAGACTTTCAAGGAAGCCCATCCATCCGCAAACTTATAGTCAACGTACTACTGCCACACAAAGTGAGTACAACAACTAAAAGGAAATCTTAACCCCTTATCTGCTTTCAAGGAGTCTCGAACCTTTGACTTGGAGTTTGGAATACTAACGCAATACTACTGAGCTACCCATCTCATTTGTAGTTTAGAGGCGTACAAGCATTAGCAATTAAGACTCATTAAGGTGTCAGTCCTTTAATGCTTTGCATTTTCACATTAGAGGTCCGTGTGTAAGAAGAGCATATTAGAGTTGTTGAGATAACGAAATAATCCATCAATTCTTTTTGAAAATAACAGATTTGCAACATAATCACGATAGTTAGTGTGAGAAAATAGAATCCCATTCGAATTCTCACCATTAGCTTCAGCTAGTGGATAGTCTAAAGTATTAAATTTATCACCCTAACTTTATCAAGATATGCCAAATGTTGTGCATGGAGAAGTCCATCGCTACTGTCTCCGTTTTCTTACAAAAGCATCGAGTGATCTACCAGCAATAGAGAAGTCTAGAATTAACAACAATATCAAAGAAGAAGAAATCCTAACCAATTAAAATTGTACAGAAATCCACCACAATCCACATTTATCGAGTGCGGCTATAAAGTTTTCACTCGAGCAAATGATTACCATGGTTAAATTTTATAACCTCTATAAATACACGTGATAAAATATGATCTAAAGTTTGAACTTCACATAGAAATAAACCCTCTATAAATCTCACATTTGACATTGCAATTGAGACAACATGACCAAAATAGAGCTGACTTGATATAGCCTATAGTAAACAGGAGATTCCATAGAAAATGACTGCCATAATTAATTTCGTCCAATGTGCGATTATGAATTATTTGAATATCTGTCCAATGCTTCAATTTGTCTATTGACGGTCTCACTATGATATCGAACAACATTTTTGGATGGTTAATTATTTGACGACTAGCCTTAACTACAAGATGAGAATTTCGTACATCTGTGATAAACTGATGTCCAAGTCTCTTATGACATCTGAAGTTTATGAGGTACTACATTTTTACATACTTTCCTACGGATGCTATGAAACTGATAAATCTTCCGTACCAACTCAATTAACAATTCATGATCAAAATTAAGTAATAACAATTCGAAAAAGAGGTATAGTATATAACGGTACACGTCCTCGCCTTTAAACCAAAAGATATTAAATTTGATTTTTGACAGTTCCTTTTATCTTTTTTTTATCAACTTTTTATGTGATTGTTCCATAATGATAAATCTCTTTTATAATTTCAAAAAAGTAATAACACGTATCCATTGAAGAAAGGATGTTTACATGGATACGAGTTTTGGAACAAACCTTGTCAGCCCACAATTATTTATTAAGCTCGGACGCCCTCATGATTGTCTAACAGAACAGCTTGACATACGTTGATCAATAATAACTCATAGATTCTAGTATGCTTAATAGGAAATTATTGGAAAACAAATGACATGAGAATTATTCACTTGGAGGCTATCAAACGTATTCACACGAAATGACCATGCAATCTCAATCGTCGGTATATGGATAATTGCCCCGTATTCGGATTTCCATTATGTTGGGCACAAAATCTAAGATGGAAAAAAATCTAAAGTGAGTAGCGGATTGGATCGCACCCAGGTCCTAATAGCCCCTCTCAGTTCATGTACCTTTTCCCTAAATTCTTTATTATCTTTGCATTTGCAGGCAGCAAGAGAAACTCAGACATGCCATGAGTGTACATGGCTACAAAGAGAAGGCACCAGTCTGGATTCAGGAAGAGAGTGCTAGAAAACTGTCTGGATTCAGGAAGAGAGTGCTAGAAAACTTGTTACGCTTATACGGGAATTCGAGTGTCTCCAGAAGGAATTCTCACGAGTAGAGGTTGAGATGGGGACCAATCTTGAACAATGAACTGTTGATTGCGAAGAAGAAGATGAAAGAATCAACGTTTGAACAATGAAGGTTTAATATTTGTAAGTTTCATATCAAGAATCAATCTTGGTTTACTTTGGTTGTCATATTCTTAGAAGCATAATTTTCGTTATCTTGTCCTTACAAGTGCACAAAGCACGAATCCACCTGAATTTTGCCCAACGTAATGGAAATCCGAATACGGGGGAATTATCCATATACTAGCGATTGAGCTGGATCCGTGCTTTGTGCACTTGTAAGGACAAGATGACGAAGATTATACTTCTAAGAATATGACAACCAAAGTAAACCAAGATTGATTCCTGATATGAAACTTACAAATATTAAACCTTCATTGTTCAAACGTTGATTCTTTCATTTTCCTCTTCGCAATCAACAGTTCATTGTTCAAGATTGGTCCCCATCTCAGCCTTTACTCGGGAGAATTCCTTCTGAAGACACTCGAATTCCCGTATAAGCGTAGCAAGTTTTCTAGCACTCTCTTCCTGAATCCAGACAGTTTTCTAGCACTCTCTTCCTGAATCCAGATTGGTGCCTTCTCTTTGTACCCATGTACACTCATGACATGTCTGACTTTCTCTTGCTTACTGCAAATGCAAAGATAATAAAGAATTTAGGGGAAAGGTACATGAATTGAGAGGGGCTATTAGGACCTGGGTGCTATCCAATCCGCTACTCATTTTAGATTTTTTTCCATCTTATTCTTGATCTTCTGATGCTCTGCTTCTGCATTAAGGTTGCCCTTAACTTGGAGATAGACATTGAGATCCTCGTTGATGTTTTCGAATGCACATTTGGTGGGTGCATCATCCCTCCCACTCAACAGAACTTGTAAAGCAAGTTTGCTCAGAAACCACGACACGAAAACGAAAAAAAAGCAGTAATGAGATCTCAGTTTGATAATGCCATTACCTCCAATGATAATAGACCCGTCAAGGTTACCCCCTCCAATTTATGTGTCTTCATGATCTCCAAAACTTCCTCAGTTTGGCAGTACACGTATGCAAGTAGACTGAAGTGAAACAGTCGGCGGGATTGACCACATTAATACAAAATTCAATATTAAAGAGGTTATTCATTAATAAACAAATCGATTGCAAAAAATAGGATAAAAGGAAAGAAAATCCCCGGAAACTTACCATTCATTATTTTTCTTAGTCAAATTGGCTGAACTAAAAGACTTGAGGCCTTTTACTACAGACAGCACGAGATCCATCTCTTGCTCCACCCTTTCATTTGTCCAACACTGAAAATAAGAGATCCAAACACATCAATCAAACTGAAATGAATTCATATTTACTACTTCAATTTAAACTTGAAGGGTATTGTTATAATAAGAGTAGGAAGAACTTTTGATGGCTAAGGTCTTAGTTAGACCAAATGTCACCTCAACAGGAGAAGGATAATCGCTCGTCATAATTGACTCCTTTCTCTCCACACCTTCCAGTGAAGGAAGGCGCTGCCACAGTTCTTCTATGATAAATGGCATGAAAGGATGTAGCAATCTCAAGCCGTAGTCCAGACACAACCACAAAACAAACTGTGCAGCAGTCCTTTCAGGGACAAAAGTGTCCTTGTCCACATAATAAGGCTTGATTGCCACGATAAACACTTCACTTAATTGCTGCCACCACGAATAAACGGCTTTGGTCGCATTAGAGAACTCGTATGAGTTCAGCGATGCTACAGTTTTGACGATAGCCCGGTTTAGCAAAGACAATATCCACTTGCAGCTGAAAGGCATGGTCTCCAGAGCTAGGATTTCAGGAGGGATGTAGTCACCTCCGAGCTTGCTCCTAGCAAATCGAACAGCAGACCAGACCTTATCACACCATCGACGGTAACCCACCACTCTGGATATATCGAGATTTATTTTTTCGGACTGGAAAAGGATGAAATATAAAAGAATCAATTCTAAATTAGTAATACAAGGATAAGTCAGAATGTAATAACACTAAATGGCATGTTTTGTTTGCAGGAACATAATAACACAGCGCTGTTTGTCGGGTGTCGAAACAGGCCTCATGGATAAAAAAAGTGATTTGAGCAAAGACATGAATGAACCTTTGTTGTATACGACAGTAGGGTGAATCAAAGAGCATCAGCCCCACATTCAGGGATCCCATTAGGGAAGTCCCTGGCCAGACCTGCTTTCGCGATGGTCCTTTCCCTCGGATCTAGGTTGCCCTCCTCCAGCCTCTTGTGAAGGCCTTCGAGGGTTACTCCACTCATCATTTCCATTGGGTCTATGACATTGCCTAGAGACTTCGACATCTTACGCCCGCGTGCATCATGGACTATTGGGTGAAGATAAACCTGAAAAAAGCACAATCCCCAGAATTGGGTGAAAACATTCCAAAGAATGTTTGCCTACTGAATAAGTTCAGCACGCTGGTTTCTTTCTGACTGGAAAAGCTAACTTATCAAGTGTTCAAAATCCCTAAAACCAGGAAAATAAATTCTCTAAGATATATTAATTTCGAAAAATCACCTGCCTAAAAGGGAGATCACCTCCCAGCTTCGTTGTTAACATGACCATCCGAGCCACAGCAAAAAAAAGGATGTCATGTCCGGTCTCAAATATAGAGTTTGGATAAAATGCCTCTAGATCTGCTGTATCATCAAGCCAACCCATTACAGATAATGGGATAAGACTAGATGAAAACCAGGTATCTAGCACATCAGGATCTTGGTGCAAGTGAAAGTTCATGCCGGGAAATTTTGTTGCGGCAGCTGCCTAAGCCTCTTGCTCATCTCTAGCAACCACCCATTAATCATCGTATTTGCCGAGGTCCTCGACTACATCATCTTCGCAAGTGACATACCATGCAGGGACATGGTGGCCCCACCAAATCTGCCTTGAGATGCACCAGTCTGTTATACTCTGTAGCCATATGTCACGTCAAATTACACAATCAGATAAATGATATAATTACATTCATTTAAATATGCAGCAGACTGAATGAAAACAAAATGAGGTACTTTTTCCACTTGGGTACGTGCTGTTTGGGGATTATCTCAAGCTTCCTGTGGTCTTCATCCATAACTGTGTCTAAAGCTTCCTTCGCCGTGATTTCGCAATTAACCCACCATTGTGGTTTTATCAGTGGCTCGATGACATCATTGGTCCTCGAAGAAAGGCCAATTTGCATCTCATGATCCTCAGCAAATCGATAAAGACCCTAAATGTGCAAATGAACAAACTATTAAAATGGAATGGAAAATGCAAAAATTTACTTCTTTGCTAGGAAACATATTAGAACAGCAAAATACTATATCCCCTCAATGGACTAGTCCCAGACTTAAGTTTATTTGCATATATGCCTCTTGGCTGTTTCAAGGAAAAGGTGGGCGCATCTTAAAATTGGATTCCATAGACTTTTAGAATCTTAATCCCCAAAAGCAAATATATTCAAATCAAGGAGACGAATTCTTGAAGTAGTGAAGAGCTCCCACCGAATGTAAAATTTAACAGGCAATATTTATTACCATTGTCTTCAGTGCCTCAATCACAGCCTGACGAGCCTCAAAACGCAGCATGTCAACAAACTCTGATCCACCATTTATATTAATTTTGCCATCATCAGTGAAAATATTAATAAATTCTAGATTGTGACGCTTTCCGACCTCAAAATCATTTGGATCATGTGCCAGAGTGATCTGAAAACAAAAGTACGTACAAAAACCTGTGTCAAGCATATAACGACAACGCAATTTAGACAGTTTCAGAGTATTACAAATGTCTTCCTACCTTAACAGCTCCACTGCCAAAACTTGGATCTACAAGAATTTCGTCGCAGATGATAGGGATTCTTCTTTCGATGAAGGGATGCATAGCGTATTTTCCGTGTAGCTTCTTATACCTTTCATCGTCAGGATGTACCGCAATAGCAGCATCACCTAACATTGTCTCCACCCTTGTGGTTGCAACAACAATCTCTTGCAGGCCTTCTTCAGGAGGTTTTTCGATTTTGTATGCAAAGAATACCAAGACACCAAACTCCACCGGATGGTTCCATCCCAGTACTGGCAGAAGGGTTCTTCCTTTTATGTCCACGTAATTTACCTACAAATGGGCAAAGTTCGAGGTAAGTCCATCCTTCTAAGAAAAGAGCATGTCTCAACATCAACAATTAACTGTAGATCAAATTCTTGCCTCAATTTCTGATATTGCTGATCTCAAAGTGAAGTCCCAGTTCACGAGGCGGATATCTCTAGGGGAAGAAAGACAGTAGTATCCATCAGCTTATACAATCATGTGAAAAATCTATAATAAACAAATAATAAAAACAGAACCAACTAAATTACGCAATCGGTGACAAGAGATTTTAATGTACAGATCCAAGGAACTTCAGGGCCATGAGGCCAAACACATAATGTAAGTGAAAGTATATGAACAAGAGCAGTGTGAACATTCCATTGAACATTAAATAATGGAGAAAAAGTTGAATCATCATACCTATAGATAAGTCCGTCGTCGTGTAATCGAACAAATGCTTCTGTAACAGCCCGTGATCTCTTCTCGTCCATTGTAAAAAACTGAAACAAAAAAATAAAGGAAAGAGTTAGAGGTCGAGATTGATTATTAAATTTCTGTAATCATGCAGAACAATGCAGATCCATAGAGCAGACAAGTATGACCAATGAAACAAATACACATCAATCGTCATCATTACTAACTCAAGAACATGAATAAATTCTAAAGTTAAAAACAATCACCTCGCGGGACCAGTCAAGGGATGCACCCAAACGGCGTTCCTGTTTTAATATAGTGCCACCATACTCCTCCTTCCACTTCCGTACCTGCTTTTTTCAAGATAGAAAAGGGAAAAAAAAATCATTTGGATGCATTTTTACATGAATAAAATTAAATTTTGCTAAGGTTGCTATGAAAATGAAGTACTGCTCGATGCTTAATTAGGAGATGAAACTCACCTCAGCAATAAATTCCTCACGACCAACATCGTGCCTCGTGAGATGTCTTTCACGCATGAGCTTCTTTTCCACTACAACCTGCAATATGGGTTTAAAAGAGTACCATTTGTTAAAACAATTATCTAAGAATTTCCTTAAACTCTTCAATAAACATATATAACTTCCTTTTTTGTTGGCAAAAGAGGAATCAAAAACTGAAGGCTAGAAAGAAATTTAACCTGTGTTGCTATTCCAGCATGGTCTATCCCAGGGACCCACAGAGCATTATATCCAGACATTCTCTTCCATCTGATAATAGTATCCTGCTTGATAGAGAAATATCAAGAGGATATTCCCAAAGCCAATAGGGAAAAACAAAAGTAGAAACGGCTCAATTGTGCAACCTCTATTGCAGTGGTAAGTGCGTGACCAATGTGCAACGCCCCCGTAACATTTGGACAGGGAAGAACCTATAGAATCCGAAATAGGACAAGACAAAAAACCTAACATGGTGAAGGAATGTAGTCTCAAAAGCTAGAAACGATAATAATCAATAAAATAGTAAAGGAACTCAAGACATCACGATTCACCGAAGTACATCAGAGAGTATCGTATATTTTTCAAAGTATGCATCATATCTAAGCGGGAAAAGAGAGGAGCAAATTTTCAGAATTTTTTTTTTAAATCTCGAGATGTTTTGAGGCTCCGGGGCATGCCTTAATTAATGAGTGGCAAATAGAAGATAAAATCTAGCTCCTTGGATTTGCTTTCTGAATAGGAAGATAAATCCAGAGTTGTGATACAGCAGCATTCTACTGTGAGCACAACCAGAGTTACAAATACTCCCCAGCATCAAGACAATGACCAACCCAATTTTACCATCTCCATATATCACTTTTTAGTACGGAAAACTCACAATCACAAATGGCGGCTTCGAGCTGTTGGCATCTGCAACAAAGAATTGCGACTTTTCCCACCATTCATACCACCTAGAACAACAAAAGACAAGTAAAGCTCCAAATCGCAGAGAATCGACATGAATCGCATCCAAGCAAAGCATTTCATGCTTACGATTTCTCGACAAATTTCGGATCGTAGCGTCTCCGCATACTCTTCGACAGCCTCTTCTTCTCACCAGGAGGAGTCTCAGGGTCAATGCAATCGTCCGGCCTCTCTTCACCACGGTCCTTCTTTACGTTCTTCTTGAGAAAGGCATTTCCAACTTCTTGTGGTGCCTTCAAAATTACAAGAAGATGAATGAATAGTCGAGGACAAAGAAAAAAAAAAAGAGAGAATCTCATGCATCTGCGTTCAATCAATGCAAGGCATGCGGAAAGTGAAACCACATGCATCAGAACCAACCTCCTCTTGCTTCCTCTCCACGGCTTCGGATCTTTTAGATTGGCCAATGCATCGCAAAGGATGCAGCGACCTTCTGTCTCCCTTCCTTCGCACATTCTTCACATTGTGGTCCAAATGCAACTGCCGTTCATACGAAACAAAAACAACCGAGCTGTACTCGGGAATCCGACGCGGAGCAGGGGAAGGGGGCAGAGACGGATGCAAATGACTGGGCGTCGTCGGCCTCATTATCGGCGGCCGTGCTTAGACACGTGTATCGTCCCCGCCGATGTACATTTGCAGCTGTCCCCTCCGACGACGCGTGTACTGATTTATTTATTATTATTATTTTTAATAACAAGAATCATAAACCCTAATCTGCCACTCTCTCTCGACAGAATCCTCTTCCACTACTGCCGTCAGATTCTTCCCCTCCCCGGCCTCTCGGTTCCGCTGCCGTGATCACTCCCTCCCTGTTCCGCCGGCGCCAACCTCCTCTTTTCCGCTGCTCGCTGCTCTGTTGGGCGGAGACGCGAGGTGATGGAGTTGGCGATGGGAGAGGTGGTAGTGGTGTTCGTCGTGAGGAGACAGAGATGAAGAAATCTGCGAGAGAGAAGAGAGAAGCTTTTTTAGGGTTTTAGGGTCACGGTTGTTTTGTAAAATCTCTCTTTCAGGGCCGTTTCGTTAACAAAAAAGTTATTCACCGGAATGAGATCGGAAACGGAATGAGGTGAAGGTAGTACGGTTGTCTGTTGCAGAGCCATGCTCTGCCAAAGCAGAAGAAACGGAAGGTACGGTGCTGGGACCAGCATTTCCTGGGGATGACTTGGACATTCGAAATTCTTGTCAACTGCTCATGAATGTTTCGGTCTATGTGATATTTTTCATTGATTCTTACAAAAGTGAGGCATATCCTCTTAAAATTTGAAGATGTTCGACCTCGGGATGTACCCAAAATAATTTTTCTTCAACCGCCCGCCAAAACTGGAAGATTTGGTTCTGAAAATCTTTTTAAATTCTATACTAATCTAGCCTTAACCATATTCTTTTTTCTAAAAAAAAATTCTGAATCTTTAGTGAATTGGGAATCCATTAACATATACATAGATTAAAGGAAAATATGTGCTAACTACGAAATTAAATTGAATTTTTATTTAATGCGTTACTTTTAGAAAATGCATTTCTAAAGTAATTTTAGTCCTTTTGTGCCACAACCCATTTTTGTGTATTATGAACTTTTTGAGTTTTTAATAGAGAGAATTTTATTTTCTTTAATTAAATTTTCGGGTAGAATTTTCTTTAATTAAATCTAAAATTTAAAATTAACAGGGAAAAAGAAAAACATTGTAGAAGTGATGGCGTGAAAGGGGATGGAGGGAACATGGAGAGAGAGAGAGAGAGAGAGAGAGAGAGAGTAATGGGCATTACTTGATAGTGAAAAGTAGTATGTAAATTCAATTTCCTTGCGACGGCGGTTAACTAACGGCTTGAGGGTGGTGGAGAGAGAGAGAGGAGAGAATAATGGGCATTACTTGATAGTGAAAAGTAGTATGTAAATTCAATTTCCTTACGACGGCGGTTAACTAACGGCTTGTGGTGTTTTCGGTTCTCTCCCATATACAAAAATAGAGCTATAATCTCATGCTTCGCATCAGTGAAGTTGGTGAACAATTATTGGGCTTCTGACCTCCCTTAGGAGAAGTCAAGCTCCTCTTTACACGTGGAGTCTTATGATTGGGTCAGATGAAGATATTACCTAGTCTCTCCCGTATCGTGACACCGCTCTTGTCGTCCATGGCCATGAAAGGGCATATTTAGGGCTAAATGGGCCGCGCTGCTAGGCCCAAATGAAGCCCATCACTCAATTCTTATATGTTTCCTGAATTAATCACCTAAAAAAAATACTATATTTACATTTTTTTCTAAATATAATACGATCTTTAGAAAGTAGCACAAAAATATACGAATTTTGCATGTTTTCCTAAATATAGTACGACATTTGGAGAGTAGCATAAAAATGCACGAACTTTACATTTTTTCATAAATATAACATGACTTTTTAAAAAATAATATAGAAAAACACAGCTTTTAGGTTTAGCTGTGACTGTAGCACATTAAAAAAGTAGATCGTGCATTTATGTACTATTTTTTAAAGGTCGTGCTATATTTAGAAAAAAAAATGCAAAGGTCGTGCATTTTTGTACTAATCTCCAAAGGTCATGCTATATTTAGGGAGGGAGAAAAAGAAGCAAAGATCATATCTTTCTGTATTATTTTATAAATATCGTGCTATATTTAGAAAAAAAATACAAACATCGTACTTTTCTAGGTGATTAACCATATGTTTCCTTGAGTCTGAAAGGAAACCTATGAAGTTTAGCATGAGGAATAGAAATGAAAGCCAAATAAAGAGTACAAATAGTCTTACTAATAAGAATCGCACATGCTACTCACAAGTCATATTAAAGGAATAAGAATAAGAAAGAAAAAGCAAACGTCGTGTTTTCTAGGTGATTTAACCCTATGTTTCCCCCAATTTGAAAGGAAACCTATAGAGTTTAGCATAAGGAGTAGAAATGAAATCCAAATGAAGAGTACAAATAGTCTTATTAATGATAATCGAATCCAAAATCTCTGAGTAATTAGATGAAGACCTGTACTGCTACACGACACCACTTTTCTCATCAAATTCTTTTTTGTGGCAAGCCTCTCTTCCATGCCTCTTGTAGCGGTAGAAAGAGAGTAATGTCTCGATAATTAATCGAGTTTGAACGTCTCCCACTAAATGAAGAAAAAAGCACAACACCTCTAGAGGGGAATTTTCCAATTTAATAAGTAATTATATATTAAATTGGGTTAGTTCATCCCCTTAAGTAAGGTCTCAAGTTCAAGTTTAGTGAATAAAAAAAATTAACATTAGGAAAATTTTATGCTCCGTTTACTTTTTGAAAATTAATTCTCCATTTCCAACTCTACTTTTGTGCTCCTTTTTTAAATTTATTTTTCCACATAAAAGTATATAAACATGTTTACTAATGTTTGCTTAGAATTCCTTTTTTTTTTTTTGCTTTGAGATAAATTTAGAAATATTCTTAACAAGTAATAACTTGTACATGATAAATTTTTAATTTAAATAATATATATAATAACTCAACTTTTATCTTTCAAAATAAAGCATTATATATGTATAATAAATTTATTTTATAGTTATTAATACATAAGCTCACTATTGTAACGACAAACCAATAAAATCTTCAAAAGACCCTAACAATAAAAAAATAATAAAAGATAAATTAAAATAAAAATAAAATAAGGAAACACAGTATATTGAAGAAAAGACTCAAGAAAAAAAAAGAATTTTTTTATAACCTTAAGAGTAAAGGTATGAGATAATAATCAGTAAAGAATGTTTTAAATTCGATTTATAAATAGAAAACTAAGAAAAGAAAAAGGAAAGCTTTAAATTAGAAGATAGAAATACAGACAATTAGTTAATAGAAAAGTGGAGAACTAAAAAAATAAATAAATTTTCAACCACTGAATTTTTTTTAATTCATGGATAAACTTGAATAGTGGAGAAGAGAATTTTCCTAGTAATTCTTTTTCCATTTTTATGTAATTAAATATATTTTTTGCAGTTTTCAATTTTTTTAAAAATTTTCTAAGAAAAGTGGAGAATTAGCCAAAGGTAAACAGGCCTTTACCCTTTCTTTTTTTGGGTGAAAACTTCCAAAATATCTCATAACAAAAGATGGTTAAATCTGTTAGGAGAACGTTTTATTTTTTATTAGATCGATCTGACTCAAACTAGATTAGTTAAACACCCTTAAGCTTTCGGATATTATGCTGCACCCAAAGAAATAAAAGTTATATTGCAACAAGGTTAAAACAAATTATGTTGGACTATTAGTTAGTGACTCAGCGCAGCAAGACGTACTGCTAGTTTTATTGACGTTTATGATAAAACACTACATCTTATAATTAATGGCTGGATTTGGAACATGATCAGAGGATTAAATCCATCTTCCTTCCCGCACTCAACTTATTAAACAACACCTGATAATTTCTGCAAGATGAGCGGAGCACCGAACTGGGGCCGGATAGTGAGCAGGTTCGAAGGAGCATGCTAATAGGATGGAGACAGTTCCATTGAGAACCACGGCAAGATCTTTGCCAGGACAGCCTTGGCCTCGATGAAAGCAAAGTTCTGACTGATGCAGACTCTTGGACCAGCACTGAAGGGCAGGTACGGGAGCAGGGACTAACCAGTGCTTGCCTTAGAGACTCCTGAGAACCTCTTCGGGTTGAAAACTTGCGCATCTTTGCCCCGTACTTGTTGGTCGTGGTGGACTAGGAGGACTGGCATGAAAATGATAACATCCAAGGGAAGGTAGTACGCACCCAATCTGGCAGCCCTGTAAGTTTTTCGGTACATACCAGTTCCCAGCAGGTATAGTCGCAGGACCCTATCCACCTGCATCCAGACATTATGAGGTTGCAAACCAAATGACAATACCAAAAGCCGTAACGACTTGTGTATTCGACTTAAGATTGATTGAACTTGTGGCATCCATGTCAAGGTGGATATAAAGAATCTTACAGTTTTATGTCACAAGTTCTAAGTAATTCAGCCCTTCGAAAATATGCTGCGTTATTCATGTGAAACAGACTGTGCACATCCTTGCAACGTATATCAGCAAGATGCTCTAAACTGAAAAAAGGAAAGAACCCAGGCACGACAAAGACTCGGATACGACTTACAGTTTTAAAGCGTAATAAGCCGTCGAAATTGGGTTCTTTGTCCTCGAAGACTTGCAGAATCTCTTCCCTTGCCTTAGCTTGCCAGTCATAGTGCTTGCTCAGCAGTATCAGAGTCCGAACAATCAGAATGGCAGTCGTCTCCTGCCCGGCTAAGTAAAATAACTTGCACTCACTGATCACCTTGTCGATGCTCATCCCTTTCTCGTGCCCACTCTCCACGATTTCCCGATGATTTGATTCAAGTAGAAGACCCAATAATTCCTCATAACCTACTTCCCCTTTCTCCATTGTCTTCACTTTCTTAAGAATGATTTCTCTCAACGAAGTCTTGATCTCGCTGGCTATATTTTTCGGCCTCCTATTCGTTCTGGTTAGCAACATCGTGCAACTCTTCTATAGTCGGTAAATGTTTTTAAAATACCATAAGAATGTAACTCGACATATATGTATGTATATTTTTTTTTTTGTCATGGAGAATTAATATCAACAAATTGAATATCTGAATCGACATTTTTTTTTTTTTGGGTAATGATATCTGAATCAAATATTTAAGTAGATAACTCGTAGTACCTCACTCCAGGTATGAAACTTGAAGGTGAGATCAGCCTGAATCAATATCTGAAGCGAAGCTTCTGCTTCTTCCTTCGTGACAAATCCTTCTATCCATGTGGGCGATTTAGAGGCCCATCACCTCTCTCAGTGCACTTCTCGATAGAGCAAAGGCAACAGGATATAAACCAACCACATTTTCTCGAAGTTCTCTTTTGTCATACAATCACGGCATCCAGCGACTCTCGGAAGAATCTCAAAATCCTGAAAATGAGAAAAAGAACATCAAATATATTCACAAGGATGGATGGTGTCCATTATTTATGTGAAACTACCTCAATCTTCCGTCTGCGTGGGAAAGATGAGAAGATAAAGAGGGAGAAGACAACCTGTTGGCTGAGAGATCTTGTATTGCAGCACGATATCTTCATGACCTGCTCTTCGATCTCGAAAACCACACTCTCCCAATTCACGTGTTGGTTATCTTGTGAAATTGAGTTCCAGAATCTCGCTCCTTCCTCTATCAATCTTTTTGCAATTCTAATTTGGTTACTGTATGGAAATAAGAAAAGAGAAGTCTCCATTACAAACAAAAGGGATATTTGGCAGTTCAGTGCAAAAAGACTGGGAAAAACAGTCCAAGGGAAGTTTCCAGGTTAACGGTGGTGGGAACATCCTGAGTAATGGGCGACCTACCCGAGTTAGTTTAAGAGATTTAATATATATTCTTCTTAAATAAGATTTCTGATTCGAATCTTGAGAATGAATAAAATTAACGTTGGAGTTCTCCATATTTGACCATGCTTGAACTAGATTAATTGGGCCCATTAAGCTTTACATATATTATGGTGGAGACTAGAAAAAAGGAAATTCTTACATAGGTTAAAAAATTGGTCGGCGCTTCTTGCGTTTAAGCACATCTTGGGCTCGAATTTGAGTTAAAGGGAAAAATCTACTATTGAAAGAGTTTTACTTTTTAATGGACATATCTAGTTTGAACGTGGATGAATCAGAATCTATTATGGGGCGTTTGGTTTCAGAGTTAAAGTAACTTTGATTTTGATTTTGATTTTGATTGTGGAAAAAGACAAATGAGATGTTATTATAAATTTGACTTGGGAAACGTGTGTTTTTGTTGTGTAGTTAGTAGAATTAAAATCAAAATCATGATTCTAAAATCTAATCATCAAACCAAACAGGCCCGACTTTCGAATATTAAGTGGTGCAATTCGAAAAAAGAGTGAGGAAAATTCTGCGCCAATGTCGGCATAAAAGATGACGTTCTCTGACTGCACGGTGGATGATGTTGCACGCATTCCTTCCTTGTCATATATGTCTACATGTATATATACACAGTTAGATTAGTAATGGGGAGGAAGAAATATTCCCACAATTATTCGAAGGGGCCTAATTAATATCAATGTGTTCTTGTAAATAATGAAGCGTGTCTTGTCTTGTGCCTTTAATGATCACTAAGCAGCTGTAAGCAATTACTTTACATACAACAAGAAGCATCCAACTAATCCACCACACACCCTACTTAATATTACTTCTCTCAGAGCATAAATATTAAAGCATTTAAAAAATTTATATATAATATAACATATATATATATATATATATATGTACATGTATATAAAAAAATAATCCAAATAATTCGAGATATCCAGAAATAATTCGAGATATCCCGCACGCAGGCGCCACCTAATCCACCACTGTCTTCAGTGGGAAAATAAGGCCTCCCTTTTTTTATATTTTTCTTTCATTATTTTCCTTTTAAATGTGATTTTTTTTAACTAAGCAAACGAGAGTCGGGACAAATAAATTTTAGTACAGGTGACAATTAACGGGATTGTTAAAAGGTCAATTGAACAAACGAACGAACGAACGAACGTCGGAGGAGTTCACGATGGGGCTGCGATTACGGGCTGCACATCCTTAACATGTGCAGAGGATCTGACATATATGGGCCGGGCCAAGATAGATAGTGGGCCGGGTTTAGAATTTGACCCAACCCACAATGAAGAGAAATAGTAAAAGCCCAGAAATGGTCCAAAGCATTGCAGCCATGCGCATGTCCCCTTCTCTTCGCAGCAAGGAATCGCAGAAGGTCCAACTTAATAAGTTGGAACACACCCCCAAGGATTGTGAATTTGTTACCGAAGTGGTAAGATGATTATCCTTGAATTCAGAGATCTCAAGTTCGACTTCGGCGGTTGATAGGGGAGCATGACGTGTTGACATTGTGAAGCCCCATGTCCATCCATGATGGGCTGCTCGGACCCCGCGCCAAATTAAATCCATTATCGCTTGATGGTCCCACTCGTCATTCAAAGTGAAGGCCTGAGAAGGATGGAAATTATCCCTGCTGTGTTTCCATTTATTCAAATTCGTATTTCAATACGCATTTTCCATAAACAAGGAGCCGAGTATAAGAAAATTTCATTTGGACAATAAGATCTATGTTATTTGATGCTCTCTGTCAAATGAATAGCCGGGCCTGGGAGGAGGCTACGCATTTTGAAAACCTTCTATGCACTTTTCGACACTTCAAATTCGTCGGGGCTCAAATTGGTCTGCGGAACCAGTAAAAGAAATTGGCAGCGAACTTTCAACAGCAATTAGTCTGGAAATTGCATGCTTAAATAGAATTTCAACACCACATATATCTTTCACGGTCAATTGCAACCGAGCCAATATAAGATCACAATATCAATACTAAAATTCAAAGAAAGTTTGGCTGATCATGCAATTCAAATGCCGTCCCAAAAATGAAGGGTACGAGCCTGTAAGATTTAACATCATCATTATTATAAAATGGCACCAAGAAAGCCCGATTCCATTCGGTAAAAAACCGCTCCTCAAAAACTCGATCAAGCACGCCAATAGAAATTTGCACGTCTACTGGACTACTTCATGGTCTCATCGTCTCATTTGTGGGATGCCACCAAAGCCATGTGCTCTATCAAGTCCAGCACTCGGTTGCTGCACCAAATAGCATCAAATATTCTTAATATGAATCAACCAATCAATGATTACATCACTATGGTCATTTACTTTTTGAAATCAGAGAGACTGACCTGTATCCCCATTCGTTGTCGTACCAAGAAACAAGCTTCATGAAGGAGGGGTTCAAACCAATCCCTGCCTTGGCGTCAAATATGCTTGACCTGCAACAAAAGAGAGCCCCTGTAACTAACAAAGCCTGAATACATGCAGATAGTTTCAAAAAGGATTTCAAGAACAAAAAATGAGATGTACCTTGAGTCCCCAACAAAATCATTCGAGACGACATCCTCATCCGTGTATCCTAGAATGCCTCTAAGTGGTCCTTCAGATGCATACCTTCATTTGAGAGTTCCAACCGTTAGTACAATTATCGGAATTGTGTATACGCTATCAGGCACTATTTTTGAAAAGAACAATAAACATATCAAGTAAAAGAAGGAAAATTGAAAAAAAAAAATAGTGCTGAACAGACAAACTAAAGCAGTCTCTTCCCGAAGCATACTTAATGGCTGCTTTCACATCCTCATAGGAAGCACTCTTCTCAAGTCGGCAAGTTAAATCTACAACAGAGACATTGGGTGTTGGAACTTGGAAAGCCATCCTGGTGAGTTTTCCGTTTAATTCAGGAAGAACTTTTCCAACGGCCTATCATCCCAAAGATGTGCATCAGCACCCATTTTAATAACCCTTTTTTTACATATATCTAAATTATCATCAGAAATTTCACCATCATGCGACTATGTTGCACACCTTGGCAGCACCAGTTGAACTGGGGATGATGTTCTGAGCAGCTCCACGACCCCCACGCCAATCTTTCATGGAAGGGCCATCGACAGTTTTTTTGGGTAGCTAGAAACCATAATATTGAAATGAGCATTCCATCTCAATTGCATGTTTTGTGCACCAACATAAGAGGGAGGACTAGGAGAAATACCAGTAGTTGCACGAACAGTTGTCATTAAACCTTCGACAATACCAAATTCCTCATGCACAACCTGCAAGTGATAATCCGGGGGGAATCAAGTGAAACCAATTCTCACATTATCAAGAAGATAAAGCGGTGTTAACCAAATAATACACAAATAGACTGGGGATTGACCCACAAAGATGGTGATATAAAGAGCTAACTCGAATAAGAAACACCTCCTGAGTCAGCTCTCCACATTAATGGTGCGTTTGGTTTCAGAGTTAAAGTAACTTTGATTTTGATCGTGGAAAATGACAAATGTTGTGTAGTGTGTTGAGTTAAAATTAAAATTTTTGACTTGAGAAATGTGTATTTTTGTTGTGTAGTGTGTTGAGTTAAAGTTAAAACTTTTGTGATTTTAACCCTGAAAACAAATAGGCTATATAGTCTGAAAGGTAACATATCAAAACTCACCTTAGCAAGAGGAGCAAGGCAATTGGAAACAATATCTATGCTCGAGTTGTATGTCTTTTCATTACACCAACCACAAAAATGGGTGCATCGGCAGAAGGTGCTGATATTACCACTTTTCTGGCACCAGCCTGAACAAACCATTAATTTGCTTAGCCCATAGTAGTCAGTCACTTTCAGGTTTGAGTTTTCATGTGATTCAGACATAGACCAGCTAACCTTCAAGTGTGCTGAGGCTTTCCCCAGTGTTGCGAAAACTCCAGACGATTCAACAACGTACTCAGCCCCATTGTATATCTTCTGGGTTTCTGAGCACAAAAGATAATCAGACGTCAACTCAGTGGTAACAACTTGAGCAACTAGTATCCTTGGAGCAACCTACAAGGCTAAATTAACTTTTAAACCAGTAATATCTTTGTAGTCAATTCACATCCAATTCTAGAGGCATCTAGAGAAAATAAATTACCTTTATTTTTTCAACTTTAACTGTCTTCCCATTAATTTCCAATGTGGAATCATCTACAACGTTGATGGTTCCATCAAAAACACCATGGGTGGAGTCGTATTTGAACATGTAAGCCTGGTTATGACAACGAAAACAGGCCATAATTACATCATAAGTTGGGGAGATGCTAAGAATGAAACCAAGCATTAAAGAGATGCCTCAATACGCCATTTAGAATATCACTACTTGCATTAAGAAATAATTAGACTGCTTAGGTGGTTCAATATCAAAGATTAAAGACACAAGATGATGCAATCACCTAAACAGGTAAATGACTAACAAAACCAGACAGTTTTAAGCAGGGAAAAGAGTCAATAATCATTTACATCCAGTATGCACATTAGAAATCAGTGGAACTATACTCCCAATAGTCCATGCAAAAACAATCTCAATAAAAACAAATATCATGAACCAGCAAATGCTTTTGATTAAGTGTTGATTATCTAGTATGGTTGTCTGTTTTGATGTACTAGCACATACCATGTATTTGGCATCAATAAAAGGATCGTTGGCAGCTACGACATCAATGTCATCTCTGGAGCTTGCTATTCTCAATACCAACCTTCCAATTCGACCAAAGCCTGCCAAAATAGATCCTCATGCTCCATTTAGCAGAATTTCGTAGCTAAATAGATATATTATAATGTAAACAGAATATTATTAGGCAAAAATATTCAAGAGAACAGAAGAACATGCATCAATACAAATTTGTCACATATCTCCCAGAGCTGTGTGTTCATATTTCAGTCCAATTAGCTTACCCATTGTCTTTATTCCCTAGGACTCTTCTTGCAGAGCTTACATAAGATATGAACCTATGCCAGGACATACTCTATGTCCACCATTAAGTCACACCCGGCAAATAATTTGTATTGTTTTTACTCAAAAGAAATGGCATTGCATCAAGGAAAGATATAACGAGCCCATAATAAATACAAGAAAATTTTATTAAGGAACAAAAACAGAGAAGATCACAGACATACCATTGATTCCAACCTTAATACTGCTGCTGCTTCGTGATTCTGAACAATAAATAGCCAGAAAAAGAATTTATATTTATGAATTAGTATTATGACTAAAGTAAAGGAGAAAAGTAATGCAAGACAAAAATTAGTTCCAGTTAGGTCTTACTGGGAATCACGGGAGGTACTTCAGTCGCTGTTGCCCTGATAGGTTCTAGGCTCTTCCTATTGCTTGTCCTGAATATATATTATTCAAAAAATTCCCCAAGGTCAACAACAAAAGAAGTATGATATCTACCGAGGGAGAGGGAACAAAGACGCGATGACTAACAAAAACTTGACTCAACTGTAAGGAAACTGATCCTGTTGAGACAGAAGCCCCGAAAAATGAAGACTGAAGATTTGAAACGCTAACGTTAGCAGATAGCACCTGCAGACAGGGATGACATCCATCAAGTTAAAACAACCAACTCCACATTAAAGTGAAAACAGAGCATCAAGCCAATAATACAAACACAACCACCGCTCGAAACTAGCAAAAGATCAAGGTCAGTTCATATTCACAACCACCAAAACGGAGAAAGTCAAAGCCCAACAAGACACAAACTTTGAGAAAGAACCTTAAGGGACGTCATGTCAGTGTAAGATCCCAACGTTATTCATGCGTTTCTAGCACCTAAAATGCAGCATCAGGCAAGAAAAGGGCAGTGAACAAATTTAAGGCAACGTTATAATATGGGCTCGCCTGATTATCCATCACCGCAGTAAATATATGTAGAAAATCAAGCTAGTAATTAAGACAAACAACTGGCCTACGAAACAGGCCAAGCCAAGAACAACAAACAATCATTGAGCTGAAAGCGAGCTGCCATCGGCAGAACAGATCGCCTATCGTTCTCTCAATGGCATGCAAGAGGTGGAGAGAGAGAGAGAGAGAGAGAGAGAGAGAGAGAGAGAGAGACCTTGAATCGGGCGGAGGAGGGAAGGGAGACGTCGGCGGGGGAGGAGGAGTGAAGGAGAAGGGAAGACACGGCCGGGGCAGATCTGATGACGGAGTAAAGCGCCATTTCCGACCTGCTCTATCGCTCACGGTGCTCGGGGAAACCCTAGCGGGGACGACGAGGGAGGGAGGTGGCGGGGCTAGAGAGATGGCTTTTAAGAACAGAGAAGAGGGGAGAGAGCAGGCAGCTCGTAAAGCCTCCGATATATATTCGACGGAAGGGAACAGTTTCGAGCTCTGATCTCCGCTGCAGTGTTTCTTATGAGCAAAAGCAAACAAACGCACGCAGCTCCTTCCCTCTCTCTCTGCTTGCAAATGAGCTGGTCGAAGCTTTCTCTCTCTGAACTCTCCTCCTTTTGACGATGAAAAATATTTCCCAGTTAGAGAGAGAGAGAGAGAGAGGGTGGGGTGCGACTCTCGAAGGTGGTGGGTTGTCTGGTCCGCCAGTGGGGAGCCTGCTCCGCGTGCATACTCCCTCGTTCGGATCTCCAGAGTGGGGCTCCGCGATAACTGAGAGGAAGGGTGCATGCACCCGGCCTACGTGATTATTTCCTGTGCTGGTGAGTAAGCAACCCTCGAAGGCCACGTCGGACCTGCCTGGGCCCTTCTGGGCCGGGTACAGATGACTGAACCGGCCCTACAGGGGATGGTTGGTCTGGTCCAGGTCCAACGTTGGCCACGGCGATCACGTTGCTTTCTTCTACCCGCCTGCTCTGCTTACCCACCTAACCAAATTGTCCTCCTCTCCATTATTATTATTTTTTATAAATATGATTTATAATCTCAATACAATGAAATAAAAATATTAATAATTAATACAGAGAAATGAATATATCCCATTGCGAGTATCAAAC
Organism: Punica granatum; assembly: GCF_007655135.1. Classification (NCBI taxonomy): domain Eukaryota; kingdom Viridiplantae; phylum Streptophyta; class Magnoliopsida; order Myrtales; family Lythraceae; genus Punica; species Punica granatum. The sequence goes on along the minus strand of NC_045127.1, from coordinate 16,742,211 downwards.
TTGAATTTTTTTTTATTATCAATGTGTAACGTTCCTCTACGCAACTTTTTAAAATTCGAGTTGCTATGATACGAAATCATGCGGAAAAATATTTTTTTTATTTAAAATCAGAATGTCTATATTAGTGAATTTTCCTGTCTAGTGAGCTTCCTGGAAGTATAAATAGAAATTTGAAAAGGGAAATTTGGGAACTGGCGATGTAATTATTGGGTCAGGAGTGGTAGCCAGAGAGAGGGGCTTATAAATCGGACAAATCAGATGGGACAGAAGATAAAATATACCATACACGAAAGGTAATCATTAAAATAAAATTTAAAATATCAATTAAGTAGTAAACGGTTCTCATATCATAAGAGGAGGAGAACGTAAATTTAAATCTCGAAAAACACATTATTAAGATAGAGAATAACTTTTAATAATTTATATTACAAGGTTGTATGTCGGATTTTCATAGTAAAATTACTCGTACTCTTTCATTAATTGTTCTTTGGTTTTATTAAATTGATAAATTTATTTTATAATTAAAGATTAAATTTTTTAAAAAGAATACGGGGACCAAAGTGGGGGGACAGCTGGTGGAGTACGGCTTAGAGCCAACGCAACGGACCGTGACTTTCCCCATATGATCGGAAAGATTACTTATATATATATATATATTTATATTTATATATTTATAATTATATATATATATTTATATATATATTTATTTATTTATTTATGGTGTGGTTGGGCTGTCCCAACCCCAACACGTATAGAAACTGTCAGCACCTAATTTCGGTCCATCGGCTCCGAGGGGGCAAAATTGTCATTTCCTAATTTATCACATTTTCTTTAAAAAAAATTAAATTAAATTAAAAAATAAATTAATTTTAATTAAATTAAATTATATATGTACAAAAAAAAAGAGAAAAGAAAGATTCGGGCAGGCCGGGCAGCGTTGACCGGCTGCCCGGGACCGCGGGCATTTAAAAAAAATAAAAAAAATCGGGCAGGCCGGGCAGGGCCGGGCAGCGCTCACCAGCTGCCCGCGATCCCCGCCGGCCCGGAACTGCCCCCAAATCGCGGTTTTTCGCGATTTTCTTCAAATCGGCTGAAATCTCAACGAAAATGGGGAAGAAATTGCAATTAAATAAACAGAAATGGAATTCGACTAGGGAGGAATAAGACCCATTGAACGAAATCGAAAAATTGGCTCTCGTTTCGGGGAACTTGGAGATCGGAGAATTCGGGGAACCGTCGCCGGAATACCACAAAAACTCCCCGATTCCGACCACTTAAACTCCGGTGAAGCCCAGATCGACCACGGCGGAGTGCCGGCGGCGCCCAGAGCTACCTCCCGCGTCCATTCCGGCAGTCGTTGCGGCGTCCAGGGGCGAGAACCGCCGCCCCCAGCCTCGTCGCCACCGCTGCCCCCAATCCCGGCCGCCCTTTGGCTAACGGGCCTCGGCCCAGTTTTTTTTTTTTTTTTTTCGCAAGCCCAACCCAAGCCTAGCCAGGCCCAACGCCCAGTCCAGCCCAGCTTCTCTTCCGGGCGGTTTCTCCTTCGGGCGGGCAATCCGATCCGACCCGATTGTCCGGCGATTTTTTTTTATTTACAGAGAAGCCTCTCAACTTTCCGGATTAGATAAATCCTCAACTTAGTGGCATGATTAGGACTCATTTCCTGAATATTATTGCTTGCTTGATGGATATAATGTGAATTGAGTGTTCTTAGGTCGCGTGGGTGATCGGATTTGTCCCGAACTCGATTTTACGAACTTTCCATTTTGTTACATTTCTGTCCAGAGGACTCATTTTATTTTTTTCAGATCTGCCCCGAACCCTAAAATTTATTTTCAACCAAGTCCCGGTCATTTTACTATTTCCAAATCAGTCCTTGGATTTTTCAGAATTTCTCAAGCGTCCCAAAAGACTTTCCAGGTTGTTTCAGTTTAGTCCCTGGGCCATTTTTCACCCTTTTCAGATCTGCCCCGAATTTCAAAATTTCTTTTCAATCAAGTCCCAGTCATTTTACTATTTCCCAATCAGTCCTGGAATTCCCAGAATTTTTCAGGCATCCCAAAGAACTTTCCAAGTTGTTTCAGTTTAGTCCTGGGGCCACTTTTTTATTTTCAGATCAGTCCCGATTTTCAAATCCGCTTCAAATAAGTCCTAGGACATTTTCCGTAATTTTTTGCACAGTCCCCATTTTTTAGAATTTTCAAATCAGTCCCCAATCCTTTAGAATTTTCAGATCAGTCCCCAATTTTTTCATAATTTTCAAATCAGTCCATGCTCTTTTAATATCGTTCAATTCAGTTCCCTGGACATTTTCTAAAATATCTGACCCTTTCCTACTTGGATCACCCACCGACAATGTATGTGCCCATTTAAATATTTTATTTTGTAATTATATGTGACCATGTCGGAAATTAGAGTTTATCGGGCGGTCAATTAATGGCTATCTCGACGACTCGAAATCCGTAGACTAAAGCATTTGGTAAATTTCTAATTAACCTAAAAATTCTACATACGGGATAATCGGGACGTTAAATTTGGTTAAATTAAATCACTTGACACTTTTAAATGGATTGCACGAATTGATTAATAATTTGTAATCGCGTCAACAGTTCAAGAACTGTTAGTCATGCCCTTTTTAAAATTCACAATTTCAAAAGCACCGAGATACGTACAACGTAATCTTGATTTTCATGCACACACATATTTACCGATTCAAGGGCATGATTACCGGTTCTTGTCCTGCCGTAATCCTAGCGTAGGTTTGTGTTTAGAGCGGGTTGAAACATGGGAAAACAAATTAATCACAAACTCGGCTTAATCAAACATGGGCAAATAGTCAAGTAGAGGGTTAGGTTTTTGGATTTTAGGTGAAAATACTCTTAATCTGTAAAAGCCATATTGTCACGTTACAAAATAATCTAAAAATAACCCACTCATTCGAGACTTGACTATGGACATTATGTCTGTCGAGTCCGTTAAATGATGCCGAATGCTACATACCCTATCCATCATCCCTTTTGTTTGTTTTAGGGTAGGACTTGTATGCCAAGATACCCCGGATAATAATTGATTAACTCACGTAAATTCGGCAATAACAAAATCTCATTGTTCGTTTATTTGTGCTTACTTGTTACATTTTGCACTTATTTGTTATTCGGGTCGAGCCCAACCATTTAGGACTCGATTCACACTGGGTCCAATGCCCATAACCTTCGATCACGGGTCCAATACCCCCATACACCGAGTGCGTATTTAATTTAATTTTCGGTCTTCTCCAAAATCATACGGTGAGCATGAGTGAAATAACGGCCGAACGCGAACCGACCGGGATTCAGTCATTGTAATTTATCTTTTATTTGAGAGAACAATATAAGGGTTTTATGATGCATATTTATTCATGTAATAATCCCGGTCGGAGAGTGGACGGTTCAAGTGTCTATTTGAATTTACGGTGTCAAAACGGGCGAGTCGAGTGCAACCTTAAATCATGCGGTAAATAAATAAAATGTCAAGCCTAGCAAGATAGAGTACCGAAAGGGCGTGTGAGATATAGGCCCTCACGTAATAGAACCCCCGAATTCGGAATTTCCGGTTCCGTACAGACCATTGCCTTAGCATTTTAGGTGTACCCCGTGCCCCTAGACCCGGGTAACTTGCCGGCCATCGACCTTCGGGTCGTAAAATGGCAAGTGGCGACTCCTTCTCACGTGCGTCCGTCGCGCGTCCCCGGGAAGGTGGACACTCCCAAGCCGCGTTGCATTTAGGCGCGCGCATGCGTGCCCCGACAAGACGAAATTCGGGTGCGCACAGCTTGGCGACTCCACTGGGGACACTTAGAGGGTTCGGGCTCGTTTCCGCTTGCTTTGTTTGCTTGTTTATTTATCGCTTTTCCGCTTATCTACTTTATGCATTTTTATTTCCAGCACACGCATTGCATTTCATACTAGCTTCTAGGTACCTATGGGTCGCGTTCCACGACCGGTAATAGGAGCATAGGTTAGATAGGGGTTCGAAGTAGGGGTACGGCGTGCAGTTCGACTGTCGCTTAGGCCTTGAAAAGAATCCCGCTCGAATTCAAGGAATTGACACCCTTGAGTCGGGGGCCCCCATCCCTAGGTAGCACGGTCCTTGTAGTGCCAAAACCATGCATACTGCAGGAGCTCCACGCCATATTCCAACCCGACTTCAGTAACAGTCCATCGAGTCGGCCTGCGCGCCATTTGAGTCCTTTTCTGTTTTTGAGAGAGATGTACGTTGTATACATTAAGCCGTGGGCATTTATTTTCTGTACCCATGCATCATCTAATTTCAAAATTAGGCGTCATTTATATTAACTAGTCCTAAATCGGTTTTCCTTTCATCTTGGTAAGAGATGGCGCGCCCGGTCTCCTTTCCACACCTCGACAGGGTCACACCACCACTTGAGGAAATCAGTCACATCTGGGCTCATCTACATCAAGTCAACCGCGATTAAATCAGTACCTTTGTTGGGGATATACTAATGCTAGCTATGTGCCGAGTGGATTGGAACTTCTTGGGAGCAGCGGTGACATTTTGGGACCCAATCCACGCCGTTTTCAACATCCAAGGTACCGAGCTCACACCTACCATCGAGGAATATCGCACTCTCATCGGAAGAGTTGCAGCCACCCGCGGCATTGTGGAACCTAACTTCCACACCACCCGACTTGTTTTGGTATCGCGTCTACTCGGGGTGCATAGGTCTCAGCTACAAGCCGAACTTGCATATTCCGGTGGCACAGAGATAGTCACCGCGAAACTACTCCGTTTTATTGAAATACGAACGCGCGAGGTTCAAGGGGATCTTTTACAAAAGAATTTTTTTCATGCAATCTTATTCTTGATTTTCGGGACTCTATTATTCCCTTGCTCGGCCGGTCACATTGACGCAGCCTTAGCTAGCGTTGTCCTCCAAGTGGTTGGAGGTCGCGAATACGAGGTGGCCTTGTTGGCCGAGACCATACGGTCCCTTGATCGCGTTACAAGAAAGACCGATCGAAGGTTGAGAGAGTCCCCAATCCTTTTGCAAATTTGGCTCCAAAGCCATGCAAACCCCTTCGGCCTTGTTCGTTCGGTTATGTTTTTCACACGTCCGGAGTCTATCATTTCGCGGTTACTACCTCTGTTGCGTGTGGAAGAACGCAAGGTCTCCGAGTGGATCAAAATTTTTCGCGAAATACCACTAAAGGGCTTTAAATGGTGCGTCGCGTGGATGCCACCGGGACCCATGACCATTAAATGGCCTGATTTTAACGGAGTACCACTCGTGAGCCATGCGGGGTCCACCACCTATTTTCCGACGCGAGTAGTGAGGCAGTTAGGTTGCTTACAAACAGTTCCCAAAGGTACGGCGCGAACTGAGTTCGAACATACTTGGCGGGAGGACCAGACGTCCATAGATCGCCTAAGTGAAATCGAACGGGTTATGACCGCGTTGCAGACTACGGTCATCGAACATCTTTACTTCCCCGAGCACCCGACCCAAGATGAACGGGACTTTCAAGCCACGGAGGAATATATCCTCCGCTTTTATCGATGGGGTCCATCAGAGAATGATGATTTCACAGATTCCCCTCCGGTAGAAAGTAGCACATCATCCAGGGCACCGGTACCGGACATGACCATCCAAGCCGAGCTCGCCAATCTCAGGGCTGAAAGGGATCGCCTCCGCCGAGAGATCGCCCAGAAGAATGAGCAGCTGGGCGATCAGCACCAACTACAGAAGGAACTTGCCCAGACCCGCGCCCAACTCCAGAAGCGTGACCAGGAGTTGGCGCAAGCGAACGCTGCTTTGGAAAGGGTCAGGAAGAGGGCCCGTGTAGGTCCACGCACATCCTAGGATAGACATCTCAACCAGGCCCTCACCGGTGCTTTCCATGGTGACGGTCGCTTGCACCTCGGGCACTTTGGAAGATCGACTTAGGACTATCTTTTCAAAATTTGTATTGCACTTTGAACCATTCAGAGTTAATATGAATGACAGCATTAGTTTTTGAAAATTCATGCATCTCATGCATCTCATGCATTTCTTCTTTTATTCACTGCTTTGCATGTTATTTTAGAGATAATTTCTTACATTAAACTCACACACTTATGGAATCCAGGTGTTAACAACTGGCGGCACCTCATCGATATCCCACTCGTTTCCAGCAAAGAATGGCATAAGAAAATCAATTAGCTGTCTTTGAGGAAGATACGCCTATCACCCCAATTCATTCTCAAGCGCCAACTATGCATGCGCCACCACCACACGTGTCTCCTGCAGGCGTGCCACCAGCACATCAGGGAGCTTCCCCGACTCATCTTCCGCCACCTGTATCTTCAGGCCCACACCCGGCATATTCAGGAGGGCAGCCATCTTCCGCAACTGACGATCGTGCACGTATTGCAGTACTTGAGAGCACGGTCAATCAACTGGCTGCCACCATGGCCACCAATATGGCCGAGCTCATGGCCCTACTCAAAGGCCCAAATCGCGCTTCTTCGAGCTTCACCCCACCTCCTGGGTACGGGCCGGCGGTCGATCCAAGCCCATGGGCCCAGCCGACCTTGATCCCCGATAATGGAGATACGTCTGCCCCAACGATAGTGAACGCACCGGCGGCCCATCCGGTTAACAATCTTCCAGCACCACCTGCTTCAGCGACAATGTTGGAACCACCTACGCTCGTACCTCCACTGATCTCCACATCAGTCCCGGTTCCGGTCTCTGCGTCGGTCCCAGCTCCGACTTCCGCTGTCCCACCGCCGATCATATTCCTGCCTACAACTGCCCAGGCTCCTGCTCACACTGCTGAACCTCCCCCGTACTAAGCTTCACAACCCCATATCGGCCTTTCTTACCAAGCTCCACCTCCCATAAATATAGCCTACTCTGAACCGGGCACGCCGAACCACGCGGCCCTTAGAGCTCCACCCACAAATTTTCTCCCGGAAACGGGGACTGAACAGAAACAGAGATTGAAGAAGTTAGAAGAGAATATCCGAGCCCTACAATCAGGCGGCTCCCGCCTCGATGCCAGCGACGGCGATTGGAGTCTTTTCCCAAGCATGCAGCTACCCCCAAAGATTAAGGTGCCTGAATTCCAGAGGTACTACGGCACGACCGACCCTCGTCACCATCTCCGTCACTACAGGGAAAAAATGTTGCAGTACTGGGACTACGAAGAGTTTGTCATCCATACGTTCCAGGATAGTTTGGCAGGAGCAGCTCTGGATTGGTACATGTCACTGAAAGCTGCGAATATCCCCACGTGGGCAGACCTCTCAAGCAAATTCATCGACCAGTACAGGTACTGTGCGGAGACGCCCCCGGCTCTGCTGGAGCTCAGCACGATGGAGATGACCGATGACCAGGGCTTCGAGGCCTATGCGGTGAAGTGGTGGGCTAGAGCGGCGAAGCACGTCCCTCCGATCAGTGAGGCACAGCAGATCCAATTATTCCACTCCACTCTTAAAGGGGCCTACTACTTGCACTTTTTGGCCCACACGTCTTCATTCTCCAACCTTATCGACGCCGGAAAGAAGCTCGACATCGGCATTAAGCTCGGCAAGATAGAAGGTCCGGCCAAGAAAAAGGAAGGAGAGTCCTCGAAGAGGGCCGCCACTAGGACAGCGGGAAACAGAAGAGGGAAAGACACGTCCGTCAATGCTGTCAACTCAGGGCGCCAGGCCCCCCAACAATATTCCATAAGCTACACGCCCGCACCACCGGCCACTCAAGCGTATGCCCCACCTTCGATGCATTATCAACAACAACCCCCAACGCAGCAAGCTTACTATTCCGCTCCGCCGGCTTCCTTTCCGTCGCCGGTCCCACAGCAATACGCCCATAATTATGCCCCTGCTCCTCCTCCGATTCAACAAAGTAGGCCCTCGGCTTCGAGAACTCCTCAGCCGGTGCAACGGGCTCCGGCTCCGCAGGACCAACAGGGCATCGCAACACAAACGCGACGTAAACAGTTCACACCTTTGCCGGCTCCGCTCTCCCACATATACCAGCAACTCCTCGCTGGTAACAAGATCCGATCAATAGCACCTAACCCGGATTTCGACGCAACCATCCAGGATCAGAGTCGGCGCTGCGAGTACCATCAGGGCGCACTGATCACACCACTGACAATTGTTGGAAGCTACGGGAGAGGATCCAACAGATGATTGATGACAAGCAACTCACGTTCAACGCCGTCAAACCCCCGAACGTGCAATCAAATCCTCTTCCCGATCACGGGTCAAGCTCGGGACCCAGCATTAACATGATCGGTATTTGCGCTATAGGGGAGTACGAGATCGAACAGGAGGCACCGGCCCCGTTTGTGATCGAATATGTTCCTGCAGAAAGTGGTGTAGGGTACGCAGGGTTCGATGCCACGCCCGCCCCATTCGTGATAGAAGTCCTCGCACGAGAGCCATATCAAGACAGTAAGGTCCCGTGGACCTACGAAGGAAGTGTTGGGAACCTCGAGCATCAATTTAGCGTCATAGGCGTGACGCGCTCGGGTCGAGTCTATGAAAATCCGAAGGCCACAAACAAAGGGAAAGCCTTGACAATGCCCGAAGTCGCCCCGGAAGCCTCGTCCATTCCCCAAAGAAGGTGACTGAAGAAGAAGCTGAGGCCTTCATGAAGATAATTAAGGCAAGCGAGTATAAGGTGGTAGAGCAAATGACCAAGTCTTCGGCCCATATTTCGCTACTCGCCCTCCTCTTGGGTTCAGAGCCACATCGTGAAGCGCTTCTGAAGGTCCTGACAGCAGCGCAAATCCCCAAAGAGACGGCTCCGGAGCGGATTGAGGAGACTATCAGTTCGATCTTCTCCAACAACATTTCATTCTTAGATGATGAACTTCCCTCAGAAGGGTGGGCACACTCGCGGGCACTACACATTGTCTGCAAGTGCAATAACTTTATCATCGGTCGGGTCACGATCGACAATGGCTCGGCACTCAATGTTTGCCCGGTTTCCATGTTGAAGCAGATGACCGTGGACTTTAACCGCATCCGTCCGAGCAAGACTGCGGTTTGAGCCTTCGACGGCTCGCGGAGGGAAGTAAATGGAGAGATCGACCTGGTGATCGAGGTGGGTCCCTGCTCATTCGCTGTTACGTTCCAAGTCCTAGACATTTCGAATGCTTTTAGCTTGTTGCTCGGGAGACCGTGGATCCATGCGGCTGGCGCCGTTCCTTCGTCCCTACACCAAAGGATCAAATTCATCGCCGAAGATCGACTTATCACGGTCAAGGGTGAGGAGGACTACGCCATTTACAAGGAAACGGCTGTTCCCTACATCAGTATCGGGAACGATCAAAACCTCCCCTTCCATTCATTTGAAACCATCTCCGTCATTCGAGACTACGGAGAGATCGGTCTAACCCGCGCTAACCGCATGGTAGGGAAGGTTTTGCTGCGCCACAATTACATCCCCGGCATCGGACTCGGAGCACATGGGCAGGGGATCAACCGCCCCATCGAGGTTGAAGAGTACAAGAACAGGAGGGGACTCGGTTTTCGCCCTTCCTGTCATGAGATTATTGAGGCCCGCAGGGGCAAGCACCTTCACCGTCTCGCTGCACGCTATAGGAAGATCAACAGGGGCATCCCGGTTCAGCCGCTCTCCTACTTTTTTCCTAGGCCTCCACACATCGTCGGAGGTACTCTTGACGGTCCCTCCTCGGATTCAGACAGCGAGCCTGTTGACCTGCCAAACATATGCGCCGTCACCGAGGGGACTACTCTAGGGGCTTACATCCGCCTCACGCAGGAAAATGAGGAACTCAACAACTGGACCTCAGTCCCGCGTTACTCGGCTGTAATCGCCGATGTGTAAGGCCATCTATGTTTTGATATTCCCCGCGTGTCGACATAGCCATAAGCCACACGACGGAAGAGGGATTCTTGTTATGGCATTGCGCCCTCATCATTAATAAAATCCCTACATGCATTTTTTAGAATTCTCTCGTCTACTTTCTCTTTCTCTCTCACTTATTCGCAGCACTTTAAAGTTTCTAAGACAATTTATTTAAATCGCCAAGCTCCACTCGAATCTGAGTCTTCGACGCGTCGATTCGAACCCATCCGAGGAACTCCTTGAAGAGTCCCGACCCATATACTTCGGGGAAGGACTCGACGAGGATGGTCGAGTGCCCGAGATAGAAGAGAGTTTGCGCCGCCTTGAGAACCGCCAACTCACTTCCGTGGAGCCGACAGAGGAGATTAATGTGGGTACCGAAGAAGAACCTCGCATTCTGAAGATTGGAACGGGTCTCGACCCTACACAACGAACCAGGATGATCGAATTTCTAAAAGACTACCAAGAGGTCTTTGCTTGGTCCTACGCCGATATGCCGGGCTTAGATCCGTCGATAGTCAAGCACTTCCTACCGCTTGATACAGAGAGGTTTCCACCCAAGCGACAACACTTACGGCGGCAACGTGCCGGCCTTCTCCTCCGCATCAAAGAGGAGATTATCGAACAGATCAACGCAGGATTCCTGGAGGTTTGCAATTATTCTGAATGGGTAGCGAATATCGTGCCCGTAGAGAAGAATGATGGAAGAGTTAGAGTCTGCGTCGACTACAGAGACCTCAACAAAGCCAGTCCCAAAGATAACTTCCCCCTGCCACACATTGACGTCTTAGTCGACAACACAGCACGCCACACGTTGTTCTCCTTCATGGATGGCTTCTCCGGATATAACCATATTCGGATGGCCGAAGAGGACAAGATCAAGACGACGTTCATCACAATGTGGGGCACTTTCTATTACCGAGTCATGCCCTTCGGCCTCAAAAATGCCGGGGTAACATATCAGAGGGCGATGGTCACGCTATTCCACGACATGATGCACAAAGAGATCGAGGTCTACGTTGACGACATGATTGCTAAATCCAAAGAAGGAGATGACCACCTGGTTAATTTAAAGCGCCTTTTTGACCGCCTCAAGAAGTACAAGCTCAGACTCAACCCGACGAAGTGCACATTCGGCTCTAAGTCAGGGAAACTGTTAGGATTTGTGGTCAGTGAGCGAGGCATTGAGGTTGACCCGGATAAGGTGAAGGCAATCAGGGAGTTACGTCCGCCATCGACGGCCCGCGAAGTACGAGGTTTCTTGGGATGGCTGAACTACATTGCAAGATTTATCGCAAACCTGACAGACAAATGTCAACCACTCTTTCGTCTGCTTCGTAAAAATGCAGCAATTGAGTGGGATGAGGACTGTCAAAAGGCCTTCGATACTATCAAGGCATATTTGGCTCAGCCACTAGTGCTAGTTCCGCCGACACCAGATCGTCCGTTGATCCTTTACTTGACAGTGCGCTGGCAATCCCTAGGATGCATGTTAGGGCAGGAAGACGAGTCCACGCGCGCAGAACACGCCATTTATTATTTGAGCAAGAAGTTTACCGAAGGGGAGTCTAATTACCCGGAGATTGAGAAGATATGTTGCGCGCTAGTGTGGGTTATGCAGAGACTTCGACAATACACGCTCTACCACACTATCCGCTTATTGTCGAAAGCGGATCCCCTGAAGTACTTGCTCGATAGTCCATCTTCCATGAAGAACATTTCAAAGTGGCGATGTCAGCTGACGGAGTACGACATTGAATATGTGCCTCGTACATCAGTTAAGGGGCAGGCAATTGCAGATCACTTAGCGGAGTTCCCAATCGAAGACGATACGCCAATCAACTCTAATTTTCCGGACGAAGGGATCCTCCAAGTAGATAGTGAGGAGAACAAATTCACATGGAAGATGTATTTCGACGGCGCAGTGAATTCCACCGGTTCTGGTATCGGCGCAGTGCTGATATCCCCCTACGGACGTTATTATCCGATTGCAGCAAAAGTCGATTTTCCTTGCACCAACAACGTGGCCGAATACGAGGCATGCATCCTTGGCCTGCAAGCGGTGATCGACTTCAAGGTGAAGGAATTGGAAGTGTTCGGAGATTCTATGCTTACAATCTTCCAGACTCTGGGGCAATGGAAGACGAAGGACGAGAAACTAGTGCCATATCACGAGTATCTTGAGGAGTTAGCGGAGAACTTCGAGAAAATCTCATTCACATACACGCCGCACATTAAGAACCAATTTGCAGATGCACTCGCGACGCTCACATCCATGGTGAGCATCACGAAAGAAAACCTCATTGAACCACTCGAGATCGAGATCGCCAAAGGCCCTGCTCACTGCGACGCAATCGAGGCGACCGATGAGCAGCCATGGTACGAAGACATTAAGCATTTCTTGCAAACCGGTCAATACCCTACATTCGCTAACCGTCGTGATCGAAAAACACTTCGGCGACTCGCAGCACATTATTTCCTGAGTGGAGAAACTCTCTATCGCCGTTCTTTCGACGCCACACTACTTCGGTGTGTCGACGAAGTCGAGGCACAACGTCTCATGGGAGAGATGCATGAAGGGAGCTGCGGGCCCCACATGAGCGGGCTTATGCTTGCCAAAAAACTCATGTGTTTGGGTTACTTTTGGTCCACCATGGAAGCCGATTGCGTCAAACACGTCAAGCATTGCCACTTGTGCCAGGTGTACGCCGACCAGATCAAAGCACCGCCTAACGAGTTACGCCCGATGGCAGCCCCATGGCCCTTTTCAATGTGGGGTATCGACGTGATCGGTCCTATCAACCCCAAAGCATCCAATGGACACCAATTCATTTTGGTGGCGATAGACTATTTTACCAAGTGGATCGAGGCCGTAACGCTTGCTGCAGTCACTGCAAATGCTGTGGCACGTTTTCTCAAGCGTGACATCATCGTCCGATACGGAGTCCCCGAGACGATCATCACTGACAATGCCAAGAACCTGAACAACATGATCATTGACGAGCTTTGTGAGCGATTCAAAGTGCATCACCGCAACTCCACTCCATACCGTCCCCAAATGAACGGTGCAGTGGAGGCTGCAAACAAAAATATCAAGAAGATCATCGAGAAAATGACGGTGACTTACAAAGATTGGCACGAGATGCTTCCTTTCGCGCTCTTGGCATACCGAACATCTATCCGCTCTTCAACCGGGGCAACCCCGTATTCTTTGGTCTACGGCATGGAGGCCGTCCTCCCGATCGAAGTGGAGATTCCTTCCATGAGGGTCCTCGCCGAGACCGACTTGAAGAAGCAGAATGGGCGAAGCAACGTTGTGAACAGCTCAATCTCATTGACGAGAAGCGGTTAACAGTACTCTGTCACGGCCAATGCTACCAACAGAGAATTGCCCGAGCGTTCAATGCAAGAGTCCGCCACCGCGAGTTCAAACCCGGTGACCTCATCCTGCGGAAAGTCTTACATATTACACTTGATTCTCGGGGCAAGTTCGCATACAAGTACGACGAGCCTTTTGTCGTCAAGGAAGTCTTCTCCGGAGGGGCAATTATCTTAAGCGACATGGACGGGACCGAAAATGCGCTCCCAGTCAACGCCGATGCCCTTAAGAAGTACTATCCCTGATTGGGTGCTTCGTCGTTCTACAGCCGTTGCATGTCCCCGCAGCTACAACTCGCACTTCCAACACTTGTCTTCTTCCGTATTCTTCAGGCTTCGCGCCCGCTTTACTTTAGCACATTTTCTGTTATCAGCATTTATGCCATCTCCATCCAATCCTTCCATATAAGAACATCTCTGAGAGAAAAAGAATAATTTTCCCACTAGGTTGAAAACCTCCCCGAGGCGACCTAGGCAAAAATTAGGGAATGAGGGGCACGACTTAAAATCCCGCAAAGGGGAGCCGTGGCAAAAGGAGAGCAGGAATTATATCCTTGCTAGGCTGAAAACCCACAAAGGGCGGTCTAGGCAAAAGTTAAAGGAACCGAGAGGTGCAATCGGACCCTATCTTGGGCGGTCGTAGCAAAAGGAGAGCATTCATGAGAGAAAAGGCAAAATAAAATACCCCGTCAGGTCGTCGCGCGTTTTGCGGCCTGAGCAAAAATTAGGGAAAATTGTCAGTTCAACCACGAAAGAGCTGCGACACCTCGTGTGGAGCTATGACAAGTAGTGGTTTAGCGATTTTCAACGCAAGCAAACTCTCTTCGACTCTACGGGTTCAAGACATGCCTCGAAATGAGTTCGAATCGTCGTATCCTTGATTTAGAGGATTCCTAAAGATCCTTCCTTTTACCTACATGCAAAAACTCTGCGGGTCATGCCCATCTTGCAAAGGCCATTCCTTCAAGTCAAATACATGTCATACTCGGGGACGCGGTCACCTCTCAAACGGCCACTGAATCTAAATTCCCGGAATATCATTACATAGATTTCTTTACATATTGCAATTTCAGCAAGTTCTGCCCGACTAACAACGATCGTTGGTTATCGTTTTCCTGCATACAGGTCTGAGTGTACAGATCCCGGGAGGCGTCCCCCTGAGCGGGCGTATGTATGTCTCGTTCAACAAGTCGCAGTCCCCATTCGGGTGAAGGACCCAAAAAGGAGCACACGTCAACTTCGCCAAACAAACCCATGGGCGCACGACCAGCGACAGGGCGCAGTTATCACTGCATTATTTCAGCACAATACCGGCTTAACACCGAACAGATAGCCCTACGCTACCCCATAACAGTGATTCTTACTCTCGCACTCATCGTTCTTTGGACTTCGTGTCCTTATTAACTGTTTTCCGGACTTTGTGTCCGCATTTACTGCATTCTGGACTTCGTGTCCACACTTACTGCTTTTCGGACTTCGCGTCCAGGACTTCGTGTCTATCTTTACCGCTTTTCGGACTTCGTGTCCATCTTTTCCGCTTTTCAAACTTCATGTCCAGGACTTCGTGTCCATCATTACTGCTTTTCGGACTTCGCGTCCAGGACTTTGTGTCCACATTTACTACTTTTCGGACTTCGCGTCCAGGACTTTGTGTCCATCTTTATCGTTTTTCGGACTTCGCGTCCAGGACTTCGTCTCCATTTTACCGCTTTTCGGACTTGGCGTCCAGGACTTCGTGTCCACATTTACTACTTTTCAGACTTCGCGTCCAGGACTTCGTGTCCATTTTATCGCTTTTCGGACTTCGCGTCCAGAACTTCGTGTCTATATTTACTGCTTTTCGGACTTCGCGTCCAGGACTTCGTGTCCATCTTTACCGCTTTTCGGACTTCGCGTCCAGGACTTCGTGTCCATCTTTACCGCTTTTCGGACTTCGCGTCCAGGACTTCGTGTCCATCTTTACCGCTTTTCGGACTTTACGTCCAGGATTTCGTGTCCATCTTTACTGCTTTTCCGACTTCGCGTTCAGGACTTCGTGTCCATCTTTATCGCTTTTCGGACTTCGTGTCCAGGACTTCGTGTCCATCTTTATCGCTTTTCGGACTTCGCGTCCAGGACTTCGTGTCCATCTTTACCGCTTTTCGGACTTCGCGTCCAGGACTTCGTGTCCATCTTTATCGCTTTTCGGACTTCGCGTCCAGGACTTTGTGTCCATCTTTATCGTTTTTCGGACTTCGCGTCCAGGACTTCGTGTCCACATTTACTGCTTTTCGGACTTCGCGTCCAGGACTTCGTGTCCACATTTACTGCTTTTCGGACTTCGTGTCCATCTTTACCGCTTTTCGGACTTCGCGTCCAGGACTTCGCATCCAGGACTTCGCGTCCATCTTTATCGCTTTTTCGGACTTCGCGTCCAGGACTTCGTGTCCATCTTTATCGTTTTTCGGACTTCGCGTCCAGGACTTCGTGTCCACATTTACTGCTTTTCGGACTTCGCGTCCAGGACTTCGTGTCCATCTTTACCGCTTTTCGGACTTCGCGTCCAGGACTTCGTGTCCATCTTTATCGTTTTTCGGACTTCGCGTCCAGGACTTCGTGCCCACATTTACTGCTTTTCGGACTTCGCGTCCAGGACTTCGTGTCCATCTTTACCGCTTTTCGGACTTCGCGTCCAGGACTTCGTGTTCACATTTACTGCTTTTCGGACTTCGCGTCCTGGACTTCGTGTCCACATTTACTGCTTTTCGGACTTCGCGTCCAGGACTTCGTGTCCATCTTTATCGCTTTTCGAACTTCGCGTCCAGGACTTCGTGTCCATCTTTACCGCTTTTCGGACTTCGCGTCCAGGACTTCGTGTCCATCTTTATCGCTTTTCGGACTTCGCGTCCAGGACTTCGTGTCCATCTTTATCGCTTTTCGGACTTCGCGTCCAGGACTTCGTGTCCATCTTTACCGCTTTTCGGACTTCGTGTCCATCTTTACTGCTTTTCGAACTTCGCGTCCAGGACTTCGTGTTCATCTTTATCGCTTTTCGGACTTCGCGTCCAGGACTTCGTGTCCATCTTTATCGTTTTTCGGACTTCGCGTCCAGGACTTCGTGTCCACATTTACTGCTTTTCGGACTTCACGTCCAGGACTTCGTGTCCATCTTTACCGCTTTTCGGACTTCGCGTCCAGGATTTCGTGTCTATCTTTATCGCTTTTCGGACTTCGCGTCCAGGACTTCGTGTCCATCTTTATCGTTTTTCGGACTTCGCGTCCAGGATTTCGTGTCCACATTTACTGCTTTTCGGACTTCGCGTCCAGGACTTCGTGTCCATCTTTATCGCTTTTCGAACTTCGCGTCCAGGACTTCGTGTCCATCTTCACCGCTTTTCGGACTTCGCGTCCAGGACTTCGTATCCATCTTCACCGCTTTTCGGACTTCGCGTCCAGGACTTCGTGTCCACATAGTAGAGTCGAGTGCAACCTTAAATCATGCAGTAAATAAATAAAATGGCAAGCCTAGCAAGCTAAAGTACCGAAAGGTCGTGTGGGATATAGGCCCTTACGTAATAGAGCCCCCGAATTCGGAATTTCCGATTCCGTACAGACCATTGCCTTAGCATTTTAGGTGTACCCCGTGCCCCTAGACCCGGGTAACTTGCCGGCCCTCGACCTTCGGGTCGTAAAATGGCAAGTGGCAACTCCTTCTCACGTGCGTCCGTCGCGCGTCCCCGGGAAGGTGGACACTCCCAAGCCGCGTTGCATTTAGGCGCGCGCATGCGGGCGCCGACGAGACGAAATTCGGGTGCGCACAGAAACAATAGAATCTATTTAGGTGTCCAGCATTACATTGCCTGTCGTATCCCACGTGTTAGTATAATTTCCCAAACATAATCATACGTCCCTCCAAATTTGACCATCTCCACTCAAAAGAGATTTAGGTACGAATTCCAAACTAGCAATCCTCACGTTGGACTTATCGCGGTTCACATGTTCGATTGGTTCGCTAGACTCGTGGAACTGAAAGCATGACACAAACATCTGTTTATAGACTCGGCCAATGTGAAAATGATAAATCCTACTCGGTGAACACACACAGAATATTACTGTATGCTGCTCATTGTTTGTCTGGTTCGCTTTTAGCTTTAATGAATGGTCCATAAATATCTGTCTTCAGATCCTGGGTTTGCCATTTTTTAATGGGTTATTTACACCAGGATACAAGAAAGTTTGCAAAATCTAACGATTAGATACAAAATAAAATTTTGGTTAAGATTTGATAAAACACGTTTCAATTTGTTTCAAATAGAGTCCAATTTGCCAACTGTCGTGTCGTCTAACACTATCACGATTTGCTACTGTGTCAAAATTTTAATTAAAAACATTAATCTAATAAAAAAAAATCCTCCACCCCCTGTCTTCTGCCCTTCGCTCTCGCCTCTCCCCTGTCTCTCCCTTGTCAGGCCGTCTCTCTCCTAACCGTGGAGCATGTTTTCCGGTGACTCGTCGGACTTCATACATTGGAGTGCCTCTCTCTTTCTCCCTCTTCCCCTCTCTTTCCTCTTTTTTTTTTTGGTTCTTTTTTGACCGAATCGGAGTGGGGTGCCCCTACCGACGACCCCAAACCCCGACCGGGCAGTCCATGTTCTCTCTCCCCCTCAAACATATGTCCTTTCCGATCCGAGCTCGTTTTCCTCTCTTTTTCTTTTCTTTTTTTTTCTTTTTTGGCTTCTGCTTGAGTTCTCTTTTTTTTCTTTTCTTTTTTTCTTTTTTTTTTTGTGGTTTGGCAGCAAACGGGGATTGGGTTTGGAGCCATGAAGAAGAGGAAACTGAAGAGAGATGAAAACCACTGGGACAAGAAATTATGCAAAAATCGAATTCCACTCCTGCAGATATCAAGTTAAGCTAACATATACCCAAAATCCATCTCCACTGAGCTTAAAACTAGACAAATCTAGAGCTAAGATCCTTTTTTCTTTTTATTTTGACTGAATCAGGGGTGGAGGCGCTCCCCTGAACTACACAAAATCCACATCCACCCCCGACTCCAGATCTCTCAAAGAGATCTGGTTCTACCGAGCTCGCCGGCTACTTCCATTTCACTCCAAAAAAAAAGAAAAATGCAAGATTGCTAGAGGAGGGAGGAGGAGGAGAGAGAGAGAGGGGTTCGACGACCATGAGCTTTCAATGACCGCTCCGAGTTTTGTAGATGATCTTGTTCTGAATGAACCTGATCGCCGTTTCAGCTTTCACCTCTTTAAGCGAAACCACTTCTGCCCATCTAGAAAAGTAATCGGTAGATACCGAGATGAATCGGCTGGTAAGGTCGGGACAGTGGTCGTCCGTCTCCGCCAGGCCTCCAAGTAAGAAGGAGGGAAGGGAATAATGAGATAAAATATCCCTCTACTGGAAAGTGGTCGCACCAGCGTCCGATTCTGTGCTTAAGTTTGCTTGAGCTTCCGTCACTTAGTCGATCATGTTGGGGGAGAGGGTGTGAAGGATTCCGGGCATGTGGGCATATGAGAGAGAGGGGGAAGTCGAGAGAGGGGATTTTTTTTTTAATTCATGTGTCACGTTGGAGGCTTATTTACATGTCAATTGTCATGTCAATAAATGCTAACGGCATAAGAGGAGGAGATGGTGGATTGTACTCTATTGAAACATATCGTATCAATTCTAATTAAAAATTTATTTTATATTAAAGTGTTATATTTTATAAATTTTTTGTACTTCATATGTAATTAACCTTCTTTTAATCTCGGGGATGAGTAAATTCTCCGTGCTCAACCTTTTTTTTAGCTCTTTCTTTTTCTTAAAAAAAATTGTTCTTTTTTAATGTTTTCATCCCAATCCTTTTTGTTTTTTTTCCCCAACCAAATCATTATCATTACTTCAAATGTTCATTTTGGTCCTTCGTTAATTTGCTGAATGTTGTTGCATTTGCTCTTGTTTTTCGAAACGAGAATTAATATAATAAATATGGGTATTTTTTTATTTATTTATTCGCCTTTAACCAGAGAAGATGATCTAACTAACAGTTAAAAGTCATCCATCGGACAAAAAAAATAAATCTTTGTAAGAGACTTTTATTTATTTATTTTTTTTCCTTTTTCTTGAATTGTGAGACTTATGAACCTTACATTGAACCCAATTCTTAAGTTCTTATTTAACCATAATTACTCTTCGATCACTTGCTTAATTAATGAAATTTCAAAAAAATATGACGAGAAAATGAAAGAGATTTCCAATCCACAGTGTTACGTGTTAATTTCAAAATAAGTTGAAATTGTTAGGCAAATAACAAGTTGAAAACTGCTAAAATGAAAATGAATACTTGAACCAGAGAATTACGTGGACACTACCATCACGGTGAGGTTGTCGATAACTCACTTGGGTAGACAACAACCTCTCTGGTCTTTTTGGTATCATTCAGGCCTTATGCTATATTTGGTTCAATGTAATGGAATTAGTCATGAATAAAATTAGTATGTACTATGAATTAGTATGTAATAGAATTATGATTAAATATAAGCTTATTTGTTTGGTTGAACGTAATAGTAGATTTGATATTTATAATTTTGGAATTTGATGTGAGGGAATAAAAAGAGATGATTAGGACAAAAGTACGAAATTATCTTTTCTATACAAAGAAGAAAATACCCATATTCTATAAAAATTAAAATATATTAAATATAAAACTGTTACAATATTAAATTTTCGACCAAAAAATAAATATTAAATAATATTTATGAAAAATATAAATTTAAAAAGTAAAAAAAAAGAGGCAGGAAGAATCCTTGGTCCGACAAAGCTTAGCTAACCAAGGCTCAGGAACACCATGGCTGGGCTTGCGCGAGGCTCGTGAACCCAACCATGGGGTCATGAACCCTAGACTGGGGGAACCCAGAGCTCAGGGGACCCGAGCTACCACATGGTTGGGTTCGCAAGCCTTGTGCGAGCGCAAGGCTTAGGACGTCGTGACCAGATCGAACTTTATCGGCTTCAGAGGAATTGGGAGAGGTAGGTTGGGTCTCTGGAAGAGGACGTTCGATCGCATTCTTCTTCTTTATAATACTTTTGGGTTTCCATGGATTAAAAAAGTTCAATGGTTTTTCAGTTTCCACAGGAGTTAAGGCTCTGGACGTTCATGTAAGGGACATTTGGATTTATGTGTTGGAGATATTTTGGACTTCCATAAATTAAGGACCTCTAGGCTTCCTTGATTTAGGTAGCATCATAATATTGTGTCATTTTTTTGTAATTTCCATTAATAGTGACTTAAAAAGACTTTCGATCAGAATGTAACTATTGTCTAGTTTGACATAATGTATGCGTAAGCCTCTCCTTTTTTATATTTTATATAATCATATATATAGCTCTCTCTTTACATATCACAACGATTAGCTAGGACATGTGGCTTAGATCTCACGAGCATGGTGATATTTGTCCGTAAAGAAGCTCGTCACAATTAATACTAGGGCTCACAAGCTTCGCCAAAAAAGGCTTGCTGATGGGCCACAAGGCCGCTACCTTCCTCCTTACCTTCAATTGCCCAAGCTTCAAATTTTTTTAATATTTTTTTGATTACGTGGGTCGCCACATCAATTAGGGGTGGAAATGGTTCGGGTTTTTCAATTTTGGGTCGGTGCACCGACTTTTCGAGTTGGTCCGAATCGAGGAATTACGCACCCAAAAGGACTAAAATCAAGTAGAAAACCCCACCGTTAGTGATTCGGGTTATTTGGGTCGGTTCCCCTATTGACTCGAAATTACTAGGAAAGAAAAAACAAAACGAAGTAAATGTTAACTATCAACACAACATCGAGAGATCCATTAGTAAATAAACAAAAGTAACTCTTTCACTCAACAAAAGAATCACTCTTTCACCCAAGAAAAGAATCAATGTCATTTGGAATTAGAATCTGTGACTGAACATGAAGTGAATTTTTTTGCTCTCTTAATTTCGGGTTGGTTCGGGTCCACGTCGGTTTGTTGGATCGGTTCGGTGGCTGACCCGAGAACCAATAAAAGGGGCTTGAACCGCTCGAATTATTTTCGGGTTTCGGGTTTTTGGGGACGGGTTACGTCAGGTTGGGTCGATTCTCAAGTATTTTGCTTTCACTTCCACCCCTAACATCAATCATCGTTAGTAAACGTTTGCTACGTATCATTTGTTAATAGCCATGTCAACAAAATTGATCGGAATTTGGACGGATGCTAAATGGGGCGAAAAAATGAAAGTTCATGTATTTCTTAGCCAAAAAATATAGTCTGTGATAGTTCGCGTATTTTTTACCCAAAAAAAAAGTTTGTGATAAGATGTAAAAAAAATAAAAAGTTCGTGATTTTTTTTGAACATTTACTCAATGTGGAGTAGCAATTAGATAAGAAAGAGGGGAGAAAGACATTTGCATATCTATTACTTATAGTGCCCCATATCCGTAATCTGAATTACTCTTATAGACACAAATTAAACAAAGTAATCAGTATTACGCATATAATAGATACGTAATTTAATTTGTATTATATTGAACCGGACACACCATTAGAGTTTTGAGTTTATCTTAGAATTGAATCTCTCTCTCAGCCCCTTCAATATTCATTAACATATTCCTAAACTTTTGCTATTTGCATTTCAATACATAACAAGATTCTTTTATAGCATCAATAAATCAATTTAGAGATAAAAAGTGGTCGCACAGACATGATTAGTCTCAACCATAAATTCCCATGGTCTAATCGTAACAAAATCTGTTTAGAGTTATACTTTTTTTGATAACTAAAATGGATCGGGGGGACGAGTAGCATAGCAAGGCTCAAGGGCTCAAAAACCAAGCCGCGGAATGTTCGATTTGATTCATAGCTACATATTGGTCAAATGTCTAGCTTTGTCATCGCGATCCTAATGAGACTTTCAAGGAAGCCCATCCATCCGCAAACTTATAGTCAATGTACTGTTGCCACACAAAGTGAGTACAACAACTAAAAGGAAATCTTAACCCCTTATATGCTTTCAAGGAGTCTCGAACCTTTGACTTGGAGTTTGGAATACTAACGCAATACTACTGAGCTGCCCATCTCATTTGTAGTTTAGAGGCGTACAAGCATTAGCAATTAAGACTCATTAAGGTGTCAGTCCTTTAATGCTTTGCATTTTCACATTAGAGGTCCGTGTGTAAGAAGAGCATATTAGAGTTGTTGAGATAACGAAATAATCCATCAATTCTTTTTGAAAATAACAGATTTGCAACATAATCACGATAGTTAGTGTGAGAAAATAGAATCCCATTCGGATTCCCACCATTAGCTTCAGCTAGTGGATAGTCTAAAGTATTAAATTTATCACCCTAACTTTATCAAGATATGCCAAATGTTGTGCATGGAGAAGTCCATCGCTACTGTCTCCGTTTTCTTACAAAAGCATCGAGTGATCTACTAGCAATAGAGAAGTCCAGAATTAACAACAATATCAAAGAAGAAGAAATCCTAACCAATTAAAATTGTACAGAAATCCACCACAATCCACATTCTTCTTTATAATTTTTTTTCGCTGAATAAAGTAAATATTGAAATTAATGGTAAGTACCAAATACAAGTGTACTAAGATTCGGATACCCTTCAAAAGTACAAAGCGATTGAAAATTTGACCTTGCGGCGAAATGGCTTAGATCATGAGCAAAGGTATTATCAGTCCTAGGAATCCAAGAGCAAATCCAATCTGAGAAAATGTTAAGAGTCGCTAAAACGTTAGAAACTATACTTCTAATTTCCCACGAGATGAATGTGGGTGCAAAATGGCTTATACTAGTAGCAAAGCATTGCAGCGTAACCGGATTTTCGTTAATCCTCTTTTAGCAGCCATGTTCAAGGCAAAGAGAGCTGCTTGAGCCTCAGATTGGATCTGTGTGTCTTCATGTGAGATCTTGAACCAAGATAATGATGACGGGTTGTTTGGGTGGTGTAGAACTCCAAAAGGACACAATCTACTGCTGTTCCAGGTTGCATCTGTGCTGATAACGTTCCAATCAGATCCTGTGGGTATTCTTGATGGCTCTAGCTGCAGAACTGGATTTGGTATGTTGTCTTCTTCTTGCACCACGTGCCGTTTTCCTCTGATGTGATCCATGTAGCGATTCTTGATGCTCTTGATAGTTTCATGAAGATCTTTCTGTTTCCCTACATGCAAGACATTGTTTCGTGAGCTCCACAAATGATAAAAAATGATTGCTGCATATAAGGAAAAATTGGCCCTGTCATTAATGTTCATTATCAAAGAATGTGGGGGGCAGACAACAAAGTTTATTAACTCCCTAGCAGTGGAAGATGGGATAAGATCTGTCTGCATATCCCAAGGTGATTCCCTCCAAGCAACACGATAAAAGAGACAATCGCCGTAGAGATGCTCTAGTTTGTCGGAGCTGGTTTGGCAAAGAGGGCATGGGTTGTTCTCTTCGCTAAATCAAGGGAGGCATTCACTGGCTATTCTCTAAAGATGGAGTTTAAATCGTTCATGGATTTTGAGGCTCCAAATGGCTTTCCACATAGTATCGTTTTGAGCTTGGAATCTATGTTGATCAATTAAATAGAAGGATTTGACAGAGTGCTTCCCTGAAGTGGTAGGAGTCCAATTTGTCGAGTCCTCGTAGTCTTCTTGGGGGAGGTGGATTTTGAGGATGTTCTGCACTGTTTCTTGTTCAAAGAGATATGTGAGTAGTGGAATGTTCCATATTTTTTTGTTGGAATATCATCAAGTCACGTAACTTTAGCTCCGGGTTTGGATCAACATTTGGTCTAGGGAGGGGCTTATGATTTTGCATACCTACGAGTCTAGCCAAGCGGAGATGGACCAGCCATTACCTATTGAGGAGCATGTACTTACCTGGATGGTTTGCTTGCACCATTGTAGACCTTTCCATATTGGAGATTGAGAGCTGCGATTGGAGGAGTTTAGGAAATTACCATACTTTGCCTTTACTGCTCTACCTGCAAGGCTATTGTTGACTTTTGTTAAAGCCCATGCAGTTTTGGAGAGCATTGCCTTGTTCGAGTCTTTTGCTCTTCGGAACCCAAGGCCTCCTTTAGACTTCGGTTGGCATATGGTATCCCAACTCTTGGAGCATAGTAGTTGCCCTCTTCTTTGTTTGTACCCTACCAGAACCTTCTCGTCACTTTGTCTATTGTGCTTAGGGTGGCTTTTGGAAGTCGGAAAAGTGACATCCTGTAGATTGGGGTGTTGTTGACCACCGAGTTGATTAGGGTGGCTCTACCCGCCCAAGAGAGTGATTTTGCCTTCCATAATGCCAGTTTGTTTTTTATCTTATCAATGAGAAATTTGAAGGATTCTTTTCTTTTCCTCTTGATGAAAAGAGGGTTACCCAGGTATTTGGTGTTGTCCTTCAGTTTTCTTATGCCAAGGATGGATTTTGCATTTCTTCTTCCACTTGCCGTGGTGTTCTTGGAAAAGAAGAGGTCTGATTTGGTACGGTTGACCTCTTATCCCGACCAGGAGCAAAATTTGTCGAGGATGCACTTTACATTCCTGATGTTTGCATCCGTGGCTTTTGAGAGAATAAGGAGATTCCACATCTGCCGTCGCTTTTGATGTTTACATTCCCAATGTTTACATTCTTCTTCTTTATAATACTTTTGGGTTTCCATGGATTAGAAAAGTTTAATGATTTTTCAGTTTTGACGGGAGTTAAGGCTTTGGACGTTCATGTAAGGGACATTTGGATTTATGTGTTAGAGATATTTTGGACTTCCATAAATTAAGGACACGTGGGCTTACGTAATTTAAGTAGCATCACAATATTATGTCATTTTTCGTATAGTCCATTAATAGTGACTTAAAAAGACTTTCGATCAAAATGTAACTTCATCTAGATTGACATAATCTATAACGAATCATGTTAAATTATTCGGTAAATTAAGTTGGTTGGTTGCATTGTGTCAAATGGAACGCCTTAATTATGTAACATAAGTGCATCGTTACTTGTTTTTTAAACTTAAGTGAAAGTTTTGCCCAAGATTTTAATAGAATTGATGTTCTCTTGAGTTTTTAAAATTTTTTGGACATGTTGTAATTTCTATCTCAACTTTTTTAACCTCCCAAGGTATAATTAAGTTAACTTCATTTATAATTATATAAATATAATAAAATAGAGAAAAATTTTAGTCTTAATTATTACAAAGTTTTTTCTTTTTATTTCTCGATAATTATCTTAGTAATATTTTTTAAACATAAAAAAGAAACTCTTCTAACACCACTTGATATAAATATAACATAAACATATATTTATATATTATATACGTATTTTACCTAGACCACCCACTTATAGATACAATTGATATACACATACATGCACATAATAATCATATAAATTATTAAAGTGATTAGCATATTAAATATTTTCAGGGTCAAGTGCTTGAGTATTTGTATTTTAAGTTAGTTGGCAACAATATTTTGTTGTTCTAATAAATTAATTTGGCAAAATTATACTTTTGAGGCCACCAATTGTAATTTTTATGATTCACAATTTAACTATTTAAATATAACACACAGTAAACATTGCATGCATTCTTTAGTCAAATGCTTTGGATATTCCGAATTTTAATCAATTTATATTGTTAGGCCATAAATTTCTTCTTTTTTTTTCTCATGATTTATGGAGTGTAGATACTTAAAATACTATAGGCATATTATACTTATTTTATATTTTTACTTTTATCTGATTTAATAATAGAATAAGGGTTAAACATTAATACACATTTAATGTGCCAATTCTACTTTACTGTACATATATTGATTGATTGATTTTAATTAATTAATATATAAATTATGCAAAGATGATTGAGGTTTTACTACATCTTAATTATGATTTGCAGTACATATGGATATAATTATAAGGAGAAAGAAGGAAAAGAATAAAAGGAGAAGGAAAAAAGTAAAAGAATATTATGTAATTATTTTCATCTAATTACAAAAATAATCTTCGTTCGAGTATACATCTCAGGCATTCTCAAAAAGTCTAAAGCATTGAGTATAATACACAAACAGATAATACCAAGTCCTGATGCGACTGCTCTCACATCCATTAAGCAAGTGAAGCCCTGCCCCTACTATCCTTTCAAGCTCTGCCCAAGCATTCGCTGGTCATTGTCCTAGCCTATATCTCGCCACGAGCTTATGTCTTCAAATTCTTAGTTAAGGTACCGCCCTGAATAAAAGCTTGGATGTTATAAGAGAAATTTTTTGAAATGCAAGGACATCCTATATTTTCTCCACAAGCAGTGCTATAACGACCAGTACAGCTGGAATATATAAGAGGAATTGATGGGCATGGCACAACAGAGATGCGATGATAATGTAAGCGGATGCCAATTCAAGAATAAGCTTAACCAGAACATAGCAGCAATCAATATCAATAGCAGAAAAAAATGCAAGCAGACATCAGTTTGCTGGCTTACACACAGAATTAGCATTCTGCACATATCCATAGAAGCAACTAGCATGTAGGAAGTCAGAGGTAATTTGGAATGAAAGATAACAAATGACTGTCTGAGAATATTAAGATATCAGGGATGAATAAAATCCATGGAGTTTCAATCAGAGGTAATTAATCCTTAAAATTTTCTGTCAATCACCACTAAACATGCAAATTCTTGGGCAGAACCATACTATTTATAATGAGACGTGACCAACATTTGATCAATCAGGCATAATGCTTACCTTTTAGCACAGGGGGGGAGGTCACCGAATCGTGACTGTTAATCGCCTACGCTTTAAAACCATCCATCCATCCTCACAGGATCTACATTCAATATCACAAGGTGATCTAAGTTTCATGCCTCACATGTCCAATCTACTCAGCCAGAGTATGCTACTACATGAGTCCCCCGATTGAGCATAAAGCAATAACTGGCATTAAGTAAAGTTCAATTAGCTGCGGAGAGAAGTTGATAGCATGTGATTGAGAATCATAAACTAAGACTCGCATTCACCGGGTTCTTGGCAATTCTCAACTAGCATTGTGTAATGACCTGCTCCAAAAAATCAATGTACATGATAAATAAGCAGATGCAGAAAAAAAAATCATGCCTCGATATGGCAATGATATTGATGAACAAAACAAATAATACCACCGAAATGGAAAAAGTTAAAAAATGCTTTTGTTTCTCGACCTCTACTAACAACCAGGAACTGGGTTGCCAACTGTAATGTAAATCGTAACTAATGAAAAAATAGCAAGTTATTCAATTAATTGAAGCTCATGCTTCTGACTTTAAATTCTTTTAGAGATGGCATTGAAATTCTCAGCAGCATAACAACCAAAATCCAGTCCCTTCTTTTTTCCTTCTTTATTTGTTTAAAGGGGAGAAACCAAAAGAATCCGGCATTTTACATGCACAATAAGGTTATCAAATGTTTCTCGGCGCAGAGATATATAGAATCAATATCTCTATCTTTGAAATCAATTCCATAATTAGAACATGAATGGAGAAGTATATTCTGCAATTCCACAGATAATTAAGACATCAAACTGAAGTTTTTCAATTAATCCATGGAAATTTAGTTTCATGTACACAGAACGAATCGCACTTGAAAGAACTCATCTAGCAAAGGCAGATACTCTGGTTTATCTCTATCTTTGAAATCAATTCCATAATTAGAACATGAATGGAGAAGTATATTCTGCAATTCCACAGATAATTAAGACATCGAACTGAAGTTTTTCAATTAATCCATGGAAATTTAGTTTCATGTACACAGAACGAATCGCACTTGAAAGAACTCATCTAGCAAAGGCAGATACTCTGGTTTACCTATCATGGAGAAAAAGAAAAGGAGACAGTTTCCCTCTCTGCGTCAAATACTCATTGTTGACATCATAACATGATTATGGACCTAGAAAGAAAGGGTCCGATTCCATTTAAATGAAACTATACAAATCACATATAGTCTCCAAACGTTGAACACACCATTGAAAAGAATATGAAATTTCAATTAGGTCATTGAAAAGTTTCCATTTTGACCAAATATCAGCAGCATGAAGATTATCCTTTCAGTGTCAAGCACATATTCTTGCTATTACTATCAAAGCATGATCACGAAACTTCAAAAGATGCATTGCTTCCTTGTAACAGTACCTGTAACGATGAACCCCCTTTGAAAGATTTTATACTTTTCAACCAGAACACCAAAAGGTTCTGATTTTGACCAAACATCACCATCAGCCAGAAGGAAATGATGCTTAAGAACACTAATTACGCAGTGAACTAAACTCAGTGACTACTGAAAATGGCTTTGCAGGAGCAAGATAAAGGCGAGCTTTTCCTCAGAGAAACACGAAGGCAGAAGGTGAATCTAAATGGAACGTTTGATGCTGCTCAAGGGGGCCTTTATTATTATGGAAAAGAGCAGATTATTAACAGCGGACTCTATATTCTGCGAAAAGCTGCATACAATTGAAAGTACAAGTGTATTCCAAAAGAGCATAATCATTATCAGCGGACGCTCTACATACTATCAGCAGATACACATCATCACAAACTTTCCTTAGAATTTGTTCAACTAGTAAAGATTTAGTACAGGGCGAGATTTATTACCATAAGTAAAACAGGTAATGTTAGTGACTGAGCACATACCATGTTTACAACAGCAGACAAAACCCTAAAGTCCTGCTGTTCCAACCAACCGTGGTTGTAAATGCAATGCAATATGCAGAGAGTCAGTAAAAGCAAGCAATTCCCTCGGGTCAAAGCAGCTCAAACACTGATTTTGTCTACCGAAAAAGAGTATGCTTCCCTCAATCAATTTCAACTTCTGTCACAGTTATCCCTCCCAGTCTCCCGATCAATAGTATGGGATAATAAGACAATGCAAAAATACTAACTAGGACAGAAGATGCAACAGCACCACAGACAGATACTAGCAGAAGCTAGCTAGTTAACCACCAATATTACACAAACCAATCCAAGCCTCCTAAAAGCTTGTTGCAAAATTTTACGTTGCCTTCCTATCCTAAGCCCTGATTTCTGCTATTGTGAACTAGATGGATTAGAGACCGACTCCCAAAAAAAAAAAGAAGGGCAGTGATACTGCAATCCTCTACTTGTTTACTATCAAGTTCCAACACGAAGAAGATTCGAATCCTGGAATTGATTGATCTTCCTGAAGCAGCAGTACAATACCATCCGAAAATTGAGGAAAAAGAAAGAGAGAGATGCAGAGAGCCCTGGTTTAGTTACTTAACATGGTGAGTAGGTGATCGTCTCTTCTTGCTGCCGCACGCAACACTGGAGATGAGAGACGGGAGATGGTGGCAGAAGTTAACTTGTTTCACATTTATCGCCTTCGTAACTCCCTGCTCAAGCATAGAAATCGAACAAAAAGAAATTCTAAATTTAAGAAAGAGCAATCAACATAAGTATAAGACTGAAAAACAATCAGGTTTTTCAAAACCTACGTTGAGTGGAAAAAATGGGAATGCTATGGTTGCTCATGGGGCTTCCCGCGTGAGCCCTTTCGTCTGGCAAGGTGCTGCTCGGGGGAGGGGAGTGCTCCGGCCGGAGGTGTGTTTCCTGCACTCCTTGCTCTTGTAGTAGGTCCTCTTTGTCTTGGGTACGTTCACCTGCGTTGCATTACCCACTTAACCGCGAAAGCCAGCGATAACCACTTCATTATCATTACATTATGCATATTAAAACCACCTGATTGATCTCATATGTATGGACATAAAAAAAGAAACCAAAGAAGACAAGGAGCATGGTCATGCATGCGGCACAATTCCTCAACGATTCCATACTTTCTACGCTAAAGCATCCTACTCCTAAAATCCTGCTGCTCTAACTATCGGTTGGTTGTAAATGCAATGGAATGTGCAGAGGGTCAGTAAAAGCAAGCGATTCCCTGGTTCACAAAGAGCAGCTCAAACGTGTAATCCATCCACCCACTGAATTCGTCTCCCCAAAAAACTGTATGCTTCCCTACCTCAATCAATTTCCAATCTCTCTCACGTCACAGTTTTCCCTCCGGTATCCAATAGCTGTGAGCGGTTCACTAACGCATTGACATTAAAATGCGGACTTTCTTTTCTCGCTCCGCCTTCTTAGCACTCGGTTTGTTCTTTAGTTTTTTCAGCTCATCCATGAACTCCTTCTCCACAGATTCAATGTGGTTCAGTATCTTCTGGGCAGTAGGGATGTCAGAGCAGTCGTTTTCAACGATCTTGGTAGTTATGTCAACCAGAATCTTTCTGACTCTGCGGACAGAAGCTGACGGGCTGCTGGTTGTGGCTAGAGAAGGCTTGGGCTTGGGGTTGTGCTTGATGGGAGTACCTGGGAGACACAGAGACTGAGACTGGGACTCAACGCTAGAGGCAGAGCTTCAAACCCCAAATTCGCGATATGCACTGCAGATTTTGGACAACGGTCTGATTGAATTTTGAAATCTCAGGTGAGGTGAGCTGAGGGGAGGAGAGGTGACGATGATGTTATTAATTTATAGGGTTCCGTTCATTTATTCATTTATTTATTTTAATTGGGCCTTCTGTTTCGAATTCATTAAAAAATATTTTCGCATATAAATAGAGAAAAAATGAGATTTGATATTAAAAAAATTAAAAAAACATCAAAAGAGATTTGATATAAAGCCGAATGAAAGTCTGAGGATATTAATATTTTAGAATATTTATTTTAACATTATGATAATTTCTTGAGCAAAATATTATATGAAATCATTTGACAATCCTAGTTTTGATAGTAATCTAAATAGATTGTTACGGATATTATACTTTCCAACTTTCATTTTAGTGTTGGATAATAATAATAATAATAATAATAATAATAATATTATTATGTTATGATAATTTCTTCAGCAAAATATTATATCAAATCACTGGACAATTCTTATTTTAAAATTTTATTTAAATAGATTCTTACAACCGTTAATATAACAACATGATATCATCCCCAATTTTAACAGTCATTTCATTCTTTTAGTGAAATATATAAATTCGCAATCTGATGATTCATTATTTTTGTATCATGATCATTACATAGTGTAAAATTGAGGATGAAAAGAACTTGATCAATATAAGTTTATATCAAAGTAGACAATCTTTTTCTAAAAAGTAATTTAACAATAAATTTGAACAAAATAAACACGATTAAAACCCGTGTATCCCACAGGCAAAGACAATTACATTTCGAGGAACACAAAGAAGAAGAGATGTTGACACCAAAGAATTACCTTAAGGGAAACATATGAGTGTGCGGCAAGATTGAATGTGAAAATGCATATCGCCTTAACTGCCACGAAACCTTAGTTGCTTCTTAAGAGTGAAACTATTGTGGAGATAATCCAAAGAACTGAGGCGACTCGAGAGCGAGCAAGTACAGAGAGCAGGCCAATTCGAAAGTTATAAAGAGAATAGTGAGGAGATTAACCACGTGTCCGCTTGGGCAAAGCTTGCAACCCCTCGACCGGTTACTATTATAAAAATTAAAGGAGTAAATTTTGTTGTTATTGAATTTCCATTGGGTTGATATATACCTAAACCTATTACCACTTAAAAGCTTAAGTTATTAATCGATAATACCCAAGCGTCATATAAACTCATACTTTCATTTTTATTTTTATTTTTCATGTGGGATCACAATGTGTTCCCTTTCTTCTTTCCCCTTGAATTTTCCTGTGTGTGAACATAAACCGATGTTTTGTTCCTCAGGTTCTGCATTCTGATAACTTAACTGTAAATTTTGGATTTGAGAAGAGTATATATGAATGTGGAGACGAAGGAAGATTGCAAGGGCTTTTCCCTTACTCTCTTTTGTTGCTCTTCTAAACTCCTTATTCCAACTCCTACAGCATCTCTTCTGCCCATTCATTTGCAAGATAGACTTCCAGATATCAACAAAGAAAGGACATCCAAAAATGATATATTCCTCGGTCTCTTCTGCAAAACCACAAAGAACACAAATTGGATTCACATCTCTCTTCCATCTTACAATCATGTCCATGGTACTTAGCCTGTTTCTTATATAGCATGCCATGATATGAATTTATTTCTTGGAATGATTGGTGGCGCCGCCCAAAGAAACTTTTGCCAATCCATCAAATCTCTATCAACTCAAATTTGCTCCAATGTAGAAGCCATTGTGAAGATCCCTTTGGGATGAGCTAACTATATAACCTTATCCTCCCTATTTCTACAAGGACTTTCCTGAATTGTAGCCATCTTAGGGATCTGCTTCTTCTCCAACTCCATCCATCCATCCATCCCTCACCTTCAATAAGTTGCAGAAACTCTAGAATCTTTAACAATACCAGTACTCCAAAACTCCTTGGCTGAAAAGCTTCAAATAATGGGCTTTGAGGATGCCAATTATCAAACCAAAACCAGTTCCGTCTCCAATTCGGTATTTGGTCAGTTGGAAACCACTGCTCCTAAGCTTTAGAATCTTTGTGAGAGCGTAAGAACATGAAACTTTGGTATCCCAATGGATTAAAAGTTCCTATCTCTTAACACGTAAGCTTTTTGTCCATGCAATCCATAAAGATCCATCCTAATGAGAAGCCATATTACCTCATCACATAGGCCATATTCCATGTATGAAGTTGCTTTATGCCAGGTCCCCCTTCTTTCCCCGACGAGCAAACTGTATCCTAAGCAGCTTTCAACACAATTGCAGGAACATCTTTGTCTTTTCAAAGAAAAGCCTTGCATTTTCTTCGACAACTCTCAGGACTTTCTTAGGTAAAACGAATGCTCTGCACTAGAAATTAATCATTGAGTGTCGCACAGAATGAATCAGCTACAATCTCCCTACATAAGTCGACTTCTTAGTTGTCAATGAGTTAATTCCCAGAGCGATCCTCTCCACAAGGGGCTTACATTCCTTATCTGAAAGTCTACAAGGAACCAGATGAACTTTGTCCCTTATCCCAACGTTGTTAATTTGATGCCACCATCTAGTCCCAGGGGATAGTTGGTGAAACAAAAATTGCAACGTTTGGATACCTCAGGCAAAAAAATGACGTTGAGATAGATCTAAGAATATCTGTCAACATTAGGGTATGTGGTGCAATAAACCCCACAACATCCTTTGACCGAACATCCCTTACTTTAGCATGAAAATCCTCTACTTTAGCCTAAAAGTCCTCATGTCTAGTATTGTTTACTCTCCTATCCCCTTCTTTTTCTACTGTACTCCACGACCAAATCCGATTTCACCGGACTTTTCGTTCAGGTTCGATGGTGCCTACTCCTCTACAGATTCACTTTCCTTCTTGCTATTATTTTTATGCTATACTCCACGCCCAAATCCAAGTTCCAAGATTTTTTCGTGCAATTAGAGGTAAATCAACAAAATATGAACAACTAGTTCCGATCTTACAAATGATGTCATGGCTTTCTCTGTGTTAAGTTGGTGATTCGGTTTATTCTTACATGTTATTTTTTCCTTCTGATTCATGCATCTTTGTTGAGACTCTTGGGCACAATAAATTTGTACGTAATTCTTAGGTGATACATATGCCGTGAATCGGACGCAAATGCCTCTACGATCAACTATAATTTATGTTAGTGATATGCCCTAGAGCTTGATTTATGTATTTGGATAATTCCTTTTATGGCAATAAAGTTTATTCTATTATTCGTATATTGTCTATGTTTATTATAACAAAGTTCTTAAAATATTTTGAATGCTTCATTCTTAAGAGTTAAGAATATGAGTGACGAAGTAATTCGGTAAGAATATCTTTAAATTGTTCACGATCGTAGGAGACTTAACTGAACATTATTTCTCCAGATAGATCGTCACCTCTGTCTATTTCCATGATTAGTATACAGATACTAATGAAGATGGAGTAGTGAGTCTCATGCTATTTGATAACTGTTATCATGACAGATATGTGGATACTTATATGATAAGTAGTCGAACGTGACGTGCAGATAATATTCATACGGTAATTTACTAATGTCAATGAATGTTATCTGGATCGTATTAGTGCATATAGTCCTTAAACCTGATATGGAACGCTATCTCAAGTATAGGTGATTAGGATTTGCTACTACTATTATATTTGTGCTTAGCATAATTACTTAGCAGATAGTGGTTCTAGTTAGTTATACTTGGAGTTAGGTGTCCGATCAAGATGGGATCCGCTAACCTGAGTAAATAGGGAAAATATCCTATGGCTATGAGTTTTGTTCTGGATCGAGAAATCCTCGGCCGGGGTAGATAGACTCGAATAGAAAAGACTTTCTGTTCAAGTACTACAGATCTAAGAATGAAATTAGAGAGTTCATGTAATCGGCTATAGAGTTCGGCATTTACCGTAACTCTGGCTACATCTAGATCTTGTAGTGAACGGACTCAATGCACGGTATACACGATCAGAGGTTCATCAGAATGTTTCAATTATACATTCGTCATCATTTGGATTGTCACGATATGCTGCTTGGTGTTACTCGTGAACTTTGGGAACCATTGGCATTTTGGGAATTATGCTTTTGGTTACAGAAAAAGTTTCTGGTAGTGTCAAATGAGTTGATACTATAATCCCATTGCCATTTGATGATGAACCTAGTTAGTCACACATATTGAGCGTGTCTAAACCGAGAAAAAAATTAATTCTAATTAAGGAAGTTAATTAGAAATTAATTATCGAACGAGGCTAGCAATGTGGTTGCAAAGGTACTAGCACATCCTGAAGCCGAGTTCAATAACAAGGATAAACATAATTAAGGAAATACGATAGTTTCCTTATTTGAAGAGTTTTTGTAAATAGATCGTCTATTGATAGAAACTCGTGTCAAGGACTTATTTGATCTTTCTTTCTTACAACAAGGGCAAGTCATTGGATGACTTAAGTGTGAGGACTCATTTGTGATTTATTAATTAATGTGGATTAATGAATAATTACATTTTAGTCCCTCGGGTAAAGATATATATAGATATATTCTTACAAATAACCCTAGAGCGCGATCTATTAATAAGACCCGATATATTAGAGAGAAAGAGAGGAGGCTTCAGCTGAAAAATTACAGCAGCTCAGCCACATTATTTCCGAGGCAATTTGAAGTCTTCCTCATCTTCGGTTCGGTGTTTTCGGTATTGTCCTTGACATCCTTGAAGAAATCCTTTTATTCCGTGACGATTCCGTTCGAGACCGGTGACCTAGATCGGAGTGTACGGGTCGAGAGGAGCTCAATCTCGGTGGAGACGCGCTCGTGTGGACGAGCTAGAGACTAGACACTTGGACGGTTAATTTAATCGACTCGAATCGACAAGGTTAGTATAAAAGTCTAAACTTTACATGTAGATTCGATATGTGATGTTATCTATTCGTTTAGAAAGCGATTCTTATTTAAAGATGTGATCTTGAAGTTTTGACTAAACGAGCACGCGATAAAAATTTGATTTTTACGTTATTTAACTTTTCCGCTGCGCATGTGCTCGGTATTCTAACAGTGGTATCGGAGCCACCCTTCTAATCGATTGGATACATGATTTGTGCCTAATTTTGGTGGTTGATTGTGATTTATTGATTTGTTTGATAAATCGATATCGAATCCGTCACGAGGATTTGTTTTTCGTGACTAGCCCTAGACATTACAATTGGATTGACTAATTTTAGGGCAGGGTTGAGTAGATCTTTAGTGTTGACTATTTTTCGGGCAATCGTTGCATGCTCGGGGGCTTCTAGATCATGGCCAGCAGCAACTTCCATGCAGTTGTTCAGTAATTTAAAAAAAAAAAAAACTTGCTGGCTTGCCCCCAAGGATTAGCTACTATTTTGGGTGATTGTCACATGCTCGTTGGCTGCTGTGTGTTCTAAGTGGCTGCTGGGGGATTCCTGATTGCTTCGGGCAGGAGCTGAAAGTTTTCGGGCCACTCCTGGAAGCTCGATTGCTGGAGATAACACCTGGCATGTTGCTAGTTGCTTCTCGAGGCAAGTTGCTGAATTGTTCAGCGGCTGTGGATGTACTCGTGGCTAGTGTTTACTGTCTTGGGTGACTAGAGCAAATTGGTTGCTTTTGGTTGTTCTTGGACAGAGCGTGGTTGTCAGGTGGCTGCAATTTTCAAGCCAGAAGTGGCTGAGATATCTTGGCTGCCCCGAGCCGGTGGCGGTCACTTAACGAGCAATTTCGATATTTTGGAAATAAGATTTCCGAAACAACTAATTACCAAAATTGTTTTCGTAAAATTTGATTTTATGGAAATTGAATATTTGATATCCTATTCTAATGAGATTAGAAATTTAATATTTGATATCAAAAAGGAATTTTGAAGATACACTAGATATATGATATATTGTATATTTTCAAAATTGGAAATTTCCTAATATGAGATATTTTGATATTTTGTAAAGAGTTACAAAATTGGCACGAAATTATGCTATTAGTTTCCTATTATAAATTTCGAGCATGGTGTGTGATTATGGATTTTAGGAAAATTTTGCTTAATTCTCGTGGCTCTAGGATTAGGCTAATAGTAAATCCATGATCGTGCTTTTATCGATTCCGAGTATAAATTTATGCATGTGATGTGTGAATACAGATAATGTGCAAAGTGAAACCGAATAGTAATTAGGTCACCTAAAAGAAAATCTTCCAAATTAAAATATTAAATCGAGAATGGCATGAGGTTGCGAACCTTTGTCATGGCTCTCCACCAAAGCATTCTCCAGAGAGTTTTAATTTGTTTTGTTGTCGGTCGTGGACACACGGGGGCATGAGACAA
Source organism: Punica granatum (assembly GCF_007655135.1). Taxonomy (NCBI): domain Eukaryota; kingdom Viridiplantae; phylum Streptophyta; class Magnoliopsida; order Myrtales; family Lythraceae; genus Punica; species Punica granatum. Next base: position 16,705,235 of record NC_045127.1, on the reverse strand, counting down.
ACTAAGAGATCTTTTTGCATGAATGTTAAAACAAGTGATGTTTTAGATTGTTGGTTGCCAATAACGGTAGGCACCTAAGGTAGCTGATATCTAGGGTTTGGTGGGTCAGACTTAACTATGCATGATGGACCAATAACGGCAGGCACCTGAGGTCCAGAGTACTAGGAGCCGAATTAATTGAGCCGTATATAGAGATGTACTGAATAAAGAGTTGTTCACTTAGAGAATACTTGTTTTCAATAATGGCAGGTACCTGAGGAAATTAGTATTCTATGAGAATTCAATCACCCGCTAGGAATCTTTCCCGATTAGGATTCCCGTTTCCTATTTTGGAAGTGTAGGATTCGAAAAGATAGTGGGAGACCATTTTGATTGAAAGTCCATGATCATTATGGTTATATATATACATAAATTCATTAATTTAATCTTGTTATTTTCTGCAGTAATGATAAGTATGAAATCTATGAATCCACTCTCGTGCATACTGAATAATAATAGGCTCACTGGGCCTAATTTTTCGGACTGGCTCCGTAACCTGAACATTGTCCTGAACATGGAGGCTCTGGGATACATCCTAGAGACTCAGGAGATTGAACTTCCTGGCGGGGATGCTACGAGTGATCAGCAGGACGCATATGGTCAGTGGTTTGTTGATGACACGAAGGTCCGCTGCTATATGCTTGCTTCCATGAGCAATGAGTTGCAGAAGCAACATGAGAGCATGAAGAGTTCTCGTGAGATCTTGAAGAATCTCAGGGAGCTATATGGGGAGAATAGCAGGACCGCACGATATGAGATATTGAAGGAATTATTCCGTGCGAGAATGCAGGAGGGAACTGAAGTCATAGCTCATGTGCAGAAGATGATCAGGCTGATTCAACAGCTTGAGAAGCTTGAGTTCTAGATGGACAAAGAATTCCACGTGGATTTAGTTCTTCAGTCTCTCCCATATTCTTTCTTAGGGTTCATTGTGAACTTTCACATGAACAAGTTATCATGTTTGTTGTCCGAGCTGCTGAACATGTTGGTCACTGCACAAAATGCTATGAACAACAAAAGGAAGGATAAGAAAGTCGTTCTTGTGGTTGGTACTTCTTCCAGTAAGACTGGGAAGAAGAATAAGAAGTCCAAGAAAGGCTATGTTCCTCAACAATTAGCAGGGGTGTCCAAGAATAAGGGCAAGGCAAAGGTTGCTGTAGATAAGGGAACTTGTTTCCACTGCGGCAAGGATGGACATTGGAAGAGGAACTGTCAGTGGTACCTCGCCTCGTTGAAGGCAAATAAGGGAAAGAAACCTTTAGAAGGTATTTCTATCTCTTGTTATATTAGTTCCAATGATTCATATAGCTCATTTACAACTTGGGTTCTTGATACTGGTGCAAGCTCACATGTTTGTACCTCTATGTAGGGGCTAGCAAGCAGTAGGGTCCTCGGAAGGAATGAGGTTCGCCTAAAAATCGGCAATGGAGCAAGTGTTGCGGCCAAAGCTGTGGGGTCAATTTCATTACATATGGATGGACAGGTTTTATTTCTAGATCGTGTTTTAGTTTTACCAAACGCCTATCGGAACATTATTTCTATTTCTAGTTTGACTAGAAGTGGATACTTATTTGATTTCAGACATGATGCTTGCAACATTTATTATGGTAATAAAGTTATTGGCGTTGATTATTTACACGATGGCCTTTATTATCTTAGAGCTAGAAATGAAACGATTCCGAACACGATTGAGATTAACACCGTATCCGAATTTATTCCAAGTTTAAAGCAACTTTGGCACCTTAGACTAGGGCATGTTGCAGATGATAGGATAAGTAAGTTGGAAAAGATGAGACTTATAGTTCTATTGGGTTCTGAATCCAATTCAACTTGCGAGTCTTGTCTTCAAGGCAAGATGACTAGGACTCCATTTGTGGGACAAATGGAGAGGGCTAAGGAAGTTTTAGAACTCATACATAGTGATGTGTGTGGTCCATTTAGTGAAGTGGCTAGGGGTGGATATTCCTACTTCATCACCTTTACCGATGATTATTCTCGTTTAGGGTATGTTTATCTTATGAAGTATAAACACGAATCCTTTGAAAAGTTCAAGGAATTCAAAGCTGAAGTAGAAAAATAGAAAGGGAAGAGTATCTAGACTTTTCGATCAAATCGAGGAGGAGAGTACATGAGTACTGAGTTTGGTGATTTCCTGAAAGAACACGGTATTGTTTCTCAATTTACTCCACCAGGAACACCACAGTTGAAAGGAGTTTCTGAAAGGAGGAACCGTACCCTGTTGGACATGGTTCAGTCGATGATGAGCTATACAGATCTCCCCATTTTGATGTGGGGATATGCGCTGCAAACCGCGTGTTACTTGCTTAACAGGATTCCAAGTAAATCGATCTCTACCACTCCATATGAGATATGGAATGGTAGGACACCTAGTCTTAAGCACGCTAAGATTTGAGGTTGTCCTGCATTCATTAAGAAGCGGAAGACCGATAAGTTGGAAACTCGGTCCGAGAAAGGCAGATTTATTGGTTATCCAAGTGACAGCCTTGGATACTATTTTTATTTCCCTACTGAGCAAAGGGTTGTTATTAGTAGAGATGCGATCTTTTTGGAGAAACAGTTTGTCCATGAAGGTGGCATGGGAAGACAAATAGTACTTGATGAGGAGTCATCGGTGCCACAGACCGATCAGGCGCCCATTTCGATAGACACTGATAAACCAGTTGAGACACCTATTCAAATTTAGAATGTCACAGAACCTCGAAGGTCTGGTAGGGTAACTCATACTCCCGCGAGATACCTTAATCTCCATGAAAACGTACAAGAGTTGTTCGTTCATGGAGATAATGATCATAGGGATGATCCTACCACTTATGAGGAAGCGATATCAGATATAGATTCTTCAAAATGGCTAGAGGCCATGAAGTCCGAAATGGACTCTATGAGCAAGAACCAAGTCTGGGATCTTGTTGACCCTCCTGAAGGTATAGTACCTATAGGGAACAAATAGATTTTCAAGAGGAAGAATGGTGTTGATGGAAAGGTAGAGACCTATAAAACTAGGCTAATGGCGAAGGGTTATCGCCAGAAGCAGGGAGTCGACTATGAAGAGACTTTTTCGCTTATAGCCATGCTGAAGTCTATCAGAATAAAGCTAGCAATTGCTACGCACTATGATTATAAGGTTTGGCAAATGGATGTTAAGACCGCCTTCCTCAACGGATACATTGAGGAAGACATATTCATGGACCAACCCAAGGGTTTTGAATCCAAGGATAAGTCCAAGGTGTGCAAGCTTAAGAGATCTATTTATGGTCTTAAATAGGCTTCGACGAGCTGGAATCGACGTTTTGATGAGGCCGTAAAGTCCTTTGGCTTCATCAAGAACGAAGATGAACCATGTGTGCATAAGAAGGCTAGTGGGAGCGTGATCGCCTTTCTTATATTATACGTGGATGACATTCTGCTGATGGGTAATGATGTTGGTATGCTCACGTCGGTAAAGGTCTGGTTGTCTAATACTTTCTCCATGAAGGATTTGGGAGAAACAACCTACATTCTAGGTATTCGGATATATTGAGATAGACCGAAAAAATTAATAGGTTTATCCCAAGCCCTGTATTTAGATAAGGTGTTGAAGAGGTTCAATATGCAAGATTCTAGAAGAGGATTGCTCCCTGTGACACGCGGTATCCATCTCTCTAAAGCGATGTCTCCCAAGACTCCGGAGGAGAGAGAAAAGATGGCACATATGCCTTATGCTTCGGCTATAGGTAGCATGATGTACACTATGCTGTGTACAAGGCTGGATATCGCGTATGCTGTTAGTGTGACTAACAGGTATCAATCCAACCCAGGACCTGATCATTGGACTACTGTCAAGAATGTCCTTAAGTACTTGAGAAAAACTAAGGATATGGTTCTGGTATATGGAGAATGTGAGTTGAGACTAGACGAGTTTACAGATTCTGATTTTCAGTCAGATGTAGATGATAGAAAGTCTATCTCCGGTTACATATTCACCTGTTATAGAGGTGCATTTAGCTGGAAGAGTTCTAAGCAAGAGACGACTGCAGATTCTACTACAGAGGTTGAGTATATTGCTGCATCTGATGCAGCAAAGGAGGCAGTTTGGATTCGGAAGTTTGTGACTGAACTCGGTATTGTTCCCTCCATATCTTCACCGGTAGAGTTGTACTGTGATAATACTGGAGCGATTGCACAAGCAAAGGAACCGAGGTCACATTAGAAGTCCAAACACATTGAGAGGAGATATCATATTATCATGGAGATTATCGAGAGAGGCGATGTAGCTGTGCAGAAAGTAGCTTCAGCAGATAATGTCGTGATCCACTCACGAAGGCCATGACGCAGCAACAACTAGAGAAACATCTTGAGAATATGGGTCTTAGATACTGTACTGAGTGGCTCTATTGCAAGTGGGAGATTGTTAGTGATATGCCATAGAGCTTGATTTATGTATTTGGATAATTCCTTTTATGGCAATAAAGTTTAATCTATTATTCGTATATTGTCTATGTTTATTAGAATAAAGTCCTTAAGATATTTTGAATGCTTCATTCTTAAGATTTAAGAATATGAGTGACGAAGTAATTTGGTAAGAATATTTTTAAACTGTTCACGATTGTAGGAGACTTAACTGGACATTATTTCTCCAGATAGATCGTCACCTCTGTCGGTTTCCATGATTAGTATACAGATATTAATGAAGATGGAGTAGTAAGTTTCATGCTATTTGATAACTGTTATCATGATAGATATGTGGATACTTATATGATAAGTAGTTGAACGTGACGTGCAGATAATATTCATACGGTAATTTACTAATGTCAATGAATGTTATATGGATCGTATTAGTGCATATAGTCCTTAGACCTGAGATAGAACGCTATCTCAGGTATAGGTGATTAGGATTTGCTATTACTAATATATTTGTGCTTAGCATGATTACTCAGCAGATAGTGGTCCTAGTTAATTATACTTGGAGTTAGGTGTCCGATCAAGATAGGATTCGCTAACCTGAGTAAACAGGGAAAATGTCCTATGGATATGAGTTTTGTTCTGGATCGAGAAATCCTCGGTCGGGGTAGATAGACTCGAATAGAAAAGAGTTTCTGTTCAAGTACTACAGATCTAAGAATGAAATTAGAGAGTCCATGTAATCGGCTATAGAGTTTGGCATTTACCGTAGCTCTGGCTAGATCGGGATCTTGTAGTGAAGGGACTCAATGCATGGTATATACGATCATAAGTTCATCAGAATGTTTCAATTATACATTTGTCATCATTTGGATTATCACGATATGCTGTTAGGTGTCACTCGTGAACTTTGGGAACCAATGGCATTTTGGGAATTATGCTTTTGGTTACATAAAAAGTTTCTGGTAGTGTCAAATGAGTTGATACTATAATCCCATTGCCATTTGATGATGAACCTAGTTAGTCACACACATTGAGCGTGTCTAAACTGAGAAAAGAATTAATTCTAATTAAGAAAGTTAATTAGAAACTAATTATCGAACGGGGCTTGCAATGTGGTTGTAAGGGTGCTAGCACATCCTGAAGCCAAGTTCAATATCAAGGATAAATATAATTAAGGAAATACGATAATTTCCTTATTTGGAGAGTTTCTATAAATAGATCGTCTATTGATTGAAACTCCTGTCAAGGACTTATTTGATCTTTCTTTCTTACAACAAGGGCAAGTCATTGGATGACTTAAGTGTGAGGACTCATTTGTGATTTATTAATTAATGTGGATTAATTAATAATTACATTTTAGTCCCTCGGGTAAAGATATATATAGATATATTCTTACAAATAACCCTAGAGCGCGATCTATCAATAAGACCCGATATATTAGAGAGAAAGAGAGGAGGCTTCAGCTGAAAAATTACAGCAGCTCAGCCACATTATTTCCGAGGCAATTTGAAGTCTTCCTCGGCTCCAATTCAGTGTTTCGGTATTGTCCTTGACGTCCTTGAAGAGATCCTTTTATTCCGTGATGATTCCGTTCGAGACCGATGACCTAGATCGAAGTGTACGGGTCGAGAGGAGCTCAATCTCGGTGGAGACGCGCTCGTGTGGACGAGCTAGAGACCAGACACTTGGACGGTTAATTTAATCGACTCGAATCGACAAAGTTAGTATAAAAGTCTAAATTTTACTTGTAGATTCGATATGTGATGTTATCTATTTGTTTAGAAGGCGATTCTTATATCAAGATATGATCTTGAAGTTTTGACTAAACGAGCACGCGATAAAAATTTGATTTTTACGTTATTTAACTTTTCCGCTGCGCATGTGCTCGGTTTTCTAACAATTTACTCTGCCATTATGAGGCAGCTCTCACCGCATCTTTCATGTAGCACATTGCTTTGTCTACCGTTTTGCGCTGCGTCTTTTTCGGTCACATTCTGACTGTATATGTCATAAATTATTCAAATTTTTTACGCTAATAAAATTTTGGTAATTCAATTGTTCGCAAACTTATTTGTACCCCCTTTCCATGTCAATAATTCCTGATTTCAGCTTTTTCTTTCTTTCTTTCTTTCTTTTTCTAGCTGTTGTGTTCAGTACATATTTACTGAAAGCTTTGAGCATTGACATAAGGAGAAGAGACTTATCACTTTACCCTGATCCATGTTAAAATTTGACATTTCTATGACTACACCTCTGGTTAATCAACTTCATTTACTTTCGCAAGTCTAGCTTTAGGGGTTCACTTCCTCTAAGGAATAGATCTCGACTCCATTCAGCAAGAAAGGTACTGCGTGCCATGCATATTTACAAGATCTTTCTCTCTAAGTGCCATGACTATTGGTCTATGTCCTGCATTTGTTCATGGGACTGTTGGGACTACCTTAGATGTGAATTATTTGTCTTCTAAATGTTCAAATTTTCCATGTTAACAACATTTTACTTCAAATCGGAACTCCATTATGAGGTAGATCTCAACGATGTTTATGGTTTTACTCAGAAACCCTTTTTCTCATCAACATTCCTTTTTCCATGTTCCCACAGCGTTCCAAGTTACAAGTTCAAATCTTGAGCCTCATTATCGAACAACTCCAACAATCGGAGCCACCGGAAAGAAGATAAAACCCGAGGGCTTCAAAATGCAAATAACAATTAGATCATTTCGAGGCTTCGCTCTTTTACTTATGACTCTGGAATGTTGTGCTTCCATTCCTTTTTCTTGGACGACCAATGTAAAAACAACCACCACTTATTTAAAACCAGTAATATTTCTTTTGGGGATAGATTTCCACTCCATTTAGCATAAATACGTCTACGCTTCAAGCATGTATCTCTCAACGTCGCATAATATTTGCTCTTTATGGAATCTTTCCTTCAATTTTTCTATACTGCTAGCCCCCACGCACGCAGTTCACGCGCGCGGGATCGCTCTCGGCCTTGGGAGGAGATTCTATTATTGCTTTGTATGTCCAAGTCAGTGCAGATTTTTTTTTTTGGTCACATTCGAATCGCTATATCTGTCTTAAAATGAATAGCAATATTCGAATTTCTATTATTTCTTTTCCAGATGGTCAGTGACCAACCTAGGCAAAGTTCAAAACTATATTGAAACCATTTTGTGACACAATGAGCCTACACTTCACAAGAGACTAGCCTAAAGTTATAAAATGATACCCCTCATGATCTCATTGAAGGGAAGAGCACATTGCCGCTCTCGCTCTCTCATTCTCGAAAAGTCATAATGATTAACTCGGAAAAAGTTATAATGATAGGAGACCACTAAGGGAAGATGCTCGTTATCCTTGGGAACAGATGTAATCGGAGCGAACTTGAACTCGATGAGTATCTAGAACCTACATCGATATAGTTAATTTGGGGTATTTTTAAAATTACTTTTGTAATAATACTCCATTGTGCTACCTACCAGCATTCATGCCATGTGCGGTTTAAAATATAATTTTAATTATATTACGCAAAGATGATTGAGGTTTTACCACATCTTTATTATGGTTTGCACTTGCAGTACATATGGATAAAATTATAAGGAGAAAGAAGGAAAAGAATAAAAGGAGAAGAAAAAATGCAAAAGAATATTAGGTAATCATTTTCATCTTTAATCACAATAATATTCTTTGTTCGAGTATACATCTCAGCCGTTCTCAGAAAGTCTAAAGCATTGAGTATAATACACAAACAGATGACGCCAAGTCACGAAGCGACTGCTCTCATCCATTAAAGCCAGTGAAGCCCTGCGCCTACTGTCCTTTCAGGCTCTGCCCGAGCATTTGCTGGTTGTTGTCCTAGCCTATGTCTGCAAATTCTTAGTTAAGGTACTGCCCTGAATAAAACCTTGGCTGTTATACGACAATTTTTTTTTTTAAATGCAAGGACATCCTATATTTTCACCACAAGCAGTGCTACAACGACCAGTATCGCCAGAATATATAAGAGGAATTGATGGGCATGGCACAACAGATATCTAATGATAATGTAAAGTGGATGCCAATTCACGAATATGCTTAAGCAGAACATAGCAGCAATAACTATCAATAGCAGAAACAAATGCAAGCAGACGTCAGTTTGCTGGCTTCCACACCGAATTAGCATTCTGCACATATCCATACAAGCAACTAGCAAGAGGGAAGTCAGAGGTAATTTGGAATGAAAGATACCAAACGAGTGTCCGAGAATATCGAATATATCAGGGAAGCATAAAATCCATGGAGTTTCAATCAGAGGTGGTTAATCCTTAAATTTTCTGTCAATCAAGTAAACATGCAAATTCAAGGATAATAACTGTACTATTATGATGGAACCTGACCAACATCCGATCCATCAGATACTTACCTTCTCGTATAGGTCACCTGATTGTGATTCTTCATCTCGTAGGTTTTCAAACTATCCATCCATCCTCATAGGATCTATATATAAACTACTTCGACATCACAATATCATCTAAGTTTTGATGCTACTACATGTCTTGCAGTTGGGCATACAGTAATAACTGTCACCAAGTAAAGTTCAATCAGCTGAGGAGGAGAGAAGTCACAGCATGTGATTGAGAACAATAAACTTAACAGGAGCTTGACGAGTTGTATGAGAAAATTATGAAGTGCAAGAACATCCTATATTTTCACCACAGTCTGTGCGCTATAACGACCAGTATTTGCCAGGAATACATAGAAGGAATTGAAAGGCGTAATATATATCCGCCCCTTCAAAGATACTGTAATGCCGCTCCACAGATATGCTTAAGCTCAATATAGCAGCAATCAATATCAAAAGCAGAAACAAATACAAGCAGACATCAGTTTGCTGGCTTCCAAACCGAATTAGCATTCTGCCCATATCCATAGAAGCAACTAATGTGAATTCTAGAGGTAATTGAGGAATGACAGATAACAAATGAGTGTCCGCGAATATCTAGCTTGAGAAAATGGCAATAAATCAAGGATGCATAAAATCCATGGAGTTTCAATCAGAGGTAGTTAATCCTTAAACATGCAAATTCTAGGACAGAACCACACTATTTATAATGGGACCTGACTAACATCTGATCAATCAGGCATAATGCCTTTTAGTATAGGGGGAGGTCACCTAACCGTGACTCTTCATCTCCTAGGTTTTTAAACCATCCATCCATCCTCACAGGATCTACATATAAACTACTTCAATATCACAACGTGATCTAGGTTTCATGCCTCACATGTCCAATCCATTTAGCCAGAGTATGCTACTACATGAGTCGGCCATAGAGCAATAACTGGCATTAAGTAAAGTTCAATTAGCTGCGGAGAGAAGTTGACAGCATGTGATCGAGAATAATAAACTAAGACTCGCATTTCACTGGGTTCCTGCCAATTCTCAACTGGCATTGCGTAATGACCTGCTCTAAAATATGAATATACATGTATTATATACAATGATGAATGAGCAAATGCAGAAAGAAAAATCATACCTCGATATGGCAGTGATATTGATGAACAAAACAAATAATACCACCGAAATGGAAAAAGTTAAAAACCACTTTTTTTCCCCGACCTCTACTAACAGCCAGGAACTGGGTTGCCAACTGTCATGTAAATCGTAACTAATGAAGAAAATAGCGAGTTATTCAATTAACTGAAGCTCATGCTTCTGACTTTAAATTCTTTTGCATAAGAACCAACATTCAGTCTCTTCTTTTTCCTTCTTTTTTTGTTTAAAGGGGAGAATCCAAAAGAATCCGGCATTTTACACACACAATATGGTTTACGAATGTTTCTCGGGGCAGAGATATATAGAATCAATATCTCTATCTTTCAAATCAATTCCATAATTAGAATGTGAATGGAGAAGTATATTATGAAATTCCACAGATAAGTAAGCCGTCAAACTGAAGTTTTTCAATTAATCCATAGAAATTCGGTTTCATGTACACAGAACGAATCACACTTGAAAGAACTCATCTAGCAAAGGCAGATACTCTGGTTTACCTATCATGGAGAAAAAGAAAAGAAGGAGACAGTTACCCTCTCAGCGTCAAATACTCATTGTTGACTTCATAACATGATTATGGACCTAGAAAGAAAGGTTCTGATTCCATTTAAATGAAACTATCCAAATCATGTATCAAGTCTCCAAACATTGAACACCATTGAAAAGACTATGGCATTTCAGTGAGTTTATTGAAAAGTTTCCATTTTGACCAAATATCAGCAGCATGATGATTATCCTTTCAGTGTCAAGCACATATTCTTGCTATTACTATCAAAGCATGATCACGAAACTTCAAAAGATGCGTTGCTTCCTTGTAACAGTACCTGTAACGATGAACCCCCTTTGAAAGATTTTATACTTTTCAACCAGAATACCAAAAGGTTCTGATTTTGACCAAACATCACCATCAGCCAGAAGGAAATGATGCTTAAGAACACCAATTACGCAGTGAACTAAACTCAATGACTGCTGAAAATGGCTTTGCAGGAGCAAGTTAAAGGCGAGCTTTTCCTCAGAGAAACACGGAGGGAGAAGGTGAATCTAAATGGAACGTTTGATGCTGCTTAAGGGGGCCTTTATTATTTTGCAAAAGAGCAGATTACGAATAGCGGACTCTCTATATTCTGCGAAAAGCTGCATACAATTGAAAGTACAAGTGTATTCCAAAAGAGCATAATCATTATCAGGGGACGCTCTACATACTATCAGCAGATACACATCATTACAAACTTTCCTTAGAATTTGTTCAACTAGTAAAGATTTAGTACAGGGCGAGATTTATTACCATGAGTAAAACAGGTAATGTTAGTGACTGAGCACATACCATGTTTACAACAGCAGACAAAACCCTAAAGTCCTGCTGTTCCAACCAACCGTGGTTGTAAATGCAATGCAATGTGCAGAGAGTCAGTAAAAGCAATCAATTCCCTCGGGTCAAAGCAGCTCAAACACTGATTTTGTCTACCGAAAAAGAGTATGCTTCCCTCAATCAATTTCAACTTCTGTCACAGTTATCCCTCCCAGTCTCCCCGATCAATAGTATGGGATAATAAGATAATGCAAAAATACTAACTAGGACAGAAGATGCAGCAGCACTACAAACAGATACCAGCAGAAGCTAGCTAGTTAACCACCAATATTACACAAACCAATCCTAGCCTCCTAAAAGCTTGTTGCAAAATTTTACGTTGCCTTCCTATCCTAAACCCTGATTTCTGCTATTGTGAACTAGATCGATTAGAGACCGACTCCCAAAAAAAAAAAAGGGCAGTGATACTGCATTCCTCTACTTGTTTACTATCAAGTTCCAACGTGAAGAAGATTCGAATCCTGGAATTGATTGATCTTCCTGAAGCAGCAATACAATACCATCCGAAAATTGAGGAAAAAGAAAGAGAGAGATGCAGAGAGCCCTGGTTTAGTTACTTAGCATGGTGAGTAGGTGATCGTCTCTTCTTGCTGCCGCACGCAACACTGGAGATGAGAGACGAGAGATGGTGGCAGAAGTTAACTTGTTTCACATTTATCGCCTTCGTAACTCCCTGCTCAAGCATAGAAATCGAACAAAAAGAAATTCTAAATTTAAGAAAGAGCAATCAACATAAGTATAAGACTGAAAAACAATCAGGTTTTTCAAAACCTACGTTGAGTGGAAAAAATGGGAATGCTATAGTTGCTCATGGGGCTTCCCGCGTGAGCCCTTTCGTTTGGCAAGGTGCTGCTCGGGGGAGGGGAGAGCTCCGGCCGGAGGTGTGTTTCCTGCACTCCTTGCTCTTGTAGTAGGTCCTCTTTGTCTTGGGTACGTTCACCTGCGTTGCATTACCCACTTAACCGCGAAAGCCAGCGATAACCACTTCATTATCATTACATTATGCATATTAAAACCACCTGATTGATCTCATATGTATGGACATAAAAAAAGAAACCAAAGAAGACAAGGAGCATGGTCATGCATGCGGCACAATTCCTCAACGATTCCATACTTTCTACGCTAAAGCATCCTACTCCTAAAATCCTGCTGCTCTAACTATCGGTTGGTTGTAAATGCAATGGAATGTGCAGAGGGTCAGTAAAAGCAAGCGATTCCCTGGTTCACAAAGAGCAGCTCAAACGTGTAATCCATCCACCCACTGAATTCGTCTCCCCAAAAAACTGTATGCTTCCCTACCTCAATCAATTTCCAATCTCTCTCACGTCACAGTTTTCCCTCCGGTATCCAATAGCTGTGAGCGGTTCACTAACGCATTGACATTAAAATGCGGACTTTCTTTTCTCGCTCCGCCTTCTTAGCACTCGGTTTGTTCTTTAGTTTTTTCAGCTCATCCATGAACTCCTTCTCCACAGATTCAATGTGGTTCAGTATCTTCTGGGCAGTAGGGATGTCAGAGCTGTCGTTTTCAACGATCTTGGTAGTGATGTCAACCAGAATCTTTCTGACTCTGCGGACAGAAGCTGACGGGCTGCTGGTTGTGGCTAGAGAAGGCTTGGGCTTGGGGTTGTGCTTGATGGGAGTACCTGAGAGCGATAGAAAGGGATTCGGAGCTCTTGGCCCCGGTTGCGATAGTGGCCTATCAGTTTCCCGATCCTCGGTCTCTCCAAGGCGGAGGTGAGCTCTTCTCCCTTCGATTGCCTGGAAGAAAGGAGGGTCAGCACACCCATTAAAATATATACATTCATACATACATACATACATGTAGCTAGAAATTATAAAAACAGAGAGTGAATAGACAGACAGACAGACAAATTCAGTTTCCTCCTCTATCTAATCTAATCTAATATGCATTGGCAAATTAACATCGCCTTCCGACCCTATGCCCTGATTTCTAACTTCCATCAATCAATAGATGGCATGGAATAATAATAATAATAATCATAAGATTATTACACAAATACATGTCTAGGACAGAAGATTCAGCAGTACAAAATATACATGTTTATTATCAAGATTTCAATGCGAAGATGATTCGGATCCCGGAAACGATTGCTATAAGCTTACCATGGAGAGTAGGTGATCGTTTCGAATTGCCTTTGCCGCACGCTACAAGGGGAGGGAGAGGAGAGGACTGGGACTGGGACTGGGAGACACAGAGACTGAGACTGGGACTCAACGCTAGAGGCAGAGCTTCAAACCCCAAATTCGCGATATGCACTGCAGATTTTGGACAACGGTCTGATTGAATTTTGAAATCTCAGGTGAGGTGAGCTGAGGGGAGGAGAGGCGACGATGATGTTATTAATTTATAGGGTTCCGTTCATTTATTCATTTATTTATTTTAATTGGGCCTTCTGTTTCGAATTCATTAAAAAATATTTTCGCTTATAAATAGAGAAAAAATGAGATTTTATATTAAAAAAATTAAAAAAACATCAAAAGAGATTTGATATAAAGCCGAATGAAAGTCTGAAGATATTCATATTTTAGAATATTTATTTTAACATTATGATAATTTCTTGAGCAAAATATTATATGAAATCATTTGACAATCCTAGTTTTGATAGTAATCTAAATAGATTGTTACGAATATCATACTTTCCAACATTCATTTTAGTGTTGGATAATAATAATAATAATAATAATAATATAATTATTATTATTATTATGTTATGATAATTTTTTCAGCAAAATATTATATTAAATCACTTGACAATTCTTATTTTAAAATTTTATTTAAATAGATTCTTACAACCGCTAATATAACAACATGATATCATCCCCAATTTTAACAGTCATTTCATTCTTTTAGTGAAATATATAAATTTGCAATCTGATGATTCATTATTTTTGTATCATGATCATTACATAGTGTAAAATTGAGGATGAAAAGAACTTGATCAATATAAGTTTATATCAAAGTAGACAATCTTTTTCTAAAAAGTAATTTAACAATAAATTTGAACAAAATAAACACGATTAAAACCCGTGTATCCCACAGGCAAAGACAATTACATTTCGAGGAACACAAACAAGAAGAGATGTTGGCACCAAAGAATTACCTTAAGGGAAACATATGAGTGTGCGGCAAGATTGAATGTGAAAATGCATATCGCCTTAACTGCCACAAAACCTTAGTTGCTTCTCAAGAGTGAAACTATTGTGGAGATAATCCAAAGAACTGAGGCGACTCGAGAGCGAGCAAGTACAGAGAACAGGCCAATTCGAAAGTTATAAAGAGAATAGTGAGGAGATTAACCACGTGTCCGCTTGGGCAAAGCTTGCAACCCCTCGACCGGTTACTATTATAAAAGTTAAAGGATTAAATTTTGTTGTTATTGAATTTCCATTGGGTTGATATATACTTGAGCCTATTACCACTTAAAAGCTTAAGTTATTAATCGATAATACCCAAGCATCATATAAACTCATACTTTCATTTTTATTTTTATTTTTCATGTGGGATCACAATGTGTTCCCTTTCTTCTTTCCCCTTGAATTTTCCTGTGTGTGAACATAAACCGATGTTTTGTTCCCCAGGTTCTGCATTCTAATAACTTAACTGTAAATTTTGGATTTGAGAAGAGTATAGATGAATGTGGAGACGGAGGAAGATTGCAAGGGCTTTTCCCTTACTCTCTTTTGTTGCTCTTCTAAACTCCTTATTCCAACTCCTACAGCATCTCTCCTGCCCATTCATTTGCAAGATAGACTTCCAGATATCAACAAAGAAAGGACATCCAAAAATGATATAATCCCTGGTCTCCTTTGCAAAACCACAAAGAACACAAACCGGATTCACATCTCTCTTCCATCTTACAATCATGTCCATGGTACTTAGCCTGTTTCTTATATAGCATGCCATGATATGAATTTATTTCTTGGAATGATTGGTAGCGCCGCCCTAAGAAATTTATGCCAATCCATCAAATCTCCCTCAACTCAAATTTGCTCCATTGTAGAAGCCATTGTGAAGATCCCTTTGGGATGAACTAACTATATAACCTTATCCTCCCTATTTCTACAAGGACTGATATGCCGTAAGCTCTCCTGAATTGTAGCCATCTTAGGGATCTGCTTCTTCTGCAACTCCATCCATCCATTCATCCCTCCCCTTCAAAAAGTTGCAGAAACTCTAGAATCTTTAACAATACCAGTACTCCAAAACCCCTTGGCTGAAAAGCTTCAAATAATGGGCTTTGAGGATGCCAATTATCAAACCAAAACTAGTTCCGTCTCCAATTCGGTATTTGGTCAGTTGGAAACCACTGCTCCTAAGCTTTAGAATCTTTGTGAGAGCGTAAGAACATGAAACTTTGGTATCCCCATGGACCAAAAGTTCCTATCTCTTAACACGTAATCTTTTTGTCCATGCAATCCATAAAGATCCATCCTAATGAGAAGCCATATTAACCTCATCACATAGGCCATATTCCATGTATGAAGTTGCTTTATGCTAGGTCCCCCCTCTTTCCCCGACGAGCAAACTGTATCCTAAGCAGCTTTCGACACAATTGCAAGAACATCCTTGTCTTTTCAAAGAAAAGCCTTGCATTTGCTTCGACAACTCTCAGGACTTTCTTAGGTAAAACGAATGCTCTGCACTAGAAATTAATCATTGAGTGTCGCACAGAATGAATCAGTTACAATCTCCCTACATACGTCGACTTCTTAGTTGTCAATGCGTTAATTCCCAGAGTGATCGTCTCCACAAGGGGCTTACATTCCTTATCTGAAAGTCTACAAGGAACCAGATGAACCTTGTCCCTTATCCCAACGTTGTTAATTTGATGCCACCATCTAGTCCCAGGGGATAGTTGGTGAAACAAAAATTGCAATGTTAGGATACCTCAGGCAAAAAAATGACGTTGAGATATATCTAAGAATATCTGTCAATATTAGGGTATGTGGTGCAATAAACCCCACAACATCCTTTGACCGAACACCCCTTACTTTGCATGAAAATCCTCTACTTTAGCCTAAAAGTCCTCATGTCTAGTATTGTTTACTCTCTTATCCCCATCTTTTTCTACTGTACTCCACGACCAAATCCGATTTCACCTGACTTTTCGTTCAGGTTCAATGGTGCCTACTCCTCTACAGATTCACTTTCCTTCTTGCTATTATTTTCGAAGCTAACCAGGAGAAGAAGGTATTCTTTTTATGCTATACTCCACGCCCAAATCCAAGTTCCGAGATTTTTTCGTGCAATTAGAGGTAAATCTACAAAATATGAACAACTAGTTCTGATCTTACAAATGATGTCATGGCTTTCTCTGTGTTAAGTTGGTGATTCGGTTTATTCTTACATTTTCTTCTTTCATTCTGATTCATGCATCATGGTTGAGACTCTTGGGCACAATAAATTTGTACATAATTCTTAGGTGATACATATGCCGTGAATAGGACACTAATGCCTCTACGATCAACTATAATTTATGTTAGTGATATGCCCTAGAGCTTGATTTATGTATTTGGATAATTCCTTTTATGGCAATTAAATATATTCTATTATTCGTATATTGTCTATGTTTATTAAAATAAAGTCCTTAAGATATTTTGAATGCTTCATTCTTAAGAGTTAAGAATATGAGTGACGAAGTAATTCGGTAAGAATATCTATAAACTGTTCACGATCGTAGGAGACTTAACTGTACATTATTTCTCCAGATAAATCGTCACCTCTGTCTGTTTCCATGATTAGTATACAGATACTAATGAAGATGGAGTAGTGAGTCTCATGATATTTGATAACTGTTATCACGACAGATATGTGGATACTTATATGATAAGTAGTCGAACGTGACGTACATATAATGTTCATACGGTAATTTACTAATGTTAATGAATGTTATCTGGATCGGATTAGTGCATATAGTCCTTAGACCTAAGATGGAACGCTATCTCAAGTATAGGTGATTAGGATTTGCTACTGCTAATATATTTGTGCTTATCATGATTACTCAGCAGATAGTGGTCCTAGTTAGTTATACTTGGAGCTAGGTGTCCGATCAAAATGAGATTCGTTAACCTGAGTAAACAGGGAAAAGGTCCTATGGATATGAGTTTTGTTCTGGATCGAGAAATCCTCGGCCGAGGTAGATAGACTCGAATAGAAAAGAGTTTCTGTTCAAGTACTACAGATCTAAGAATGAAATTAAAGAGTCCATGTAATTGGCTATAGAGTTTGGCATTTACCGTAACTCTGGCTAGATCGGGATCTTGTAGTGAAGGGACTCAATGCATGGTATATACGATCAGAGGTTCATCAGAATGTTTCAATTATACATTCGTCATCTTTTGGATTGTCACGATATGCTACTAAGTGTCACTCGTGAACTTTAGGAACCAATGGCATTTTGGGAATTATGGTTTTGGTTACAGAAAAAGTTTCTGGTAGTGTCAAATGAGTTGATACTATAATCCCATTGCCATTTGATGATGAACCTAGTTAGTCACACACATTAAGCGTGTCTAAACCGAGAAAATAATTAATTCTAATTAAGGAAGTTAATTAGAAATTAATTATCGAACGAGGCTTGCAATGTGGTTGCAGGGGTGCTAGCACATCCTGAAGCTGAGTTCAATATCAAGGATAAATATAATTAAGGAAATACGATAGTTTCCTTATTTGGAGAGTTTCTGTAAATAGATCGTTTATTGATGAAAACTCGTGTCAAGGACTTATTTGATCTTTCTTTCTTACAACAAGGGCAAGTCATTGGATGACTTAGTGTGAGGACTCATTTGTGATTTATTAATTAATGTGGATTAATTAATAATTACATTTTAGTCCCTCGGGTAAAGATATATATAGATATATTCTTACAAATAACCCTAGAGCGCGATCTATCAATAAGGCCCGATATATTAGAGAGAAAGAGAGGAGTCTTCAGTTGAAAAATTACAACAACTCAGGCACATTATTTCCGAGGCAATTTGAAGTCTTCCTCGGCTCCGGTTCGGTGTTTCGGTATTGTCCTTGACGTCCTTGAAGAGATCCTTTTATTCCGTGACGATTCCGTTCGAGACCGGTGACCTAGATCGGAGTGTACGGGTCGAGAGGAGCTCAATCTCGGCGGAGACGCGCTCGTGTGGACGAGCTAGAGACCGGACACTTGGACGATTAATTTAATCGACTCGAATCAACAAGGTTAGTATAAAAGTCTAAACTTTACTTGTAGATTCGATAAGTGATGTTATCTATTCGTTTAGAAGGCGATTCTTATATCAAGATGTGATCTTGAAGTTTTGACTAAACGAGCACGCGATAAAAATTTGATGGGTCTGCATTCGCAAGATCCCACTTTATGGTTTTCTGAGTTACACAAACCATTCTTTGAGGTACGAAATGGTTTTCAAACCAATCCCAAAACAAGATATTTGTGGAGTTTTTTAGCATGAATGTTGTTCAACTATCATGAATGTGAGACTTGGTATATGCTTCAGAGAAAGACTCGTAGAGCCATCTCCTTTTGACATTATTATGGGGTCCTAGGAAATCATTCCTAAGGTTATCGAAATCTATCTTAAATTCCTTGACTACCGTGGTCAGACTGGGTTGGACTGACTCAGCTAGTTTTTTGTGGGAATTTAATTCAGATATTTTTTCTGAAATCCTCTGATGGAAGGACTTCTTATCGGTTTTTTGGCTATAAGAGCCACATGCATGAGGAGGTACCATTTTGAACAAACCCATATTTCAAAAACAATAAATCTTCCAGTCTCTCAAATATTTATCAAGATATTCAAACAGCATATCAGTTCCTTACCTTTCAGTACACTAACTATTCCTAGACGAAGTTTCTAGAGATCTATAGAACCAAAAGCTAAGTGGTTTGAAGATGATAAACCGATCCTATTTTCTAACCCCAGCTGCTCTCAAGATCAAGATCTAGTACATACCTGGATGGACGGAAGAAGCCTCACACATGTGTTTCCCTGCAAGATCTAGTACATACCTTATCCAACTGTTGTACCTGGATTTAACAATACTAGTAGACGGACAAGTTCAGTATGACTCTCTTTGGATCTAAATCCTACCCCAACTGCTGTACCTAGATGAACAATAATGCACAAGGATAACTCTACTCTAGTCGATAACCTCCATCTACTTAGACGGTGTTCATAACACTACCGGGCCATTGTCCAATTTTCTCCCTGAAAACTGCCCTAACCGTCGGGACTTACAAAACGGGAACACCTTAAGACTCCCCCCGGGTTCATATGAACGGTGAATGTGTAGGGTCCATTAGAGCGACTGGATGGACATTAGAGCCTCCTACATTACTTTTTTACCTAGCATCAGTTCATTGTGGCTATGAGATCTGGAGACTTAGAGAATCCTATGCTATGACCGTGTAGTAGTATGTTTACCAGCTTCAGTTCATTGTATAGATATGCAACTAGACACTTAAGGAAAGAACACAAGATGAGATATCTACCAGCCATGAAGGCGGTCCTAGATGATATGACCTATACGAGTACGGGATCTGAAAATCAAAACGGACTATACCATCCTATCCCCACTTGGCTCTGATACCATTTACACCCAAGATCTCGACTGAGGGATAACCATAGAGTACTGAAAGAACAAGATCTCAACCAATGCATATCAGAGCCATTAAATTCACTGAAAATGATGTACTCCCTTCAGCCCATCATGGGCTAAGTTCTTTCAAGACTCTTCCCCTTTTTCTTTTCTTCACTCATGTTTTCTTTTGTTTTCTTGAACATCATGTACTCCCTTCAGCCCATCATGGGCTAAGTTTCTGAATAAATATTCCATGTTGATCATCTATTTATATTGATATTCCCTTATATTAGATTCTTGTTCTTTCAGTACTCTATGGTTATCCCTCAGTCGAGATCTTGGGTGCAAATGGTATCAGAGCCAAGTGGGGATAGGATGGTATAGTCCGTTTTGATTTTCAGATCCCGTAGCTCGTATAGGTCATATCATCTAGGACTGCCTTCATGGCTGGTAAATATCTCATCTTGTGTTCTTTCCTTAAGTGTCTAGTTGCATATCTATACAATGAACTGAAGCTGGTAAACATACTAATACACGGTCATAGCATAAGATTCTCTAAGTGTCTAGATCCCGTAGCCACAATGAACTGATGCTAGGTAAAGAAGTAATGTAGGAGGCTATAATGTCCATCCAGTCGCTCTAATGGACCCTACACATTCACCGTTCATATGAACCCGGGGGGAGTCCTAAGGTGTTCCCGTTTTGTAAGTCCCGACGGTTAGGCCAGTTTTCAGGGAGAAAATTGGACAATGGCCCGGTAGTGTTATGAACACCGTCTAAGTAGATGGAGGTTATCGACTAGAGTAGAGTTATCCTTGTGCATTATTGTTCATCTAGGTACAGCAGTTGGGGTAGGATTTAGATCCAAAGAGAGTCATATTGAACTTGTCCGTCTACTAGTATTGTTAAATCCAGGTACAGCAGTTGGGTAAGGTATGTACTAGATCTTGCAGGGAAACACATGTGTGAGGCTTCTTCCGTCCATCCAGGTATGTACTAGATCTTGATCTTGAGAGTAGCTGGGGTTAGAAAATAGGATCGGTTTATCATCTTCAAACCACTTAGCGTTTGGTTCTATAGATCTCTAGAAACTTCGTCTAGGAATAGTTAGTGTTCTGAAAGGTAAGGAACTAATATACTGTTTGAATATCTTGATAAATATTTGAGAGACTAGAAGGTTTATTGTTTTTGAATATGGATTGGTTTAAAGCAAGTTCTTCGAGTACATGCCCTTCTGAAAATTCTTTCGATAATGATTCTGTTCTCAACAGAGATGAGGTTAATTTGGAATGTTTTGATAAATCTATCGATGATTGGAAAATCCCAAGAATCGCTTCAAAATATATTTATAAAAACTCAAAATTCCAACAAATATTTTCAAAAACCGATTATACCATAACCACTGAAGAGCAGGACATTCCTCTAAAAAACTCTTCACAAACCATAAAACTCTTGAACCAAGAGTCATTGAAAAAACATAACGAAAAATACAATTTCATCCATATAGGGCTCGTCCAAGTGGGCATAAAACCCCTAACCAAAGAAGGCTTAGATACCTCAGTACTCTTAGTGCTTAGGGATGCCAGGCTTTTGAATTACCATGAATCCATCCTTGGGACAGTCGAGACTAGTCTGTGCGACGGACCAGTCCATTTCAACTATTTCCCAAATTTCACCATGTCCCTCAAAGACCAAAACATAACTCATGGCTTAACTTTGCAAATCAAGACACATAATTACAAGATTGCTTTAGGCTCCATCCCTTTAGCCCATGTATACAGAGTCCATTACAAGACAATGGTCTCAGCGTTTGCAACCAAAGCCTTCAACCATAGTCCCAAAGGAGAAACCCTCCTTTTCCAAACAGACATTGCCAGGTCAAACACTGTAGTCCCCAGACCAATTAGGTGGAATGAGATAACTCTTCCTGACGAATGGGTCTTAGAAGACGCAGTTGCCCCTGAAAAAATTCAAAATGAGGAACCTAGTCGAGTGAGCCAGTTCCAAGATGGGAGAGTTTCTATAAGCTTTCGCCATAGGAGATCAGTCGACCTACAGTCAACCTCAAACCCTTCGATAAGTTCTTCCTTTAGAAGCCCTGAGCTAAGAACGAGATCATTCAGTGTTGCCCCATTGGCAAACACCTTCCAAACAGCTACTGAAACCCCTCCTAAGTCCACCAACCTTAGAGGAATAAGTAGTGTCGCCACCGATATCCCTAGGCTAGTGTACTCTGTCCCAAACACAGATGAAACTGAGTCTTCACCCCCTTCGCCCACATTCTCATCCATAACTGATACCACCAGAATCAATCATAACCCTGAGATCTATGTGATTGAGAAACCCTTCACATTAGCATCCACCATCCTTAGGAATGATTTCTACTCCAAAGAAAATGAGAATAGGAGGAATTGGTTGCATGAAGTCTTTACAAAGAAATACGTAGAGACCATAATGCAAAATTAGTGGGTAAAATTCATGAAAGACAACAAGAAAAACATCCTTTTTCTGGGACTGGTTTAGCCAAGTCTACATGGAAGAAAAGGCCATTAAATTCACTGAGAAAACCATAACCTGGAAACTACCCTTCAACAAAACCATAGTTTCCTCAAAACCTCCTCCAAAATATGTTGAGCCAAAAGAATCTGAGCAAACCAAAAACCTTAGGTTACTCAACATGATGATCAAAAACACCCGCGCCTTAGAGTATGAAAACCGGGAAAGAGAAAGAAAACAAACAGAGTCAGAACTTCGCCAAAAACTCCATGAGTTGCAAAAAGAAGTCAAAACTCTAAAAAACGATGAAAAGCTGGTTCAGACTTTGGACGATGCTGAACCCAAACCTGAGTGTAAAAACCAGGAATTCACACATCAAAAATACCTCATGAAACCTACAATAAGTGTACAAGACTTCCAAATGGAAGCAACTGCCTTGTTGGACACAGGTGCAGACGCAAATTGTGTGAGGGAGGGATTAATTCCATTAAAATACTGTGAAAAAACCCATGAATCTTTAAGATCTGCAAGCAATGATAAACTGAAAATTTCATACAAAATTGCAGAAGCAGAAGTCAAAAATGAAGATTCAACATACAAAACTGGATTCCTAGTTGTCAAAGACTTAAAAAATGAAGTCATACTAGGAACCCCATTCATTCAGCTCATCAAACCCTTCCTTTTCACCAACTCTGGCATAAAGACGGTGTATTTAGGAAGCAAAACCATTTTCCCTTTCATCACAAAACCTGTAACCAGGAATCTTGACATAATACAGGCAACTGAAAGACAAATTGGTTGGGTAAAAGATAAGATCTCACACCATAATGTTAAAAATCTGCTTCAAAAACCAGATTTGAAACAAAAAATCGATAATCTCAGCAATCTGATCCAAAAGGCAGTTTGTGGAGAAACCCCAAATGCTTTCTGGGATAGGAAGCAACATGTCATTAAACTACCTTATGAAAAGGATTTCAATGAGAAAAATATCCCAACAAAAGCCAGACCCATTCAGATGAATCAAGAGTTGGAAAAACACTGTAAATTGGAAATACAGGAACTCTTGAACAAAAAATTGTTTAGACCTAGCAAGTCTCCCTGGAGTTGTTCAGCCTTCTACGTGAACAAAAACGCTGAACTTGAGAGAGGAGTCCCCAGGTTAGTAATCAATTATAAGCCATTGAACCAAGCCTTACGGAGGATTAGGTACCCAATACCTAACAAAAAAGATTTGCTCCAAAAACTTCATAATTCAAAAATATTTTCAAAATTCGACATGATGTCAGGTTTTTGGCAAATTCAAATCACCGAAAAGGACAAATAGAAAACTGCATTCACAGTTCCATTTGGCTAGTACGAATGGAATGTAATGCCTTTTGGGCTCAAAAATGCCCCATTAGAATTTCAGAAAATCATGAATGACATCTTTGGTGCATACTCCGATTTCATAATTGTATACATCGATGATGTTCTCATATTTTCCAAAACCATTGATTCTCATTTTAAACATGTGAACCATTTTATGAGAATCACATCAAAAAATGGCTTGACTGTGTCTCCGACTAAAACCTGCCTTTTCCAAACAAAAATTCGATTTTTAGGGCATAACATCAGCAGGGGCACAATAATCCCCATCAACAGGTCCACCCAGTTTGCTCATAGGTTCCCTGACCAGATCCATGATAAAAAGCAATTGCAAAGGTTCTTAGGAAGTCTCAACTACGTTGTAGATTTTTTCCCTGGCTTAAGTAGACTCTGCAAACCCCTCCATAACAGGTTAAAGAATTCTCCTTCACCATGGACGGATGAACAAACTAACATTGTGAAGCAAATCAAGCTTCAGATCAAAACTCTACCTTGTTTACACTTGGCAGATCCATCTGCAAAAAAGATTGTTGAAACAGATGCCTCTGAAGAAGGATACGAAGGAATCTTGAAACAATCCAAAAATAATCGTGAACAGGTTGTCCAGTTCACATCGAAACATTGAAACCCAACCCAGAAGAATTACTCAACCATTAAAAAAGAAATTCTTTCTGTGGTCCTTTGCATTTCAAAATTTCAATCTGATCTTCTAAACCAAAGGTTTTTACTTCGGATTGATTGTAAATCTGCAAAAGAGGTTCTTCAAAAAGATGTTCAAAACATTGCATCAAAACAGATTTTTGCCAGATGGCAGGCAATCTTGAGTGTATTTGATTTTGACATTGAATTCATAAAAGGTGAGGCTAACAGTCTCCCTGATTTCCTGACAAGAGAATTTCTGCAGGTACCACCATGAGCATGAGGACTCGTTCCTCTAAAAAAAAGGCTTTGGCCTCAAAACAGCTGGCTCCCAGCCAGTCGATCAAAAAAGAGGAGAAATCCTCAAAACAGGTGGCTACCAGCCAACCCTCCTTTGGACAGATCACCGTTGATAGCCAAATTAAAACCTATCGACAGACTCTCCAACAGGAGATCGATAAGCAGGGCTGCATGCAAACCCTGCCAGGTAAAATTCCTAAACCCAAAAAGGAGAAACAAACTCTTGAAAAACAGAGTCCATCTCCTCATCTCAATAATGATACAGTAGTCCAGCAATGGATTACAGTATTAAAAGATAAACCAGAATTAGCACAAGTGCTATCTGGGATATCTCCTCCTAGGCTGGAGACTAGCAAGGGAGAGAGCTCTAGGCAAATTGTCAAAAGAGCAGAAAAAAGTCTCACAACATTTTCCGAGAAGGAAACCAGCTCTTTAAAAACAGCACTATGGTTTCCAAAATCATTATTTCAAACTGTTTTGATTATGGAAGAAGGTTTTTACCATGAAAACCCCTTCTTCGCAGAATCAAAATTGTTTCCTGAAAACTGGTATTTTCGGCTAATGGACATTTCAAAAACCCGGGAATACTATGAGAAAATTTTGAGTGATACAGGTTCAGTTGAGTTCAAACACCACCTTATCCCTGGATCCTCAAACACCATATTCCACTCTACAGCCAACATACTGAGAGTGATCCACCCGAGAGAATGGAATGAGGGAAAACCATACCAAATCCATAAATTCCAAGCCAGATTCTCGTCCGATCTCCCCCATAATGCCATGTATTCCTACTGGGATTACCAACAGGCCTGGTACAATGTATTTTTGTACCAAAACCATGAGTTCAGACACACCTGGCTGATCTTTTTCCATTTCAAATCACCAGCCGTATTCCCCTACTGGTTTGCCCATTGGTGGTCGCTCTGGGGTCCAATTCCAGATATACTACCTCCCATAATTCATGAAGCATACATTATGTTTGCTTCCCAATTTAAACCGTAGGGGAATCAAACCATTTTTCTCGTGCTTCTCCAATTCTACAAATTTTTGGATTATCATGGGTTCATAATTGGTCCTTTGGATACAAGCCCGATCAACAAACAGGCTTGCAGACACTGACCAGAATCTTCAAATGCAAATGGTGGGTTAAGTTGAAGGTAGACCATCTTGACTCCCAATTTGTTCTCGATTGGTTCCGAAAAAATGCTCTTGTCTCAGACAAAGCACAAGTGGACCACCAAACTTTCCTCCAGGTCAAAGCCCGTGCTTCATTCTTCCTTTCAGCAGCAAAAACTGATGAGGATTACATAGGACGGTTAAGTCAGGTTCTCCTGGAACTCAAAGATCTGAACACCACTGCCTCGTCGGCATCAGAATCCCACAGGGAAGACGACGGTAGTGAACTCTTTTCAAATTAATTACTAGCCTCAGCATCCGAGAGCGTCCGCCCACTGCTTCAACACATGGATTATTACCGGACAAAAAACCTTTCGGCTCAAAGGCTATGCCCCACATCCAGCGCAATCTCCGGAAGCGTCCCACCACTACTCCAGTGGTACCATAACGGACAAAAAACCTTTCGGCGAGCGTGCCCAACATAAAGCAGCAATCTGTCACTATTTGTGACAAAAAAGGCACTGTAGCTACAGTATTTTCCCACTGGGCTAGACAGTACCCCGCAAATGAGTGCACAGTCAAAAGCTGCACAGCGACAAGGCATCTTCCATCGCCTATAAGAGTGGTCTTCCTCCAGCATCGAGGACAAAACACTTCCACCGATAATACTTTCTTTCCTTCTTCTTCTTCTCATATGTAAACATCCGGCTCTCATAACCCGGATCCTCTACCTCCCATTCTGTGTGTAAGTTCTAGTGTACGCATGGGTTGAGTTCTTTCAAGGCTCTTCCCCTTTTTCTTTTCTTCACTCATGTTTTTTTTTGTTTTCTTGAACATCATGTACTCCCTTCAGCCCATCAAGGGCTAAATTTCTAAATAAATCTTCCATGTTGATCATCTATTTATGTTGATATTCCCTTATATCAGAATCTTGTTCTTTAAGTACCCTATGGTTATCCCTCAGTCGAGATCTTGGGTGTAAATGGCACATATATATATATATTAATTACGCAAAGATGATTGAGGTTTTACCACATCTTTATTATGGTTTGCACTTGCAGTACATATGGATATAATCATAAGGAGAAAGAAGGAAAAGAATAAAAGGAGAAGAAAAAATGCAAAAGAATATTAGGTAATCATTTTCATCTTTAATCACAATAATATTCTTTGTTCGAGTATACATCTAAGGCGTTCTCAGAAAGTCTAAAGCATTGAGTATAATACACAAATAGATGACGCCAAGTCACGAAGCGACTGCTCTCATCCATTAAGCCAGTGAAGCCCTGCGCCTACTGTCCTTTCAAGCTCTGCCCGAGCATTTGCTGGTTGTTGTCCTAGCCTATATCTCGCCACAAGCTTATGTCTGCAAATTCTTAGTTAAGGTACTGCCCTGAATAAAACCTTGGCTGTTATAAAACAATTTTTTTTTTTAAATGCAAGGACATCCTATATTTTCACCACAAGCAGTGCTACAACGACCAGTATCGCCAGAATATACAAGAGGAATTGATGGGCATGGCACAACAGATATCTAATGATAATGTAAAGCGGATGCCAATTCACGAATATGCTTAAGCAGAACATAGCAGCAATAACTATCAATAGCAGAAACAAATGCAAGCAGACGTCAGTTTGCTGGCTTCCACACCGAATTAGCATTCTGCACATATCCATACAAGCAACTAGCATGAGGGAAGTCAGAGGTAATTTGGAATGAAAGATAACAAACGAGTGTCCGAGAATATCGAATATATCAGGGAAGCATAAAATCCATGGAGTTTCAATCAGAGGTGTTTAATCCTTAAATTTTCTGTCAATCAAGTAAACATGCAAATTCAAGGACAATAACTGTACTATTATGATGGAACCTGACCAACATCGGATCCATCAGATACTTACCTTCTCGTATAGGTCACCTGATTGTGATTCTTCATCTCGTAGGTTTTCGAACTATCCATCCATCCTCATAGGATCTATATATAAACTACTTCGACATCACAATATCATCTAAGTTTTGATGCTACTACATGTCTTGCAGTTGGGCATACAGTAATAACTGTCACCAAGTAAAGTTCAATCAGCTGAGGAGGAGAGAAGTCACAGCATGTGATTGAGAACAATAAACTTAACAGGAGCTTGACGAGTTGTATGAGAAAATTATGAAGTGCAAGAACATCCTATATTTTCACCACAGTCTGTGCGCTACAACGACCAGTATTTGCCAGGAATACATAGAAGGAATTGAAAGGCGTAACATATATCTGCCCCTTCAAAGATACTGTAATGCCGCTCCACAGATATGCTTAAGCTCAATATAGCAGCAATCAATATCAAAAGCAGAAACAAATACAAGCAGACATCAGTTTGCTGGCTTCCAAACCGAATTAGCATTCTGCCCATATCCATAGAAGCAACTAATGTGAATTCTAGAGGTAATTGAGGAATGACAGATAACAAATGAGTGTCCGCGAATATCTAGCTTGAGAAAATGGCAATAAATCAAGGATGCATAAAATCCATGGAGTTTCAATCAGAGGTAGTTAATCCTTAAACATGCAAATTCTAGGACAGAACCACAATATTTATAATGGGACCTGACTAACATCTGATCAATCAGGCATAATGCCTTTTAGTATAGGGGGAGGTCACCTAACCGTGACTCTTCATCTCCTAGGTTTTTAAACCATCCATCCATCCTCACAGGATCTACATATAAACTACTTCAATATCACAACGTGATCTAGGTTTCATGCCTCACATGTCCAATCTATTTAGCCAGAGTATGCTACTACATGAGTCGGCCTTAGAGCAATAACTGGCATTAAGTAAAGTTCAATTAGCTGCGGAGAGAAGTTGACAGCATGTGATCGAGAATAATAAACTAAGACTCGCATTTCACTGGGTTCCTGCCAATTCTCAACTGGCATTGCGTAATGACCTGCTCTAAAATATGAATATACATGTATTATATACAATGATGAATGAGCAAATGATGAAAGAAAAATCATACCTCGATATGGCAGTGATATTGATGAACAAAACAAATAATACCACCGAAATGGAAAAAGTTAAAAACCACTTTTGTTCCCGACCTCTACTAACAGCCAGGAACTGGGTTGCCAACTGTCATGTAAATCGTAACTAATGAAGAAAATAGCTAGTTATTCAATTAACTGAAGCTCATGCTTCTGACTTTAAATTCTTTTGCAGATGGCATTGAAATTCTCAGCAGCATAAGAACCAACATTCAGTCTCTTCTTTTTCCTTCTTTTTTTGTTTAAAGGGGAGAATCCAAAAGAATCCGGCATTTTACACACACAATATGGTTTACGAATGTTTCTCGGGGCAGAGATATATAGAATCAATATCTCTATCTTTCAAATCAATTCCATAATTAGAATGTGAATGGAGAAGTATATTATGAAATTCCACAGATAAGTAAGCCGTCAAACTGAAGTTTTTCAATTAATCCATAGAAATTCGGTTTCATGTACACAGAACGAATCACACTTGAAAGAACTCATCTAGCAAAGGCAGATACTCTGGTTTACCTATCATGGAGAAAAAGAAAAGAAGGAGACAGTTACCCTCTCAGCGTCAAATACTCATTGTTGACTTCATAACATGATTATGGACCTAGAAAGAAAGGTTCTGATTCCATTTAAATGAAACTATCCAAATCATGTATCAAGTCTCCAAACGTTGAACACCATTGAAAAGACTATGGCATTTCAGTGAGTTTATTGAAAAGTTTCCATTTTGACCAAATATCAGCAGCATGATGATTATCCTTTCAGTGTCAAGCACATATTCTTGCTATTACTATCAAAGCATGATCACGAAACTTCAAAAGATGCATTGCTTCCTTGTAACAGTACCTGTAACGATGAACCCCCTTTGAAAGATTTTATACTTTTCAACCAGAACACCAAAAGGTTCTGATTTTGACCAAACATCACCATCAGCCAGAAGGAAATGATGCTTAAGAACACTAATTACGCAGTGAACTAAACTCAGTGACTGCTGAAAATGGCTTTGCAGGAGCAAGTTAAAGGTGAGCTTTTCCTCAGAGAAACACGGAGGGAGAAGGTGAATCTAAATGGAACGTTTGATGCTGCTTAAGGGGGACTTTATTATTATGCAAAAGAGCAGATTATTAACAGCGGACTCTCTATATTCTGCGAAAAGCTGCATACAATTGAAAGTACAAGTGTATTCCAAAAGAGCATAATCATTATCAGCGGACGCTCTACATACTATAAGCAGATACACATCATTACAAACTTTCCTTAGAATTTGTTCAACTAGTAAAGATTTAGTACAGGGCGAGATTTATTACCATGAGTAAAACAGGTAATGTTAGTGACTGAGCACATACCATGTTTACAACAGCAGACAAAACCCTAAAGTCCTGCTGTTCCAACCAACCGTGGTTGTAAATGCAATGCAATGTGCAGAGAGTCAGTAAAAGCAATCAATTCCCTCGGGTCAAAGCAGCTCAAACACTGATTTTGTCTACCGAAAAAGAGTATGCTTCCCTCAATCAATTTCAACTTCTGTCACAGTTATCCCTCCCAGTCTCCCCGATCAATAGTATGGGATAATAAGATAATGCAAAAATACTAACTAGGACAGAAGATGCAGCAGCACTACAAACAGATACCAGCAGAAGCTAGCTAGTTAACCACCAATATTACACAAACCAATCCTAGCCTCCTAAAAGCTTGTTGCAAAATTTTACGTTGCCTTCCTATCCTAAACCCTGATTTCTGCTATTGTGAACTAGATCGATTAGAGACCGACTCCCAAAAAAAAAAAAGGGCAGTGATACTGCATTCCTCTACTTGTTTACTATCAAGTTCCAACGTGAAGAAGATTCGAATCCTGGAATTGATTGATCTTCCTGAAGCAGCAATACAATACCATCCGAAAATTGAGGAAAAAGAAAGAGAGAGATGCAGAGAGCCCTGGTTTAGTTACTTAGCATGGTGAGTAGGTGATCGTCTCTTCTTGCTGCCGCACGCAACACTGGAGATGAGAGACGAGAGATGGTGGCAGAAGTTAACTTGTTTCACATTTATCGCCTTCGTAACTCCCTGCTCAAGCATAGAAATCGAACAAAAAGAAATTCTAAATTTAAGAAAGAGCAATCAACATAAGTATAAGACTGAAAAACAATCAGGTTTTTCAAAACCTACGTTGAGTGGAAAAAATGGGAATGCTATAGTTGCTCATGGGGCTTCCCGCGTGAGCCCTTTCGTTTGGCAAGGTGCTGCTCGGGGGAGGGGAGAGCTCCGGCCGGAGGTGTGTTTCCTGCACTCCTTGCTCTTGTAGTAGGTCCTCTTTGTCTTGGGTACGTTCACCTGCGTTGCATTACCCACTTAACCGCGAAAGCCAGCGATAACCACTTCATTATCATTACATTATGCATATTAAAACCACCTGATTGATCTCATATGTATGGACATAAAAAAAGAAACCAAAGAAGACAAGGAGCATGGTCATGCATGCGGCACAATTCCTCAACGATTCCATACTTTCTACGCTAAAGCATCCTACTCCTAAAATCCTGCTGCTCTAACTATCGGTTGGTTGTAAATGCAATGGAATGTGCAGAGGGTCAGTAAAAGCAAGCGATTCCCTGGTTCACAAAGAGCAGCTCAAACGTGTAATCCATCCACCCACTGAATTCGTCTCCCCAAAAAACTGTATGCTTCCCTACCTCAATCAATTTCCAATCTCTCTCACGTCACAGTTTTCCCTCCGGTATCCAATAGCTGTGAGCGGTTCACTAACGCATTGACATTAAAATGCGGACTTTCTTTTCTCGCTCCGCCTTCTTAGCACTCGGTTTGTTCTTTAGATTTTTCAGCTCATCCATGAACTCCTTCTCCACAGATTCAATGTGGTTCAGTATCTTCTGGGCAGTAGGGATGTCAGAGCAGTCGTTTTCAACGATCTTGGTAGTTATGTCAACCAGAATCTTTCTGACTCTGCGGACAGAAGCTGACGGGCTGCTGGTTGTGGCTAGAGAAGGCTTGGGCTTGGGGTTGTGCTTGATGGGAGTACCTGAGAGCGATAGAAAGGGATTCGGAGCTCTTGGCCCCGGTTGCGATAGTGGCCTATCAGTTTCCCGATCCTCGGTCTCTCCAAGGCGGAGGTGAGCTCTTCTCCCTTCGATTGCCTGGAAGAAAGGAGGGTCAGCACACCCATTAAAATATATACATTCATACATACATACATACATGTA
This sequence comes from Punica granatum, assembly GCF_007655135.1. Taxonomy (NCBI): domain Eukaryota; kingdom Viridiplantae; phylum Streptophyta; class Magnoliopsida; order Myrtales; family Lythraceae; genus Punica; species Punica granatum. The sequence continues at coordinate 16,673,126 of NC_045127.1, read as the reverse complement.
GCTAGAAATTATAAAAACAGAGAGTGAATAGACAGACAGACAGACAAATTCAGTTTCCTCCTCTATCTAATCTAATCTAATATGCATTGGCAAATTAACATCGCCTTCCGACCCTATGCCCTGATTTCTAACTTCCATCAATCAATAGATGGCATGGAATAATAATAATAATAATCATAAGATTATTACACAAATACATGTCTAGGACAGAAGATTCAGCAGTACAAAATATACATGTTTATTATCAAGATTTCAATGCGAAGATGATTCGGATCCCGGAAACGATTGCTATAAGCTTACCATGGAGAGTAGGTGATCGTTTCGAATTGCCTTTGCCGCACGCTACAAGGGGAGGGAGAGGAGAGGACTGGGACTGGGACTGGGAGACACAGAGACTGAGACTGGGACTCAACGCTAGAGGCAGAGCTTCAAACCCCAAATTCGCGATATGCACTGCAGATTTTGGACAACGGTCTGATTGAATTTTGAAATCTCAGGTGAGGTGAGCTGAGGGGAGGAGAGGCGACGATGATGTTATTAATTTATAGGGTTCCGTTCATTTATTCATTTATTTATTTTAATTGGGCCTTCTGTTTCGAATTCATTAAAAAATATTTTCGCTTATAAATAGAGAAAAAATGAGATTTTATATTAAAAAAATTAAAAAAACATCAAAAGAGATTTGATATAAAGCCGAATGAAAGTCTGAAGATATTCATATTTTAGAATATTTATTTTAACATTATGATAATTTCTTGAGCAAAATATTATATGAAATCATTTGACAATCCTAGTTTTGATAGTAATCTAAATAGATTGTTACGGATATCATACTTTCCAACATTCATTTTAGTATTGGATAATAATAATAATAATAATAATATAATTATTATTATTATGTTATGATAATTTTTTCAGCAAAATATTATATTAAATCACTTGACAATTCTTATTTTAAAATTTTATTTAAATAGATTCTTACAACCGCTAATATAACAACATGATATCATCCCCAATTTTAACAGTCATTTCATTCTTTTAGTGAAATATATAAATTTGCAATCTGATGATTCATTATTTTTGTATCATGATCATTACATAGTGTAAAATTGAGGATGAAAAGAACTTGATCAATATAAGTTTATATCAAAGTAGACAATCTTTTTCTAAAAAGTAATTTAACAATAAATTTGAACAAAATAAACACGATTAAAACCCGTGTATCCCACAGGCAAAGACAATTACATTTCGAGGAACACAAAGAAGAAGAGATGTTGGCACCAAAGAATTACCTTAAGGGAAACATATGAGTGTGCGGCAAAATTGAATGTGAAAATGCATATCGCCTTAACTGCCACGAAACCTTAGTTGCTTCTCAAGAGTGAATTTGTTGTGGAGATAATCCAAAGAATTGAGGCGACTCGAGAGCGAGCAAGTACAGAGAACAGGCCAATTCGAAAGTTATAAAGAGAATAGTGAGGAGATTAACCACGTGTCCGCTTGGGCAAAGCTTGCAACCCCTCGGCCGGTTACTATTATAAAAATTAAAGGAGTAAATTTTGTTGTTATTGAATTTCCATTGGGTTGATATATACCTAAGCCTATTACCACTTAAAAGCTTAAGTTATTAATCGATAATACCCAAGCGTCATATAAACTCATACTTTCATTTTTATTTTTATTTTTCATGTGGGATCACAATGTGTTCCCTTTCTTCTTTCCCCTTGAATTTTCCTGTGTGTGAACATAAACCGATGTTTTG